>NW_022196307.1:0-530555 GCF_008641045.1 Pistacia vera
ACAACTTCCATTAATTGTAGTTACTTTATTTTTATAAGTTAAACTAGTAAGAGTCTTCCTCTTAATCATAATGAAAAGGGACAGCACGCTGGCTCTTCCACTTTTAAGTCAATTCCTTCCCTTAATAAAAACACAAATGTATTGCAGAAAACACCAAATACGACAAAGCGATAATATTATTAAATAATACATCTGATGTAGTGTAAGCAAATGAGATATTGGAATTATGTAATTGCGGGGTCGGGGAGACGGCCATGCCGACACCAGGTATGAAGCACTCAAGGGAAAATAATAGCAGCTACTTATAAATTTTTTTTTATCATGGTTGTAATGATTAACTGAGAAATGATTAACAGTCAAGAAGTCAATTCATAATGAGGAGAAAAACTCAGATTCCTGACCTTATCAAATATCATTTCACCATTTAATATCGCATTGGATTCTCAACCAACATTCCCACCATTTTTTTCAAGTTTGGTTATCATTATAAAACATGTACCATTTTCTATATAAAAGCCACACCTTCATAATTTTTCAAAGTCCTGCCTCAAACATCACACCAACTCAACTCACTTGTACCATTGCAATATTCCAAACCCAAAATGAGAAAACTGATTGTTACCTCTGTTTTCTTAACATGCCTCTTGCTTGCAGCTTCCCAGCAACAATATTTCTCCCCCAAAGTCATGGTTCAAGCTATTGGATCAGGCAATTTACTAATGCTCTTTCTCCCTCTCCCTCTCTCTCTCTCTCTCTATATATATATAGATATATGTTTTGTAGCTAAAATTCTGATGGAATTGTTTTTGTCTCTTGCTGCCAACAGTTGAATTCAATGCTAGAACTGCACAACCTAGCTCAAGGGCACATACGGGGAAAGTTTTCCCTACTTGGGTAAGAACTAATAACTTCCATTTATCTTAGATAATGGTAATGGCTTGTACCTGAATTCCTTCACTCTTGGCCATGGAATGACAAAAATTGTGTACAGGTTGAGTGGAAGAAACTTCGCAAAGCTCCATCTGGGCCCAACCCTGTGGGAAATCAATACCCTCCATCTAGGCATTGAATGGAAGCAACTCTTTGTTTCTTCAGCTAAGGAGTAGAGTTTTCCTTTTAGTTTTTACGAAGTTAGATCAATGTATTCATGCACGTTGGAGAAACCCAGATCCTTAGGTTATTGTGCATGTACAAAAATGGATTTTACTTTAAGATTCATTTGTCTGAAAGCAGTTGTAACATAGACATTGCTACTTCTTAATTAACTCTTAATCTTTCATGATTCTAGCTGTCTAACCAACTACAAAACCCACAGAACTGTTAATTTAAACAAGAATCATATATTGCAGCTGAAAGGAGCACGGTTTTCCGCAGTTCCAGTTAGTTGAAGCGTTTGGTTTCTCTTTCTCTCGTACAATCACTCATTCAAAGATCCTAATGAAATATTATTGGAATTTGGGTAAGAGCATGATGAACACAAAACATACATCCAGTCATTTTATAACTCCAGCAACTCTGCTTCATGAGATTTTCCAGGAATAAGAATTGGCATTATCAGGCAAACAGTTTCCTAGTTCTATCACAAGTTTACGCAATTGCTTCATGGACTATGTAGAATGCAAAAATGTTACTAATCAGACAAAGATTACATGATTAATGAAAATGCCTGCATAAAAATGGCTGTTATATATTCACTAAAATTAATTTTGTTGAGATATACAGGACTCACATTAAACTACAATCGAATCAGTATTCTGTTTTCTCATACAGCACGCTTCCGCTTTGAACGCTTGCTTTTTCTTGGCCGAGAAGCATCTGGTACCTGTTTGCTTACACTTGAAGCATATGCCCCTTCCAGAACCCCATCATCCTGTTGGGACATGTAAAATAGTTCAGAAATTCAGATTTTAACAACTTTTGATGGTACAACTGGACATCCCATATATTAGGACTCTTTTGAGTACAACTGAGTTGGGGCGTATAGCAACAAACAATGAAAATTGTACATAAATAACAAAACAGATGCTTTAATCAACATGTATGCTTCCTAATTTGCATCCTCTGTAGGTGAAAAATTGAATTTTGTTTATATGATATCAAGCCAACATCTAAAATTGACCTAATTATCTGCAGGTGAGAAATGAAGTAATTATCTTACAAATTTAGATTAACTTTAACAAAAAATAAATAAAAGTCATTTACACCTAGCAACACAGTTTCTAGTGTTGATGGTACTGCAAGATAATACTTCAATTTTATGTGAATGGATGGTGTTCCATGGTGGAATCAGAAGCCGTGGGCTTCCCTTTAGGCTAGCATAGAAGTTAATCATACGAAGAAAGCTCCACACATGATTGTGCCCAAACACAGAGACCCAAAAAAAAAAAAAATGTCTGTACTCCTTTAGACTGTTGAGTTTACTTCAAGGTTCAATCAGTGTTGGACAGTGGAAACCACCTATGATTGCCACAACAAGACAGCAATATCATGATCATGTTGCCATTAACATTCTGTGAGAACTAAACTTTAAACTCTGTCCTACAAAGCCAACTTTTGTGTCTTATTGCTCATTTCTTTTTCATCATTCCTACTTCACAGAATTTCAAAGAAAGCATGCATGTGTGCAGAAAAGGAATAAAATAATGGTCATTTGAGGCACTGAAAAAAGTGTAACATGCAAGGAAAGTTCAAGCCTTACAATCCATGGTCCCACAAAAAGCTTTTTGGTTAAAGATTTCCGCAAGCAACTATTATTTGCATATCACATAGCAAATTCAACAAAATTGTAATCCTCATATGGTAGCACTTTTGCCACTGGGGATAGCTGTTTCCTATACCACTGTCACAATTGTGAGTATAGTATAACAATGAAAAATGCAAACTTCTTTTTTAAGTTTTTTTCCCCTTTTAACCCTTTCTCTCATTGACAATGAGACTAGACTTTGTAACAAATAATAAGTTCCAGAAGATTTTTTTCAGAAGAGTCATCTTTATATCATCAAAATCTAATTTTTACCTTGTTTGTGGACTCAACATCGGATTCCTCTTCAGAATCAGATGCAGAATTCAGATTTTGAACCTCTTCTTCGGCTAAAGCCTTGTTCAGTTTCTTCCTCTTCTCTTCCTCTTTTAATTGCCGGAACCTGTTGATTGCCATTTTTATAAGTGAGACACTGTTGAAGCAGCTGGAGAAAAAAAAGTTTCTGAACAGAAAACTGACCTATCACCAGCCCGAGATGGCTGAGAAGCTGATCTTTTTGCACGTCCAGCAGAGATGATTCCACTTGCATTCTCATTAACAACAGGCTTTGCACCACCTAATTTGCGTAACCACACTTGCTGCGCTGTGCTGAGGACATTATTTGTGAACCTAAAAACCGCATGGTGCACATTATAAGCTAATTTACAGAAGAAAGCTCTTTGAAAATACAAATTAAGGGTCCACCATGAACAACTAAACAAGGGAGATGTATTTCTTCAACTGCATCCATGGAGAGTGTAGTAGTTTGGCTGAAATAAAATTTCACAATACATAGACTGAAGTGCAGAAAACTAATAGCGATAAAGAATGCAAGGCACCCTAATTGGTTGGAGGAAGGAGGAATATCTTTTTCGTTTTATTTATTTATTTATTTATTTTTTGAGCCCAGGAAACCCATAAACCCACTTAGAAAACTTGAGTTCGAAGGCAAAGCATTAGATCTAAATGACCATGTGCACGACTAAGCACCATAACAAGAGAAAACATTAAGATATTGGAACTCCTATATATATATATATAAGCTTTGGTTTGAGAGCCCCACATTTTTTACAAATTATTTAAGCCATTTGATTAATGCGTTTGAATTCCTAAACTTCAATGTGCAAGTCTCATTATGGACCTAAGAGAACTTCAGTACATTAAGACAGTTCAACATCCCACATTAGAGTCACCATAATCCGACATCCCGCAACAAAGTCGGTGACTCCAGTGCACTCCCCCCAAAAATGGGTGACCCTGAAAGACTGTAGAGCTCTTGGATTTCAAAAAAGCTCAGCAACATATTTTGCGCTTATGGGGCTCTGATTGGGAGTTAATCATTTTGAGAAAGAGTTCTTTGCTTGGTAAGGATAGGATGGTAATCTTAAATTGACCAGAACATCTTTCTTTTAGGAAATGACAGTCTCACCTATTAAGCCCACACTATCAATCTATGGCAACTGGTTGCTAAAGATAAGGTAGAACATATTCCTCAAATTCAGCACATGTCAACAGAAATGTAGCCCAATAACCGGCACAAATTGCATATAGAGCACATGGATTTAAGTTAATTGCTTCAGAAATATTGCTGATAGGAAACGAACCAGTAAATTGATAACCCTGATGGAACGGACAAGGAAAAGTAACCAATCATAAGTGGAAGAAACTTGAAAACAAGAAGTGTGTTCTTTTGAGCTGGATCATCTGTCTGTCAAAACAAACCAACCCAGGACTTCAACATTATTTGAAGAAGAAACAAAGCAGATTCAAATGGTAAGTAAAGAGAATTCATTTTTCCAACCTGGGGAGGCTTCATGAGCTCCATTGAGACATACTGAGAAGCAACAAGAAGGACAGGCAAAACAAGGTATGCAGCTGTGTCTTGCCAACCCAGCGGTGGATGGCCATCCTGCGTTTATATCACCAAATTCATTGTAAGTTAAATAATCTAATTTAATTCACCAAAATCATGAATGACTAATGCCTTAATAACTAAGAAAAAACAATTAATAATTACAGTTAAATCAGGAAGATAATCTATTACATTTATGCAGAAAGTTCTATTCAGCACTCATGTTTCAGTACACGGGTACTCTCTATGATTCCCATTTATCCACATGCAGCAACTATATGTAAAGACACAACAATCTTAACCATATAAGCTAGCACATCAAATCAAAGTAGTAACAACTTACCTTCCAGTTGTAAGAACTAAATGCTTTCTAAGATACCAAGGAACATCTCTCCTGGATATATAACAAGAAACTAATTTTTAACAAGAAGGTAGAAAACAGGAAGAAACATCCTTATGAAATAAGGAGCGAAAAGACAAGTGCCTCTACAGCAGGATATTTGCTACGAGTTAGCTAAACAAAAATGACAGAACAAAGATCATCAATTTCCCTAAACATATAAATCCATCTGCAAATTTATGAATAATCATCCATCACTACTTCCCAACAAGCCATAGATCTAAACTCAAGACCCAGTAAAAAAAGGAGTTGACCTCACCAGAGTCCACCATCCTGCTGGGTATAATATGAAATGGGTTTGAGTTGACCTCACCAGAGTCCACCATCCTGCTGGGTATAATATGAAATGGGTTTGTGTACGTCCCAACATCAATGACCAGCACCCAACTCAATAAAGTACATATCATTACTTAAAAGTTAGCTAGAATAAGGAGATCAAGGCAAATGATGACGAACGTCTTTCAAAGAATTACAGCAATGCAATTGCTTTAGAATCCTTCAATCTCAAAACTCATGAAGAAGAATTCACACAGTTGAAATCATACTTGACTCAATGCTTTAGGAACTGCTACTGAAAGACGGCATTTGTTTTCCTATGAATGATGTGAAAAAAGGCTAGAGAAGCAGAATATCAGAACTAAGAGCTTCTTCATTGACACCCACCAGTAAGGGAAAATAAACTGAAGGAATTAAGTAAGAAGAACATCCCTACATACCTCTACCAGTTCAAAGAGGAAACTTGAATACAAGGACCACAAACAGGAAACCCCCCATTTATGTGTCAAATTCAGTTCACAGGAAGTAAAAATATAAAAGAAACCTGAGAACCGACAATGAGTAATGCTACACCTTTTTAATGAAACAAAGTGCAGCATACAAAAGCTGCAGTCATGCTTTTATAAGGTTGGCTCTTGGCTTAGAAAAGAAAGAGAATAATATTAGATTATCTAAGTTTCTACAATTAATAATAAGAATAATAAATAAATAAATAAAGCATGCAAAGTGAAGCATCTGCAAACTGCAATTTCATATGCTTATGCAAGTTTAAAGATTCTATAGGAGCTCTAGCAAAATTATAAATAAACAGTATGTATACATGTAGAAGGTTAAAGAAATCATTTCCGCTGTAAAATGACTCTGCTGGACTTGTACATATCATAATTGTTTCAAGTTCAAGCTTCAAACTAAAAGGGGAAGTCACATGATAACATCAGCAGCATCATAAAGGCTTGGAAAGGAAAAAAATTATTAGCTTCATACATCTGGAAAACACAAAGTTTTATTACCACAAATGGAAAGAGCCAAGAAATGCCAGATCCACTTTGTCGAGCAGCAATTGTTGTTGGCCCACCCAATGAAGGTATCCAAAAGAAACCTTCAGTTAACAGTCCCTTAAATTTAATAGTTTACAAGTGTCAGAAATAATGTAATGATTCTGCAATTTTAAAAGTAGAATCACATCAGTTAATAGTAATGATTATCAACCTATTAATTACCTCGTTTGCAACATTTGAAAGTGCTTGATACAGACCTATCCAGACAGGTATAGTTGCCAATGTTGGCAAACAACCTAGATCAATGTTTAAAAGGCATTGATATGGATTAGCTAAATAACAAAGAGTGCACGTTTAACAGCTATAAAGAATTGGGAAAGGATAGGACAGACAAAAGTGTTAAGACCTAGATAGAAAATTGAAAACATGCAAACTCCAACTCTGAAACAACCTTTAATGAAGTGCATACTACATACTTGCATGTGATACTGATGATAGTGACTTCTCAAAAGAAAATGATTGACGAGATTTTTATCCTGGTTAAAAAACAAGAAGAAGAAGAAGATGAAAGAAAGAAAAAAAAAACTTGTGCATTTTCAACTTTTCACTTAAAAATCAAAACGCAACAGTTATCTCACAACTGGCAAACAAAGCATCAACATCACTTTTTTACTAATGATTTACTGGACTTAAAAGCCGAAAGCAATTTGTGGAAGAAAAAAAAGTAGATCGAACATGAAAATGAAATGCAATGTCCAATGATAAATTAAAGGAGTACCTGCTAATGGATTAACCCCGGCCTGCTTATATAAACGAGATGTCTCAAGTTGTATTCTCTCCTGAAAAGTGGATAGCAAAAAAGAATCATATTAATATCAAAAGAAAAAATGATTGCTCAAGCTCAAGCTCAACCTCAGAATTTGAAGAACTCCCTTCTACTGAGAATATGCCTCACCTGATTGCCAGCATATCTTTGTTGAATAGCTTTGATCTTTGGTTGAAGGTTTTGCATAGCTAATGTTGATTCCACCTACATTTTCATCAAGGTCAAACAACACCAACATTGTCAAGAGCAGCCAAAAATTACACATTCCCCTAGGCGTACTGAATCTCAATGAATTAATCATTTGCAAAACCAAAAAAAAAGAATATTACATACAAAAGAAAAACAAGGCAAGCATTTTGTCAAAAGCGTTTTTGTATGTATTTTATGCTCACCTGTTGCTTTGTTAAGGGAAATGTGACAACTTTAACAATAACTGTCAACAAAATAATAGCAAAACCATAGGCATAGGGCACATGCACAGCTGAAAGCCCATCCTTCAACACCTGAAATATGATTAAAATGTAATAAAAACATTAGCAAGCATAAGTATACCGACATGTTTGCTGCAAATAGTTAAAACTTAAAAGGCTTAATGAAAATCTTCCACCAGTCACATCAAAATATAGCCTTCAACATAATGATAAACCCAGGATCCGTCCAGGAGTATTTTAACATTGTCAAAAGTGTTTAGTATCTATTTTATGATGTTTTATTCAAATACACAAAAAATGGTTCGAGATCATAAAAGCACTTCGAGTGTTCCCTATAAAAACATCTGAAAACAATTTTATAGATAATAAAAGTAACTGGAATGCTTCTTTTCCCTCACGACATATCCACAAATCAGTATAGCACTTCCAAAAAGACAAATCATTGAGCTGAAACGTAGAGAAGCTTCTTTTCTCTCAAAATATATCCGATACTCTAACAGCCAACTCAATGATTCGTATATGATTTTATAATCCACAAAAAACTCACCAATTCTCACAAATTTCAAAAATTAAAATCATCAAATAAACTCGTAATCAATTCAGTAACCATCATTTCAAAACCCAACTCCCTAATACACGTGTATTTATATACGTTTATCCGTACATAAATGCATAGAATTTAAACTACCTTGAGAACAAACTCCATGGCTTCGGAGATAAAGCCGAACCACCCGCCATTTTTCTGTGTAGCAGCGTCTGCTGACGTGGAGGCGCCGCCGCCGGAAGCAGAATCAAGTGAAACGGCAGCATCTGCAATCGTGTAGAGCAAGCTCTCGGCTCGGCTATAAATTGAGCTGAAGTCAACTGACGAGTCTATGGAATGAATTGGAGGAATTTCTTGGAAGCTGAGTTTCACTCTGGTGGAGGCGAGTCTACGGTGAGGGAGCGGGTGGAGACCATGGCGAGAGAGTGAAAATAATGATGATGATGATGATGATGGGAGCGGCACGCCGATGAACGGTGGTGATGAAATAAGAGTCTTCGCCATGTGATGTGGAATTATGTGCTCAGCTTCTCATGAGAGGTGGAGATGAGGGAAGGCTTTGAAGTGGAGGAGGTGAGAGTGATTTTTCGAATTATCCGTATCTTTATTATGCCAACTGAACTATAAGGATCTCCAAGGCGGGCTTTTTGTCTATGGTGATCCTTTTAACATATAGATGAACGCCACGTCACCACTAAAAGGTTTTGTGGTCATTTTGTTTGAGAGTCGTGGATGAGTGTCAGTGTGATTATTTAATTACTGACGTGGCATAACTTGGTTAGTAGTACTTTTTTTTCGGTTACCTAACTTATAAAATGTTTACACAATAGTTAAAGCCAGTACTTAATGCCTGTGGCCTAATCATACATGAAGTAATCTTACAACAATCGAAGGTTGCACATTGAATCTGTATACCGAATAACGTGATAAAATTTTAATTATTGATTTATTATAAGTTAATATTAATCAACAATAAGGATTTTGCTATGTCATTCAATGCACAGATTTAGTGCGCAATCTTCGGTGGCTCTATCATTTTCGATCATACATGTGACTTCAATTTTTGGTACGCAAGTATCATATATCAAATGCGTGATAAGGCTGGCGGATTGATGAGCTTTTACGGGTCAAGTTTTTGCGGAAATATGATATGACCCAGTGGACTGGAGCATTAGTATCGATCTATAGTCCAAGTCCAAGTAGATCATTTACAATTTTAGATGAAGATGAAAAAAAAAATTGATTTATTAACTACTCTCAGTGGTCGAGTGGTTGGATAAGAATTTTTTCGTATATTATTTAAAAGATTTTAAGTTTGAGTCTCTCTTTTTATTGCTTGTGCTAATAAGAGTAACCATTTGGTACTTTTACTAGACGGTAATTCAAGGAAACCAAAAACAAAAAAAAACTTTTGGTTTATTTGATGCTTTTGCATTGGCTTTTAGCATATCAGACTTAACCTTTCATGGAGTCTAGTTTGTGTCTTTGTGATACTTGTAAGCAATGTTTTAAAACCCGGTCCGACTCGACCAGTTTAACAGGTTCAACTGGGACTCAGAAGCTTCAACGGGCCAAGTTTATATTTTTTTCTATTCACCCAAAACCCTAGGATGTGGGAGAATGATCGATGAACAATTGACGGTCGAGATGTTGGGCCTTTTGAAGAGAAAGTGTCAGTGAATACAATGGTGATGACAGAGTTGATTTTCGGTGAGTAAATCGACTGGAAATAGAATAAAACTAGCAGCGGCAACAACCAGCTTTTGCCAGCGATTGGCGAGGCTAACGAGGGTGGGGTGAGGTGGGCTTTGGTCGGGAGGAAGAAGGGATTAATTTCTGGGTGATGGGGAGGGTTGTTGACACCGACGTCGATGAGATCTGGTCTAGAATGTTGATGCAAACGTCGGCGAGATTTAGTCGAAATCAAACCTATTTCGACTAGATCTTGGGTATATTTAAAGGGGAATGGGCTCAAATGACGATCGGGGCTGCATCTGAGGTGTCGTCGCGGCCAATCAGTCGCTAGCCGATTTGTATTTGGGGTGTGTTTGCTAAATTTCAAATCTATAGGGACTTAACATAATTTTTAGGGGTCAACCCGGTCAACCCAGGACTCGACAACTTTGCCAGGTTTTACCCCTGGTTGGGTTTTAAAACATTGCTTGTAAGCATGAAAAGCACAATGTGATATCCGCTTGAAATAATTAAACATAAAGGATAATTATAGATGATAGTATTTACTGTTGACTACTTCATATAGTGATACAAGATGAATATTATAAAAAATCCTCTGCTTCTTTTCTTTTAGTTTATTTACCACCATATTCTAAAATCCACTTTAAAAGAGTACATTTATTTCCTCTTATCAGATAAAATATTAAACTATAGTCTAGACAGAAATTTTCAATCAACGGCTCATTCAAGAGTCCAATATATAATTTGATACAGTTATATTATGAGACAATATGAGTTAACGATTTTTTCTCACCCAAATAATGACGTAAGGATATGTTCCCAACCACAAACTTTTAAAATATTATTTTATTACCTATATTTATATTTTGACTGAGAATAAAAAACAAACTCAGTCCAAACTATTAGGGCATTTGAAGAGGAGAGACCGATAAATCTTTTGGTAGTAGAGTGTTAGACTTTTGGTGTTTGAGATTTATCAAAATTTGACTTTGAAAGGGCGACTGCGCAGACCCTAGTTACTTGATTGTCAGCAAAGGATGGGTTCGACAAGAGTAGGTTTGAGGGCTTTGATGAGTAAAGATCAAGGAAAAGAACAGTGGTGGTATTGGGTCACAATAATATCATAATCGGAAACGGAATATAAATTTGGATAATAAAGTAGTATTTTAAAAGCTTATGGGTGAAAAAAATGTCATTAAACTATTCTTTGGGTGAAACAAAAAAAAGTTGTTTAGTCGTTGGGGTCGTTTGGATTGGGAGTAAATAAGATAACGAGGGTAATATTCGTTTATTTTGCAAGATTCCTGTGTTTGGTTTGCAAGTAATAAAATATTACAGTCGTCTTTTATTGCAAATAGTGATTATTGTTGGTAATGTGGGGGGTAATTTTATTACCTTGCTAGAGGCTGTTATTAAAACATTACTTAGGTAATATGATTTTTCTTCCCATTTTACCCTTAATTAAAAATCATTTCGGACACAATTGCCCTCAAATGTCTACCAAATAATAATTATCCAGCCCCCCTACATTTGAGAAATTAGCTAAAATGCCTCAGTCACAAAAAAGTTTAAAAGTTAATAAAATACCCCTAACTACTCAAGACCACCGCTGGTCATGACTCACCACTGTTAGCCGTCGGATTCAATCGCCATAATGGTGCAAGACCGACGGGATCTGGCCGGTCGTGGCCAAAGATGTGGCCATGAAATGGAGGCCAGATCTGTGGCTGTGACATTTCATGGCCAAAGATCTGGCCTTTTCACTGCCAAATCTGTGGCCGTTTCACAACAACATCTTTGGCCGTGAAATGGCCATAGATCTGGCCGTGAAAAGGCCATGGATTTGTGATCGATGGCCATTTCCAGCTTTGCCGACGCACGATCAGCCATACACGACCAGTTGTACACCATTCCGTCAATTTCGGCAACAGCCGACAGTGGTGACTGGCTGCCAACAGTGACTTGGTGGGTGGGAGTGATTTTGATAGAAATTAAAGTTTTATATGGCTGGAGTGTTTTAGTAAAATTTCAAATGTAGATGGTTAAAAGAAATGATTAAAAAAATAATAATAAAAAATACTATTATATTAATATTTAAAAAGGAGGGCAATTTAATAATCTATATAACATACCCATCCATTTATTTTCTCAACCAAACATATTATTCACCAATTTATTCGAACAAATCAAAAATATTTTCTAAACATTTTCAATAACTTCAAGGTAATCTTTATTTCCATTAATATAATATACTCTTATAATAAAATATTATATGATCCAAACCCCTCCGTTATATTATAGATTATTTAAAAAAAAAAAAATTCATATCAAATAATGGGTTAATAGAATTACCTTAATCTAGAAAAGTACGGCCTATAATCGTTATATCAGTGATTTCGTAGAAGAAACGTGAGTGAATGTCAATTTTAGTTAATAGTAACTTTCTTTTTCAATTATAGACTGTTTAATATAAGAAAGAAAAAGAAAAAGCGAATGATGAGACCGCACAAACTTTCCTTACATAATTAAAAAATTCCAAAAAAATTAAACAGTAACTAGACTCATCCAATCACACAGCATTAACAAATAAAAATCAGCCAATGACAAAAGATTCAAACATGCTACGGCTAAGAATCTACGGCCATGTAACATAGAAATCTCTCGAACCTACTAGAATTCCAAAAAGAAAGCAGGCGAGACATTGGAGCACCAACGTTGAAGGACAACGTTTTGATAAGTTGTCTAATATAATATTGACAGTAACTGATATGACATCAAACAATGAGGAATATTGTAATATATTGATGAAATTTATGATTGACATGAGAAAAAAGTTAGAGCAAAAGGAAAGTAAGGGAGGGCTTGGTAGAAAAGTAAACATGTCTTCTACAACCAGTTTGAGTAGTAAAGATGGAAACAGTCTTTCAAAAGAGGGGAATAGTCTAATTATTAGTCCACATACAGTTCATAGCAAAGGTTGTCCTCCATGTAGAAAAAAAACAATTGAAGGTTGAAGAAATTGTACGTAGGGTAAAAAATAAAAAATTACAAAAACAAAGAATTGGTATGAGTTATGCACCTATTCTTATATGATATTTATTTTTGAAACATTATTAACTTATTTGAAGTTTATAATAATATCGATTTGATTATTAATGTGTTGTACTACTTTTTAGGAAAGCGAGAAAATGATCATCAGTAGAGCGAGAAAAGGATCACCAGTAGAGCCAGAAAATAGATAGTTTCTTTCATCTACTTTCGTGGCCGATGCCCTCCCACATGATTACATCAACATTGTTGAAAGTATACCGAAAACTCAAGTGTTGTTGAATGATGTTGTTGCTACCAAAGTATGTGTTATGTATGTTGTATAATTGTAATTGGCTTAAGTATTCTATAACGTGTGCTAAATTGTGGTTGTTAAACATTGACAATCGTCCACTGGTCCGGTTCAGAATCTCGCAGGAAAAAGTAATTTCTGTACTGTGCAAGAGTCTGTAAATGATGAACATGTTTCGTTGGGAGAGATTTAATGTTGTTGATAGGTTGAAGCAAATAGAATTGTATTTGGTAGAAATTATTCACGCTTTGGTTAATTTCTGACGAATGCAATTGAGTTGTATGTTAATTCAGTTGTTTTGTTTTTAGTATTTTGGTTGTTGGTTGTGTATGAGTAGGCTGTCTATTGTAGGGTTGCGAATTCATGATAATGGCCTTAATGGAATTTTGGATATGCATTTCATTTGAGATTTGAATTTTGATGTCTTTTCGTATGTCTAATATTACATATACATATGCATTTAAAAGAGTAGTTGAGATATGTATAAACAAAAGGCAATCTTTATCAAGAACATCTACTGAAATCAATCTTTAACAATTAACATCTTTATAAACAAAATGCAAATATAATCTTTGTACATAAAGCTTAGTATTTGAACCACACATAATGACAATTAACATTCATAGTGCATTCCCCAAGGACGTTGACAAGGAGGAGGCTATTGAGAAATTCTTCATCATGGTGTAGGGGTTGGCGGTTGACTGGAGGAGGAGGAGACTGTTGAGAAGTTCTTCATCATGCTGAAAATTTCTGTCATGCGTTCCCCAAGGATGTCAACTGTTTCTTCTATTCTTGATGCGAACGAGTTGAAATCATTTTGCAACTGATCTTGTTGTTCCTGCATTTTCCTCTCAATATGTGAAAAACACTCCTCTTGAAACTTTTCAATCCACTCAAATCTACTTACTATTTCGTCTAAAGTATGAGAAGACATATCTTGTACATTCTGAGATGATCCAAGTTCAATACTTGTTCTTCTTTTTTTGCGCACATTCACTTGTCCTTCAATTACCGCTTCTGGAACACTAACACCTTCCTGAACCGTTGCATCTCTCTCCATTTCATCCCAAATCACAAACTATTCTCCTGCCATATTCTTTTTAATCAAACCCATTTTACACAATGTCATCCCCCAACAAATTATTTGCAGAAAACTTAATCTTATTTGCTTCATCATTAGGGTTGATCTGAATACCCAACTTCTCACATATTAACGTAACAAGCATCTCCCAATATATTTCTCCTTTTTCTGCTTGAACCTCTCTCAACTTCTTAATCAATAACTTCGTTGAATTTACTTGCCTCCTAGCTATTGTTGCTTCCATGAACATTAAATCTTTAACCGTCACATTTCCATTTGTCTCTTTCCTACCATTAAATGTGTAAGTCAGATATATGTGAAATACTCTCATAGCCAGATTCTTTAACTTTGCAGATTTACACCTATGTAGATGGTAAATCCCTATCCTAGAAACATCGATCCAAGCTTGTTTGGAAACCGACATTCTAGATACGTTATCCAAACCTTCAAAATCAAATCCTATCTAGGTTGCTAAATCTTGTGGTCTCACTACAAAGTTATGATTCTTTAATCTAAAAAACATTGTATACGCCGGAAACTCATCAGTATCTGTCTCCACAACTTCCAAACTACCAAAAAACTCATAGATCAAATGCTTATATTCATCATATCTAATGCTCACCAACTAGTCCCATTTCAAATTATGAATCCAACCATTCATTTCATCAAATAAACCCAAACTTATTATAAGTCCTAAATCCAAGCTTCTTCCAAGGCAAATATCTATTTTCGACACCTCCTCGTATTGCTTTTTATGTCGCAAATCTCGAAATTGGATTCCAAATGACGATATGCCTTCATGAGGAATGGTTGTATTTTTTGTTCTTACCATGTTCTGCTTTCTTCTAAAACATGTATACATAAAAAATTCATCATCATAATCAATTATAACTAAAGAAGTTTGAAAGGTGCAAAAGTGTCAATAAGAATGGTAGGTAAAGATTCCTTCATTTCTCATAATGTCTGAATATTATTTCTATGCATAGTTAAATATGCTTCTTTTGCTGCTCTTATTATTTTTAAAATGGTAGGTGTTGGTTGACATCTTTAGATGTAGGTTTGTGTATTAAGCCCCAACTTTCTTAAGATTCAGGTTTATATTTAGGACTGCCAATACAGGAAGAAGTCAATTCTACCAAGCCGATACCATAAAATCCTTTAGAAAGTCTTGTCTACTTGACTCCAAATCTACAAAATGACAATCTCTATGTCATTTTTGACAAAAGCAAAAATCAACGGAAACCCTGTCAAGTTTAAATTAACAAGCATCATATTTTGTCTCCATACTGTAAATCAACAACAATTGACGATAAACACATTCTCTATTATGGCCAGCAAAGTTGTCAAAATCCTTTATTTACTAACTTTCAAGCTCAGCCTTCTCATGATTTTGATGTTCTAATTAGCTATCCTCTAAATTAAATTTTGATTTATCTACCCTTGTCAACCTGGATTATGAAGGTATTTAGTATTCATGTATAAGTTTATCAGTTTTCAGTAGGGGTTCCGGTTCTTATAGTTAGGAACTAGAACCAGAATCGAGAACCGAGACTAATATAAAATAAAATTAAAGAATAGGGGGTTAATAAAAACTTTTGTAGAAAAAGTAATGTGAATACATTTATATTTATATTTCATAACATTAAAGTAAGTTGGTTTGACTTTTGAAAATCTATCTTTACAAAGTAATGGAGTTTGTAATTTTGAATTTATAATTTGTAATTTTATTTTTGTTAATAAGTTCCTAATAAGTTCCATATGGGGGGGGTTGGGTGGGGGGGCGTATCTGTAAGTTTTTAAGGATTTTTTTGCTATTTTAAAAACTTTTTGGGGGTCATGAATTTTACAGTGTACCCAGAACCGAAACCGTTGTTATAAGTTCTGGTTCTGATTCCTTCAAAAATGTAAGGTACCCAAAACCGAATACCCTTAGTTTCCAGCCAGGGTTAGAACTGCTTGCTTTGTGAAGATTTCAACCTCAGATGATGAAGCCAGGCTCAAAAGAAAATTGACTCAAATTTTAAATAAAACGATTCCTCCAAGGTAGTGTACAATCTATGAATGACAGTAAAATTTGGTTACTAGAATACAAAAATACAAAATGACTTAAGAGATACCATTGGGTGATTTAACAACCACAAAATCACACTTTTTAAATGGCACAATCCCCGATCTTGAAAATGAGCTTCCTTGCAAAAAAGGAAGTGATGGTGAGAAACCAATTTAACAGGTCTTTGTTTGGAAAATAAAAGCCACCGTTTGGTACCTTTCTATTCTGTTTTAGACAATAAAAAATGACAATGATGATATAATTATAACAATAACAATGACACCTAAACTATCAACAAAACAAGTTCAGTTTGGTTGCCATAACCCTCCCACTCAAGCGCCCAACAACACCAGCAGTTGGGCAAACAAGCAGGAAATCCATGCACTTGGGTTTCTTCCTGAATCATATAATTGACTTCAGTCAATCTAGCCAGATTCAATCCAACCAGATTCATTCATCATAACAATATCAATTGATAGTAAATTAAAGAAGTCAACTGTTATGCCTGGGAACATAGGGCTAACGTGGCGCCCAGTTAAGTGCCAAAGGCCAGACCTCGGGAAGAGCTTACTGCCATTCTGATGCAGCTGCTTCGTGTGATCATGGTGGCACCCACAGCTTGCCTTCATCAGAGTAATTGATGCACGTCAGGCCAACAAGGAGTTGTGATGATCCTGCATGTCCAATCCCTGTAGCAAATCATGTGAATTGCTCTAAAGGAAGGATTTGCACGGATCATCTCACCAACTTGCAGATTCAATGATCATTACCTCAAGACATCCCACTATAAAATGAGAGCTCCTCTCTCATTAAGGGGATTCGCACATTTTACTCTTGACAAAACTCTCTCTCTCTCTCTCTCTCTAGAATAGACAGTCTTTGATACCTTGTATCATCAGTATAAAGTCAGTCGTCTAAAGCGACCTGACCCTTATCATTAATAAAAACATCAGTGGACGTAGAATTTGCTTCCTTAGCATCCGAACCACTTTAAAACTCCTTTGTCACTGCATTTACTTTTATTTTTCCAAACCATTCACGTGTGTCTTTTGGGACCAACTCAACATTTCACATGTGCGTTTCGTTAGTGTCAAAATCACGCATTAACAGTTTGGCACTAGAATGAGGGGTGATTTAGTGTTCATCCTTCATCAGGAGAATCTCCAACCTATCGGTCCTACAGCAACAAATGGCCTACCAACCAGAACCTGAGCAAACCAACCAGGGCACTGAGGGGCTCCCCCAAGTTCAGGGGGACACCTCTTCCAAAAAACCTTCGGCCCCGCAAAATGCTGCAGGAGATATTTCGTCAAGTTCAGAGCTTGACCCTGTTATTAGAAGCTACCTAGACAGGTTTGACAATACTCTCCAGACGGTCAACCGAAAGCTAGACCGTTTAGACCAAGGCTTGCCATCCAAGTCAGCTGCGGTGATGCAACTGTCAAAAACGCCTGCAGGTTGCGCGAAAGTGCGGCAAAGGGAAATAGCCTGTGTCGCAAGCACTGCAGCGCATAGACGAAAGGGTAAACAAGTGGCAAAAAGCAAGCCCACAGGCTCAAAAGGGCCAGCAAATTCTGACTGCGTCCCGAGCAGAATACTAGTCTCGTTGAGAGTTGGTGAAAGGACGCAGCCCGAACTGTCCCATGCCACGTCGCAAGAGCACACCCATAAAAGTGCTGGACGAGCTGATTCCTATCACCACCAGCAAAACGATCCTGATCGTCACCATGCAAGAAGATCACACACTTCGTGGGGCAGTTCTTACACCGCAAAGGTCGTGAAAATACCCTGCACCCTTCATCGCCATCACATGCCTCTAGCCGGCATGTGTCGAGAGTGGCCAGAACCGACGACCGAGGCGAAGAGGAACCTGACCTCCAGACTTTCTTCAACTGTAATCACGAGGGTCGAACTCGCATGGGTAAAAGCAATTCCCAAGCGGCTCCATTGCTGCAAATTGAGGAGTTGCAGTGAGCTCTAGACAGACTGCGAGCTCAGCAAAACGAGCAGGGGCAGGTCGCATCTGCGTCCCCCTTCTCTACCGAAGTGTTAGTAGCTCCACTCCCACCAGGATTTAGGATGCTCGACACGCGAGCGTTTGATGGGAACTCCGATCCGCAGGATCATTTGTATGAATTTAACAACCTGATGGAGCTTCACCAGGTCTCAGATCTAGTAAAATGCCGTTATTTGGCAGTGACTTTGACCTCACATGCCAAACGGTGGTTCAAGTCGCTCCCAGCGGGATCGATCAGTTCGTGGCCTCAAATGAGCGCGACGTTCTTAAGGCATTTTCAAGCAAATCGGAAGTTCTCGATGCCTTTGAGCTACCTCAGCAATATAAGACAAGAAGGGGATGAATCCCTCCAGTCCTACATTGACTGTTTCCACAGAGAGCTCAACAAGGTGGCTTATACTCCTGAAGAGTCTGTTCGGACTCTCATCATAGCTGGAGTCCGTCCATAGACCGACCTGTGGAAAGAATTACAGGTTAAGGACGATATTTCCCTCACCGGATTCTATAATCTTGCAGAGAAGTACCTCCGAATAGAAAATTCAATGGCGGCACTCCGCCATCGCAACCATAGCGCTTCGGGAAGTGTACCTGGTCGACGAGATAGTAGAAGAGCTGATCACAGAGGAGACGTAGATGATCAGCGAAGAGGGAAGAAACCTTGTTACGAGCCCAAAAAGTCCTATGCTCCTGTCCCTCATCGCGATCGCGACAGAAACCATTATACTCCACTGAACGCATCTGTATCGGCTATTCTCGGTAAATCCAAGGAGGCCAGCCTGCTCAGAAAGCCCGAGCCCATGAAAACTCCAGCAACAACCAAAAATAATAAAAAAATATTGTCGCTATCATCGGGACAATAGGCATTATACCGATGAATGCCAAGCTCTCAAGCAAGCGATCGAAAACCTTATCAAGCAGGGACACTTCAAGGAGTATATTGATGACTCTACTCCCTCACAAGAGAAAAATCAGAGGGAGTCAAGTAAGAAGCGCTGCGATCAGAAAGGAGTGTGCACCTTCAATTTGATTTTCGGGGGACCGCACTTGGCCGGAAACTCGCGAGGTGCCTAAGAAAGGTATACTCGCGAGGCTCATCACGAGCCCTTCAGAATGATGAGCATGGCACAGCGACCACAGAAGGTTCATCGGGAGGAGGAAATTTCCTTCTCTGAAAAAGATATGGCCCGGCTACATCATCCTCACGAAGATGCCCTTGTGATAACGCCCCTCATAGGGCGCCATAATGTCCAGAGAATGTTAGTGGACAACGAAAGTGCTGTGAACATCCTGTTCGCTTCAACTTTTGAAAGAATGAATTTGGACGAGGCAGACTTGAAGCCTGCCTCGTTCCCCTTATATGGCTTCACAGGGGATCACCTGCTCCTCAAGGGCACGATCTCACTCCCAGTCACGTTGGGTGACTTCGACGAAGTGACCAGAGTAATCGAGTTCTTGGTAGTGGATTGCCCATCCGCCTTTAACGGAATTCTGGGGCGACCTCTGCTGAGACACTTCAGTATACCATTTTAAAATGAAGTTCCCCACCCCGACGGGGATTAAGGAAGTTAGCGAGTCTTAGCGCACAACCCAGGACTGCTGTATGAAAACAGTTCAGATGGCGTGCAAAGGCAAAGGCACCTCGCATGGCGATCACAGCCAGACAATGGCGATTAGCCAGATGGAGCCACAGCCTGGCCCAACCGAGGATAATATAGATCCTTGTATTTAGGACTTCCCTTCCAGTGGGCAAGTTGAGGACTTGACTAAAGTACTGGTCGACCACACGGAACCGAGCAGGGTGCTAAGGATCGATAAAAATCTCAATGCCTAGCTCGCTACCGAACTAACCAGCTTCCTCAAGGAAAACATCGATGTGTTCGCATGGTCGCACTCAGACATGGTCGGGATCAGCTCGAATGTTATTTGCCATGCATTAAACATCGACAGTGAAGCCAAGCCAATTCGCCAAAAGAGGAGAGCGATAGACCTAGAGCGATATGCTGCCTTGAAGCTTGAGGTAAATAACCTCCTCCAAAATGGGTCCATCCAAGAAGCACTTTACCCGACCTGGGTTGCTAACCCAGTTCTAGTAAAGAAGCCTAAAGGCAAATAACAGACCTGCGTCGACTTCACCGACCTCAATAAGGCATGTCTAAAAGATAGTTTCTCCTTGCCAAGAATTGACCAGCTCGTGGACGCCACCTCGAGGCACGAGCTGCTGAGTTTTATGGACGCGTACTTGGGATATAATCAAATTCTGATACACGGGCTAGACGAAAAGCATACATCTTTTATTACAGATCAGGGACTGTACTGCTACAAAGTTATGCCCTTCGGCCTCAAGAACGCTAGTGCAACTTACCAGCGACTGGTTAACTGGATGTTCTCCGAACAGATAGGCAGATCGATGGAGGTCTATATAGACGACATGCTTGCCATTCTTCAATGTACTCAGGGCCAATAAGAAGTTCGAATGGACTCCCGAGTGCGAACAGGCCTTCCAGAAAATAAAGGAACACCTTGGGAAGCCACCACTTCTGTCCAAATCTCTCCCACAAGAGATCCTCATTTTGTATCTGTTCGTCTCGAAGTTCGCAGTCAGTGCAGCTCTAGTTCGGGAAGATAACGAAACACAATGGCTAGTGTATTATACGAGCAAGGGTTTGTTGGATGCTGAGATGCGGTACCCGAAAATGGAACGATTAGCCTATGCCCTGCTGGTCACTTCCTGAAAGCTGCGACCTTACTTCCATGCCCATACAGTTCATGTATTGACTAATTACCTGCTCAGGCAGGTCCTCCAAAAACCAGAGGCGTCGGAAAAATTGCTTAAATGGGCCATGGAACTTAGCCAGTTCGATCTCTATTACAAACCAAGAGCAGTTATTAAAGAGCAAGCTGTTACCGACTTCATCTCAGAATTCTTGCATCATCCAGCAAACAAGTCGGAACAGCCCAACGAAGTCATCCAGGAAACTGTTCAAAATCTCTCGACCTGGACCCTCTACGTTGATGGATCATCGAACAGAAAGAGGGCCAGAACGGGCCTTCTCTTGTTGAGTCCCAAAAGGGCCTGCATTCATGGCATTCTCTGGTTCGGTTTCAAAGCAACTAATAATGAGGCCGAGTACGAAGCTCTGCTCGCTGGACTCAGGTTGGCCAGGAAAATGGGTGCAACCGCGATCAGCATCCACAGTGACTCAATGCTGGTCGTTAACCAGATTTTGGGAGACTATCAAGCCAAGGAAGATAACATGATTAATTATCTGAAGAAAGTTAAGGTCGCACTCGAGCCGTTCAAGCACTTCATGGTCACTTAGATCCCCAGAGAAAACAATTCTGTGGCGGATGCCTTGGCAAGGATAGCCTCATCGTTAGACTCGGATGCACCAGAGAACATTCCTATTCAATTCATCGAAATCCCCAGTATCAGCCCAAACAAACAGGCCGTGAATGTAACGGGTTTAGACTCATGGATGACCCCTATTACTCGGTATCTCAAGGATGAGATCTTGCTTGACGATAAGGTCGAGGCAAGGGTTCTGCGAACAAGATCTGCTGGCTACACCCTCATTGGAGACCAGCTGTACAGGCGAGGGTTTAGTGCCCCTCTCCTCTGATGTGTGACCAGCGAAGAAGCGGATTACATTATGAGGGAGATACATGAAGAGATCTATGGTAATCACACTGCCACACGATCTCTTGCAAACAAGGTTGCCCGTTAGGGGTACTATTGGCCCCGAATCCAAGATGACGCCTACAACTTTGTCAAAAGGTGTGATAAGTGCCAGAGGTTCGCGAATATATCGCGAGCTCCCTCCCACGAACTGATAACCATGACTAGCCCCTGGCTTTTTTCTATGTGGGGGATCGATCTCATCGGTCCCATGCCAGTCGAAAAAGGGGGAGTCAAGTATGTTGTGGTCGCGGTAGATTACTTCACCAAATGGGTGGAAGCCGAACTGCTAGCCGCGATCACGACCAGAAAGCTCAAGTACTTCGTTTTTAAGAATATAGTGTGCCGCTACGGAATTCCTCATACCCTTATCTCGGGTAATGGGAAACAGTTCGACAACAAGGAATTCAAACAGTTTTTGTGACGAGCTAGGCATCTATAATAAATTTGCCTCAGTAGCAAGGCCACAAGCAAATGGCCAAGTTGAAGCTGTCAACAAAACAATGAAGCACACTCTGAAGGCCAAACTTGGCGCAGCCAAAGGGAATTGGGCTGACGACCTCCCCGAAGTTCTATGGGCATACAGAACAACTCCAAGGACCTCCACCTCAGAAACACCTTTTTCGCTAGCATACAGATGCGAAGCGATGATCCCTGTAGAGGTGGGAACTGGTTCACTTCGGAGGGACTTGTACAATGAGGCCGACAACGAAACACTTATGAGAGCAAGCCTAGACCTTATTAAAGAACATCGCAGCAAGGCTTCGCTAAGGATAGCAGCCTATCAGCAACGCGCAAAGAGGTTCTTCGATTCAAAGGTCAGACGAAGAGACTTCCAGGTTGGCAACCTTGTGTTAAAGGAAGTCCTTATCGGTACTAGGGAACCAAGTGCAGGAGTGTTAGGACCAAACTGGGAAGGTCCATACCGCATCGACAAAGTGATAAGGCCGGGGACTTATCACCTCAAAAGGTTGAACGGTTCCAAAGTACCCCTCTTCGGCCATAATAGGCCATACTATCAGTAATTCCGAAGTCAGTTTTCCTTGTAAATTAACTTGCAATTTGTGTAAATAATTTCCTTGTAAAGTGTTATTTTTTGTGTGCTTGTAACAATCTTCGCATGTAATCTTGTTCATCTAAATGTGTTATCACACTTGTTCTAGTGAATGTAAGCAACCAGGAAGTACTCGTGTATAATAAAGCGAACAGAAAATTGTAAAGGCAAAAATTTATTTCATTAATGTGGAGTACAACGGGCAAAATGGCATCATTACAAGACCTAATACAGCCCCTAGAGGGCCAACCTCCTTGTCCTAGGGCTGGTCAGCTGAGGGTTTATCCATGGCGTGTCCCAAACCTTCTGCTCGAGAGGCCACCGCTTCATCATCCTCCCACGCCATGGACATAAGTGTATCTTGTCAGTCTTCTGGGAGGTCGGACATGTCAAGTCACGGATTCTTCAGTCATAAGGTATAAATAGAATCGATTGCCCATTCGGTAGCCTTCTTCTCGACCTCCACTACCTGATCCTGCATCTCTTGTGTTAAGGAAGCAACTTTTTCTTGGCTTTCCTGAAGTTCAACTTCGAGAGCTTTCCTTAGCTTCTCGGAGGCGTCCCTCTCTTGTTCTGCTCGTAAGGCCTGCAGAGAGGTCGCTCTGAGCTCCTGGTCCTTCTCCATGGCCTTCTTGGAGAGTCTGGCTATGGTCTTTTGTAGCTCTTTTACTTCCTCTCCTTGTTTTTTGAGCTGTGCTTTTTGGAAATCCATCGTACGAAGAGCCGCTCTTTCGTTCAGGTACCTATTTGCCGACTTAGAAGACAGATCTCTCTCTGTTTCGGCAGCTTCCAGGCCTCGTTTGAGTGCTGCATTCTCTTCCTTCAGAGCAACATCTCCTTTTGCAGCTCCCAGTTGAACCTTCTCCATGGACATTCGCATGGAAAGGAGAGCCTGCGAACAAAAGAAAGATAGAGTTAGCTAATCAAAGGGAGCTAAGGGAAGTCCTCGCCAAGGACAGTTGGTTCACCTTGCTTAAGTGTTGGATTGATGTGGGCATTAGGCCCACGTCGCTGGAACATGCAAACTGCTCAAACGATTCTAAAAGTCCACATTCCAATAATGCATAGACCACCGGCTACAGGTACTCCAGCAGGTTCCCCAGCGAGTCCAACACTAGAGTATCCTTCTTCGCGGCCTCAGTAGCGGTCGTGTTGTCCATAGGTTCCTTACCCGACCTACTCGTGCCCGGCCGCGACCTCTTTGATTGGTCGCCCTCAGATTCGGTCTTTGATTCTTTGACCTGAATCTATTTCCTCTTCTTTAGCTGGGTCGTTGTCTTCAGCCTCGGCCGAGCAGGAGACTGCTCAGAAGCCTTCGTTTTTCATGTTGGTACGTCCTCTGATGGCTGCGCCTGAGGAGTCTCGGAAGGTCGCGCTGGTGGGCCCAACGTTGCACCTTCGGCCGGTGGAACGGTCGAAGCAACTTCTGCTGTTTTGGCTTTCTTTGTCTGAGGGAAAGTGATCTGCCTTCGTCGCGGCTGCTCTGACTCCTTTGAAGGCATGGTCGCTGCATGCAAAGCATCATTAGCAAACTTATCTCATTTCACGACTAGAAAGGGATCAGTTACCAGGACTTACACAATGGGGGCTCTAACGACGCATTTGCATTAAAGAAACCGTATTTCTGCAAACTTGAGGTCGTCACAAGTTTCTTCGCGTCGCGCTTCTCCTCGGGTAGGGAGTCGAAATGCACGATCCTATGTCTATCGAAGAGCAGCACTAGGTCGGTCATTTTATTAACTGCCAAAAAGGAACTAGGTCGTTAGCAAAGCACATTTCGAGTGTAAAATAAAATAAAATAAAAGAGAAAGATGCCTACTCAGATCCTGGAAACGGCAATGGTCATCATAACGAAAGAAGAAAAACTTCGTTTCATAGGCCCCCGCGTTACTCGGATAGCTGTGTATCCCATCGGCGATAGTAGGTCGCCTGGACAAGTAGTAAGAGTCCTTGTCCTTACAATTCTTCAAATAATAAGAGCAGCCGACCTCCATCACAGACAGCTCGCCCAGTCCGTTCTCTTGGCATGCGATGTACATTACAACAGCAATGACGTACGCATTCGGGGTCAACTGCATCAACGCAACCCCGAAGTGGTCCAAAAACGACCTGATAAAAGGGTGGAAGGGGATCAGTCCCCCACCCTTGATGATCTCCTTGGAGGCCGCGGCCAGACCACTTAGCGGGTACCGCGATGAGTGCGCTACATCGAGGAAAGCATCCACCTCGATAGCGCATTGCTTTATTACCCTCTCAAGCTCTTCCCCAGTAAGCACCGAGAAGACCTTGATAGGGATGTTTGGAGCACCCTGTGGGGATGAACCGATTCCTTGTTTGGATCTGGTTGTTGAGGGGTCTATTTTGCCAGTCTACAAAGGCGACAAGCAAAAGGGTCATTTAGCCACTGTACGTTATTTCGTACAATGATGTGGGAGGAAACAAACTCCCAGAATCCCAAAAGAAACCTTAACGGCATGATTCAAGCCGCCATTCATGGCTCGAACCAGACCTAAGCATCTCGTCTCCGATAGGCTATTGGAAGACAAACGCCATTCAACCACGGAAATATAATGAAACAAAAACAGGGAGAAGCTCCTACCTTATGGAGTGTGAGAATGGTTTCCGCTTTGAATGCCAGAAAAACGCTGGTTTGAAAGGCAGAGATTCCAAGTTTGCAAAAATCTTTTACTCTCTAAGAAAAAAGGCTCTGGTGACATTGCCTGAGAACGACTCGAGGTTTTTATAGCGTATGAATCAACGCTTGGGTTTCTCAAAATCGAAACGATGTTTGGGCGGCAAAGGTTTCTCACCGTTGATCACGGCCACGTGTCACGCATCAACGGGGAAGAATGAGCGTCACGACTGGATAAAGTCAGACCTTCATCTCTTCCGTTGAAAAGCCCAAACGGCTGCCATTCTCTCTTTCTCATAGCATTAATTGCGTTTCAAATCCACATTTAATGCTCTAATAAGGGGTATCGTTCCAACGTACTGCGCATTTAATGTCTTGATAAGGCGTCCTATGTTAGCGTATAACGCATTTAATGCATCTGGCTGGCACTTATCACACACAGGGCACACCTGTCAGCATAGGGGCTGCTTCATTAAATGCAACCATATTAAAAGAACAACAGGTGGTGTCTGACGAAATCAGGTCGTTCGTCCCCTACAAACAATGAGCATGCGAGGTCGTTCTTGAAAAAAGTGTCGTCCCGACCTACTTTCAGATAGGTCAGAATTTCCAGAATTTTTGGAATTTTTAGAATTTTCAGGAATCATCTAATTGCGGCATGACTTGTAGTTTCCAAGGTTCGATTCTCGAACTTTAAAAACTAGGAAACTTCTGTTATGCCTGGGAACATAGGGCTGACGTGGCGCCCAGTTAAGTGCGAAAGGCCAGACCTCAGGAAGAACCTACTGCCATTCTGACGCAACTGCTTCGTGTGATCATGGTGGCACCCATAGCTTGCCTTCGTCAGAGTAATGGATGCACGGTAGGCCAGCAAGGAGTTGTGATGATCTCGCATGTCCAATCCCTGCAGCAAATCACGTGAATTGCTCTAAAGGAAGGATTTGCACGGATCATCCCACCAACTTGCAGATTCAGTGATCATTACCTCAAGACATCCCACTATAAAATGAGAGCTCCTCTCTCATTAAAGGGATTCGCACATTTTACTCTTGACAAAACTCTCTCTCTCTCTCTAGAATAGATAGTCTTTGATACCTTGTATCATCAATATAAAGTCAGTCATCTAAAGCGACCTGACCCTTATCATTAATAAAAACATCAGTGGACGTAGGATTTGCTTCCTTAGCATCCGAACCACTTTAAAACTCTTTTCTCACTGCATTTACTTTCATTTTTCCAAACCATTCACGTGTGTCTTTTGGGGCCAACTCAACATTTCACACGTGCGTTTCGTTGGTGTCAAAATCACGCATCAACATCAACATCAACAATAAAAACACATAACCCAATTTACAATATGGATCCCACCGACTTCAATCCAACCACATTCATCCTTCATATTAATATCAATTAATATTAAATTAAACATGTCAACAATAAAAAAAAACACATACCCAATTTACAACCTGGATCCAACAAAATGTACAAATTATCTTCTGGCTAACACTGCACACAATACTTAAGGGTGAAAAACTTGCAGGTGAAAAATCTTCATCATTTTCTACAAGGTCAACATTTTCTAACTAGTAACTAAACTGTTTTTCAAAAAATATACACTAAAAAAAAAAAATGAACACATCACACCAAGACAAAGAAGTGAACGTTGTAAAACAAGCTCAATCATCAATCGAAACCAATAAAATGTGATGAACAAAAATCAAATAGACTAAAACACTTACAATAATAATGGTTGATGAGGAACTTGAAGAAGAATAGCGGCAGATGAAGAACTTCGATGAAGAAGAAGAACGGAGATGAGGACTGAAGACAAAGAAGAAGAGCGAAGATGGGGAATGAAGACGAAGAAGAAAAGCATGCTTGCAGTTTTTTAAAATTAATTTGGGACCCAATTTAATTTAACCTAAATTTCATTTTAGGTGACACATTAAACATTTATTAGGGACGCCCGTCCATAACGTATGGAGGGCGTCCAAAAATTTTGTTTTATAAGTTTTTGTTTAATTTAAAGTATGGACGGGCGTCCACTTCGTCCATAACATTTGAACGGGAATCCATTAATTTTGTTTATAATTTTTTTTTTTTAATTTAAAGTTTGGACAGGCATCCATTAAAGTTGTTCGCCCGTCCATTAGTATGGACCCCCGTCAATTGAATATAGACGGGAGTCCATGATTTTTGTTTTCAAATTTTTTAAATTTAAACTATGGACGGGCGTCCATTATAGGTGGACACCCGTCCATAGTAAATGGACTCCCGTCCATATAATATGGACGGGAGTCCATCATTCATTTCGCATGGAAAGGCATCCACCTTTGATGGACGTCCGTCCAATAACAGTGAACGGTCATCCATAGTTGATGAACGGCCGTTCACTCGCAAAATATTTGTTAAAGTGATATGTGGCTAGTCTGAGTCAGGTGACACGTAATTTAGTGTAAAAATTCGGTGCACAGTCTCGGTGTCTGAAGCATTATTGTTATTTACCACCATATTCTAAAATCCACTTTAAAAGAGTACATTTATTTCCTCTTATCACATCAGATAAAATATTCAACTATAGTCTAGATAGAAATTTTTAATCAATGACTCATTCAAGAGTCCAATATATAATTTGATATAGTTATATTATGAGTTAACGACTTTTTCCCACCCAAATAATGACTTAAGGATATGTTTCCATCTACAGATTTTTAAAATACTATTTTACTACCTATATTTATATTTCGACAGCGAATAAAAAACAAACTCACTCTAGACTGTTAGGGCTTTTGAAGAGAAGAGACTGATGAGTCTTTTGGTTTTGGTAGTAAAATGTTAGATTTTGGTGTTTGAGATTTATCAGAATTTGACTTGGGGAGTATGACTATGCAAACCCTAATTACTTATTTGTTCAAGAGTAGGTTTGAGGGACTTTGATGAGTAAAGATCAAGGAAGAGAATAATAGTGGTGTTAGGGTCGTAATAATATCAGAATCGAAAACTGAATATAAATTTGAATAATAAAGTGATATTTTAAAAGTTTATAAGTCAGAAAGTGACATTAAACTATCGGTTGGCCCAAAAAAAAAAAAAAAAGTTTACTCGCTATATTATAGATTATTTTTATAAAAATTTCAAATCAAATAATGGGTTAATAGAATTACCTTAGGGTCTGCTTGTGAGTTTTTTTTCACCGGTTTTATGGGGTTTTTAATTAGACTGGTTTTAAGGTGTTCTAAAACCATTACTTCCCAAATTTTTTATAAACTTGTTTTGACTGGTTTAAAAACCCCCCAAAACCAGTGTAGTATATTTTTGAGGGGTTTATAAAACACCCAAAATCGGGGTGTTTTGGCCGGTTTAAATATTTTATCCCAAAGAAACCCCTTTCCACTATTATATTTTCTGAACAGTTCTCTTTCAGAGTTTGTTGTTCTTGGATATGAATTGGGTTATTCAATGGAAAACCGAACTCATTGGTAATGTGGGAAGCTCAATTTGGTTTCTATTGCATATATTTTCAGCAAATCTATTTGTTGAGTGGAAGTCAAATTATCAAGTATGCTAATAGTGTCAGCATAACGAATGTCATCAACTAAATTACATATTTAACTGATAACATACAAATAAATTAAATAATATACAATAAAAGAACTTATAAATAAATTAAACTTGGAAGGGAACTTTGATACTAAGTATTGATAATTAAAAAAAAAAACTCCCAAAGTATTAGTTGAAGTTGAGTATTTTTATGAACATATATATAAATTTATCATTTTAAAAAATTATCAGAAACCATTAGAAAATAAACTTTCAAATATAGGTTGAATATTTTAAAAACTACTATTAAAAATTTCTCAAAACCGTTACGATGATTCACTATAATAATTTATCCTTATAACTGGTACCATAAAACATCAAACAGACCCTTAATCTAGAAAAGTACGGCTTATAATCGCGATAGCGGTGATTTCGTCGAAGAAACGTGAGTGAATGTCAATTTTAGTTAATAGTAACTTTCTTTTTCAATTATAGACAGTTTAATATAAAAAAGAAAAAGAAAAAGCGAATGATGAGACCGCGTATACTTTCCTTACGCAATTAAAAAATTCCGAAAAAATTAAACAGTAACTAAAATTATCCAATCACACAGCAATACAGCATTAACAAATAGAAATCAACCAATGACAAAAGATGCAAACATGCTACGGCTAAGTATCTGCGGCCACGTAACATAGAAATCTCTCGAACCCACTAGAATTCCAAAAAAGAAAGCGGGGGAGACCTTGCCTGTCTTAAACCAGTAATTTTAATCCAACGGTTCACACTCCACGATCAGAACCTTCCAGAAATCAAATTTTATTTATAAACACTGCCCTGCTCCTTACTTTTCACAGAGAGTGAATCAACAAGCACCACAAAGCGAAGCTATCAAATTCTTTGTTTTCTTTTTTTTTTTTTTCCCTCGAGTTCTGGTTAGTTATTCTGGGTAAGCGATGGCTGGTAAAGGAGAGGGTCCTGCCATTGGAATTGATCTGGGGACGACGTACTCATGCGTAGGTGTTTGGCAACACGATCGAGTGGAGATTATAGCTAATGATCAGGGTAACAGAACGACACCGTCGTATGTTGCTTTCACCGACACCGAGCGTCTGATCGGTGATGCAGCAAAAAATCAAGTCGCGATGAACCCAACCAACACTGTTTTTGGTACGTTTTCAACTGCTGCTTCTTAGTTTTTCCCGCGAATTTGAATTTATGTTGTGTTTTCTTTACTTTAGTTCCGGCTCTTAGGTATTATCTCTTCTTTTTGTAGAAGATGAGAATAGTTAGGGTGCTGTTGTATGAATTTAAAAGAATACAAATTTAGCAAAATTAAATCTTTGCAATATTCAGGAATTTGATAATTATTGACTATACTATTTAATATTTGCACATCAAAATAGCGTAATGGATAGGTAGTGTGCCCTTTTTTGTTCTTTAATATTTGGAAGAATTGAAATTTTTTCAAGTTGTTGAAACTATTATATGGCTGACATATAAAAAAAAAAAAAAAAAAAAGGAAGCACTACTTTTTTTCGTAGGAGTTGAAAAATATTATCATAATATTAAGATAATTGTAACATATTACACTAGCGTAAGCTTTATAATTTTACACTGTCTGCTAATTTTCGATGAGCCAAACAGAGCAGTGTTAAGTTTTAGTTTGAGTTATTGGAATTTTAGAATTATGTTTTGACTGAATTGTCGTATTGGATGGTATGCAGATGCCAAGCGTTTGATTGGGAGACGATTCAGTGATGCTTCAGTACAAGCTGACATGAAACTATGGCCATTCAAGGTCATTGCTGGCCCAGGTGACAAGCCCATGATTGTTGTCAATTATAAGGGTGAGGAGAAGCAATTTTCCGCGGAAGAAATCTCCTCAATGGTTCTCATTAAGATGAAAGAGATTGCTGAGGCGTATCTAGGCACCACTATAAAAAATGGCGTCGTTACAGTGCCGGCTTACTTCAATGACTCGCAGCGTCAAGCCACAAAAGACGCTGGTGTTATTGCTGGCCTTAATGTGATGCGTATTATCAATGAGCCAACTGCCGCCGCTATCGCTTATGGGCTTGACAAGAAAGCTGGTAGTTCTGGTGAAAAGAATGTGCTTATCTTTGATCTTGGTGGTGGTACATTTGATGTATCTCTTTTGACCATTGAAGAGGGTATTTTTGAGGTGAAATCCACTGCTGGTGATACTCACTTGGGTGGTGAAGATTTTGATAACAGAATGGTAAACCATTTTGTTCAAGAATTTAAGAGGAAACATAAGAAGGATATTAGTGGTAACCCTAGAGCCTTGAGAAGGTTGAGAACTGCCTGTGAGAGGGCCAAGAGAACATTGTCGTCTACTGCACAGACTACAATTGAAATTGATTCTTTGTACGAGGGTGTCGACTTTTACACAACTATCACCCGAGCTAGATTTGAGGAACTGAACATGGACCTGTTCAGGAAGTGCATGGAGCCTGTAGAGAAGTGTTTGAGAGATGCTAAGATGGACAAGAGCTCGGTCCATGATGTGGTTCTTGTTGGTGGGTCCACCAGGATTCCCAAGGTTCAGCAATTGCTACAGGACTTTTTCAACGGGAAGGAGCTTTGCAAGAGCATCAACCCCGACGAGGCTGTTGCTTATGGTGCGGCTGTTCAGGCTGCTATCTTAAGTGGTGAGGGTAACGAGAAGGTGCAGGATCTCTTGTTGCTCGATGTCACACCTCTATCTCTTGGTTTGGAGACTGCTGGTGGAGTTATGACTGTACTGATTCCGAGGAACACAACCATCCCCACAAAGAAGGAACAGGTGTTCTCCACCTACTCTGATAACCAGCCCGGTGTGTTAATTCAGGTCTATGAGGGTGAGCGTTCAAGAACTCGTGATAACAACTTGCTGGGCAAGTTTGAGCTCTCTGGCATTCCTCCTGCTCCGAGGGGAGTTCCACAAATCAATGTCTGCTTTGACATTGATGCTAATGGTATTTTGAATGTCTCTGCCGAGGATAAAACCACTGGACAGAAGAACAAGATCACTATTACAAACGACAAGGGTAGACTCTCCAAGGAAGAAATTGAGAAGATGGTGCAAGAGGCAGAGAAATACAAGGCAGAGGACGAGGAGCACAAGAGGAAGGTGGAGGCAAAGAATGCGCTTGAGAACTATGCCTACAACATGAGGAACACTATTAAGGATGAGAAGATCAGTGCTAAGCTTCCTGCTGCCGACAAGAAGAAGATTGAAGATTCCATTGATGAGGCTATTCATTGGCTTGATGGAAACCAGCTTGCAGAGGCAGATGAGTTCGAAGACAAGATGAAAGAACTGGAGAGCATCTGCAACCCAATAATTGCGAAGATGTATCAGGGAGCTGGTGGTGATATGGGCGGAGGCATGGAGGAGGATGGTCCTTCTACTGGTGCCGGAAGTGGTGCTGGCCCCAAGATTGAGGAAGTGGATTAAGTAATAGGATTTGATGGTTTGGGCTGATGAATATGGTGTCTTCGCTTTTTTTTTTTTATATGAATTTCAGTTGGTTGGTGTTCGAACTATATGATGTGGCCCTGTTTTTAATCTTTTTCTTTATAGTAATGTAATTTTTTTCCCCTTTCAATCCTTTATTGTGTGGTAGCTGTTTTATTCTGCTAAGATATTGTTCTGCGTAATTTGCCCTTCACTTTCCTAAGACTCTGTCCTTGGAAATTCATGCAGTTCCTTCAAGATGTGACAAATTGGCAGACTTATAAATTACAGTCTCAGTTATGTTATAAACTCAGAGAAAGTCTGAGACCTGGAATTGGAGATAGATCAGCATGGGCATGTCAGTGTTGAATTTCTTATGCTTAAAGCCTGGAGATAAAAATACTTTAGGAAACTAGTAGGACCAGTAGAGAAGTGATTTTAAGTATATTTGTATTTCAATTCCTACAGTTTTTCACAGTTTTCCAATGCAAAGCAAATGTGTACCTCAGTCCTCAGCCATGACGCTCTGGTTGTGATAGTTAACAGCGTTCGCCAAGGGAGAAGAATTCCTCTAACTGCTGCATGGCTAGACCCAGACTCAGAATATGGAATCTACAACATTACCTATGTCCATCTTTGAAATAGATGCTCCAACAATATACATTTGTCAACTTCGGACCAATTCAAGGGATCAAATTGCTGGGCACCAATAAAACAAAAGGAACATGACAAGATGTTAAACATTGATAATCTAAAACATATATACAGTAACTATGCTGGCAAGCAACTGACTTGAGAACATGGTACAATTTTCCTAACGATATCGATACTTCTATCCCATATTTTCTCATACAGCATTAGAACACAGCAATAAGCCATAAGCCAGAAAACACTCGCTCGAGGTCTCCAAAGGGATAAAATATACTCTCTTAACAACTTCATTCTAAACTCTAGTAGAAATCCACTACATGATGAGGTGGCATTGTCCTTAAAACACTTTACCAACAACTTCTACCTGGAAAGCTCAGGAGCAATCCCAAACCAAAGCTATTCATATGCATAAAAACAAACACCAAACTATCAGTTTAAGAGATCATTGGAATTAAAAACGAGATCAAAAATTTGAAGAAAAAAAAAAGAAGTCATTTATATTGCATGATTTAAACTTTTTCCTTTCTTTGATACAAAATAATGGAAAACTGATGATAACTACTCTTACATTTTCCAGTACAGGCCTCTGTCAAGATAACAGGAGCTCATTTGCACTAAGATGAGGGCGAAGGCAAACACGAACTTCATGTTCCTCTGGTCCTACACGATGCTTAGGCACCATGATTTCTAGACCAGTTCCTGTTTCATCACCGTATGCTTCTAGCTTGGCATCATCAGGAATCCTCGTTGGTAGAGGGATTTCTCTAATGAACTCCCCAGGAGGACAATGCTCAGGGGATGGATCTGTAAGCTTGAATGTCCTATCATTTCTCTTGATAAATGGCATGCAGGCTGTGCTCACAGATGATATCTTTACAACACCATGGGTGAGATTATTCCACCAAGTGACTTTCACCCTTTTAAGATCAGCAAATGGTAAACTGATAATTATTAGGTATCCTTGCTCATCCTCATATATGGTTTTTGCAGCCGTAACTGGCCCATAAACATTCTTCATAACCCCACTAAACTCATTTAACCATGACGGTTCAATGGGGTGCATCTCTGCATCCTGAACTCTATCATTATGTTGATTATTAATGACCAAACAACAATCTTCATCGTTCCCCTGTAGAAATAAATCCTTCTTCCTCTTGTTGCATACATGTGAGAGATCTATTCCACCACCATTTGCATGGCTCATAGGCCGAGTTGACAAATTTAAACCAGAACCATTAAGCAATTTTTTTGGATGAGGTTGCTGCTGAGTCTTTAATGTAGGAAGAGGTCTCTCAAGCTCAAATTCTGTGTTGGGAAGGTTCCTCCATGAAGAAAATTCACTAGCCTCAGGTGGGACTGAGAAGTTCAAATCCCTACCTGTAAGTTCCATCCACCTCTTTTGTTCTTCCTCATCAAGACCCTTGAGATTTGGCAATGAAACAACCTCAATCCCATGCACACACTGTGGATTTGAAAGGCCCCTATAATGCTTCCGCTGCATTCTGTGAGACCGAACAAACCCCTTATCAACACTGAATGGAAACGGACGCTCTCCCTGGCGTGAATGCCCATTCATATAACTTCTCAACTGCATCTTACCTAATGCATTCTCAGGCCTTTCCTTAAAAACCCACATATACATATTCTCCATATCATGCTGAACCAAGAACACCTCAAGCTCAAGATCTGACTTATCAAAACCCAAAACCCCATTACTATCCCTAATCACTTTTCCCTTAGATTTCTCATTCAACACAGGCTTAAAATAATAAGTAAAGAAAAACCAAGCACCCCATACACTATCTAATCTCTTGGCACATTTACGCCCGGTCTTCGATGCGTTGAGCAAAGTATCAGACTCGTTAATTTGAGGTCCAAGGCCAACCTCCAGTATATCAAAAGGATCCGAATTCCACAATTGTGGTGGAGGACTACGTTCCGCTGATAACGGGAGATTAATATCAGGTGGTCTAGAGAGAATCATTGAACGATTCATCTCTCTGCCCAATTCTTCATGTGCTATTGCACTCGAATCCATTGATAACAGTGTCGATGGGTGGTGATTCTCCATAGACAACCCCGTAAGCAAATCTTCCCCCATTTTTAAACTGTATCCACTATATAGTTACTTTTGTTTCAGGTGTAAAAATCAATTTCCAATCCCACCAAAGTCAATCCAAGCACCCATATAAATCAACTTTGTTTTTTAACAAAAAAACAGTAAACCCCTCAAATTAACATCGTTCACTTAACGTTTGATAAACCATGTATTATATTGATGAATACTGTAATCAAGATTAATTCTTTCTTTCTTTTTGTCTAACTAGTGAAATACCAAAACAAAATAAAAGTCTGAACAAAAACAAGGGTTACCTCTATACAAGATTCAAAAACAAACAAAAAAAAGTATGAATCGAAAGAGAAGAAGAAGTTAAACATGAAAGATGATCTTGAGAGATTACCTTTTGAGGTTTGGATTAGAATCCACAAAGAAACAGAGATCTTTTTCTCTACCAAATCCTCATCTCTCCAATAAGCAAAAACTAGAGAGAGAATTTGACGAGGAAAAGAAAGTTAACGGTTTCTGTTAGAAAGATTGTTTAACTCGGTGATGAACGCTGACTCCGTATATTGACGTTATCTGGCAGTCACCGTAACAGTTTTTAATTTCGGCAGGGACCAGAGGAGTAACGGTGACGGCAGGAGGCGTTAAAGGGTTTGATTGAGATAGTTTCTAGGTGGTGGGTCTTTCATTATATCTAGAAGGGCCTTGGAAGCCCAGCCCAATAGCAATTGGCAAACGGAGCATTTGGGAGTTTCGAGAGGAAGTGTTTTGCGATAAAAACGTTTTTTTTTCCTCACGCTTTACATTCTGGAAAACGTGTTTGTTCTTACATTTTGTTCAAACATTATAAACTAAATTAAAATGTGCTCAGTTAACTAAATCATTCAGGGAATTTTCTTCTTTGCATGCCATGCACTTTGTTTAGTTATTGAAAATAACAAGTGAATTTATATATCAATTAATGTTTTTTTAATGACCGAAAGTGTCCAGACCAATTTACGCATACCTCACTAATTTTTCAAGATACTAAAATTATCGGGTACAAACTCCAGTGATCACTCCTATATCAATTAATGTTGCTATCTCGAAATTTTAAAATCAGTTGCTGAATTGGAGGATGGAGAAGATAAACAGAATCAACCATTTAATTCATCCCAATATTAGAGCAAGATATATTTTAGTAAAAGAAAATGATAGAGTTATCGAAAAGTTTACACCGAATTTGTGCACCGAATGACGTGACAAAATCCTGACCGTTGATTAATATTAACTAATAATAAATCAACGGTTAGGATTTTGTCACGTCATTCGATGCACAAATTCGGTACACACCCATCGATAACTGTAACATTACTCTTTAGTAAATCACATTATTATTATTATTATTATTGTATGCGTATAATATACTAATAGAGCCATGCAGCCACCAAGCAGGTTTAGTGCTCGTATCACCGAATGATATTGCTATAGGTACCTCAAGTCGTGAAATAATTAAATATTCGACCTTTGCCTTTTATTCTGCAAATTTAATACTCAAAAATGAATTCAGATCATCCAATTTTTTCCACAATATATTATTGATCCCCTAATCCAAACAGAGAAAAAGAAAAAAGAGACAAATACATCACAATAACAAGAAATACCGAAAAAGAAAACCACAAAACACAGCTAGATCACCCATCCGCATTTCCACATAGCGGTTGCCTTTCTCATAATACACATTAGCAAGAGTGAAAAAGCAGGAAAAAAAAGAAAAAAATCCATCACTTGTTACCGCTCACAATCCCAAACTAGAAGAGCTTAGAGAAAACCAGTAGTTATTTAGCAGTAGTGTATGCATGTTAGTGCAGTCCCTTATACCTTTCAGTCAGTTTCACATCCTCGACCGGAGAAAAAATCAAAGAAGGGTTGATCACAGGAACCGTCTTCGATGGCAGTGTTAGTTTCAGAGGAGCTAGAAGTCGAACCGATAGAAGGGGTTGTACTTGTTCTTCCTTGTAAAATTCCAGTTGGGTGCAAGGGGAAGAGAGGCAACGTTTCTTGATTATTGTCAATGCCGCCTTCGTTAATATTTTTCATTTGCATCATGACACAGTAGTCATATTGCTCAGGATCATACAGTGAACCTCCAAGAACTCTTGTATTCTCTTTTTGTTCCTCAACTTTTGGTCTCCTCTTAGCGCCACCGGGAACGGGAAGTAGCACCTTTGGACATTGTGGATAGAACCCTATTTCGCTCCGCGGTAAGTAATATGGACCACAAACTGAAGAAAAAACACACCATGTTACATAATACGACAATTGATGAACAAAAAGAAATTTGCATGCAGTGAGAATAAGTATTGGACTGAAAAAAGAGACTTCCCTGTTAAACACGTTTACTCCGCATAAATGGGCAAAAGAGAAGGAAAATTCAACGAAATAGTAGTTGAAAAGTGACAATTCATACCAGTAAGTAAGTGAACAAAAACTAAAAAATGAATCTTAAAGAAGTGCATCAAGCAAATATTCATGAAATGAACAATGCCAGAAAGCTACACACAGATTACAGGGATAATTTTAATCTTAAATCCAAAATAAAAGGGTTGAATTTAAAAAGAAATTAATGAAAAAAAGAACAAACAAAAAAGTTCGTAAGAATCCTCCAAAAAAACCACTAAACAAAGGACGCACATCAGGTTTAGTCTTCAACACAGAAATCGAGCCCATTTGCATGTAAAGACAGCTTGGAACGAAAACTGAAAATGGATTAAAATAATAAAAACACGAACTACGAAATAATCGAAAGGAGATTGGAAAACAAAAAGTCCTCTTAAACCATTAAGAAAGAAAGGATATTGTTCATAAATTCCGTGAATCAAATAAAAATATGGTCCGAAGCTGTATTCGAAACAAACCGTTAGCGCAAGGAGGGAACACAGGTTGAGCTTTATGAATATATCGATTGAAAAACGCCATTCTCTCTTGCTTCTGCTTCTGCCTTTGCCTAGCCTTATGATTCTGAAACCAGTAGAAAACATTTTTCCCTTCAATGTGACCGAAAGTCCTAAGCCTATTAGTTATTTGCTGTATTTGTTCTGCACTCGGCGTCCTAACACCTTGCTTGTACAAATTCTCAAGCATATTTATTTGCTCCTTTGTTGGGTTCCATCTTGAACTGGCCAGAGTCCCACCGGAACCACCCATGTCCATACTGTCACTCTCCATGTATTTTTCTGAATAGGGTTTTTTGGATCACAAAAGCTTAGGGTTTATGAGAGAGGAAGAATTTATATATAAAGATTTAGAGAAAGAAATGAGAGTGGAAGTGACTTACTTTTTGCATGGTGTTTATTACTCTTTTATAGAGAAAGACAAAGAGTCAAACAAAAAGGAGAAAAAGAGAGTGAGTGAGAGAGAGAGAGTGTGTATTGACATGCGTATTGTTTTTGGTGCTGAACATCTCTGAAAACATGGCGGGTAGCGGCTAAAGGGTGGGGGGCTTTGGTTTCGTCTTCTGCGTTAAAAAACGAAGAGACCATACAAAGTCGAATTTACCCATGTTGCTTTTTTGGTTTGTTCTGTAATGGTTGATTTGTAGCTTAATGTTTATGTCTCGGGAATGACAGACAGACGCTGACTGAAAACGTAGGATACGCCATTGAAGGAAAGGAAGGGTATAATTGTCATTGGATAGAAAAAGACAGCCGGTTGGGTTTGTAAGGTGTAGGTAAGGGCTAGGCTTTGGGAATTGAAGTCGTAGCAGATGAATACAGATGAAGTTGAATCGTCTAGCCAAAGCCAGGCTTAGGTTACCGTGTTTATAGGTGGTGGGGGTTGGGGATTTTATGGTCTCTCTGACTTGTGATCAACCGATAAATCCTTCACTCTAATCCATAAATTTTTTTCTCTCTTTACTTTGATTTGTTAATTGCATAATTGGTTGATTAATAATAAATACATCTTATTCTTTGTTTTCTTGCTTGCTTTTTAGGTCGATCATGATTGATGAATACTTTGCTTTTAATTATTATTTTTCCTTACTTTTTTCAAGTTTTAATATATTAACTTTTTTAGAGACTGATCGAAAGGATAAAACAATTCAATATGAGAATTATATCATATGAAACTCTTAAAGGAAATAACATTACAGACGAAAGGTTGAGTGCTCTACAAAATTAACACAATGGGAAAAATGACGGGGGGAGGTTGCATGCATGTCAACGCGCCATTAAAGCCCGCAGTCACACGGTCAATAAAATAGGGAGCAAAAGAGCCGATTATAGGACGGTGCAGCTCATGTGCTGACTCTCACGTTGTGCCATAATTGGAGTAGTTATATATTTTCCTCATTAATATTACAAATTCTTTACTCTTTATAATTTATCTAATTAACTGGTAAATTAATGTGTTTGTTGCGAATTGTGATGAGGTCCGGTGCCGCCACCTTAGAGCGCCGCCTCGTGAACCACAACACCACCACGGCACCACCCCCGCCCTATTCTCTGCTTTGTTCGATACAGATTGCTATATATCATCCATCTATATATCATCTATCTTTCTAGCCAGGTCTAGGCTTCTCTTTTTTCTCCTCTATATTTGTTCCCATACGACAATATGGTACCTCTAACCCAGAGAATTTGGCTGCATCTGTTTGGGAAATTTTGGACAAACATTAGATTTATAGATATGAAAATCGGGTGCAGATGAAGAAAATTTCTACGGATTTTTCTTAAAGTAATACACATTAGCAAGAGTGAAAAAGCAGGAAAAAAAAGAAAAAAATCCATCACTTGTTACCGCTCACAATCCCAAACTAGAAGAGCTTAGAGAAAACCAGTAGTTATTTAGCAGTAGTGTATGCATGTTAGTGCAGTCCCTTATACCTTTCAGTCATTTTCACATCCTCGACCTGAGAAAAAATCAAAGAAGGGTTGATCACAGGAACCGTCTTCGATGGCAGTGTTAGTTTCAGAGGAGCTAGAAGTCGAACCGATAGAAGGGGTTGTACTTGTTCTTCCTTGTAAAATTCCAGTTGGGTGCAAGGGGAAGAGAGGCAACGTTTCTTGATTATTGTCAATGCCGCCTTCGTTAATATTTTTCATTTGCATCATGACACAGTAGTCATATTGCTCAGGATCATACAGTGAACCTCCAAGAACTCTTGTATTCTCTTTTTGTTCCTCAACTTTTGGTCTCCTCTTAGCGCCACCGGGAACGGGAAGTAGCACCTTTGGACATTGTGGATAGAACCCTATTTCGCTCCGCGGTAAGTAATATGGACCACAAACTGAAGAAAAAACACACCATGTTACATAATACGACAATTGATGAACAAAAAGAAATTTGCATGCAGTGAGAATAAGTATTGGACTGAAAAAAGAGACTTCCCTGTTAAACACGTTTACTCCGCATAAATGGGCAAAAGAGAAGGAAAATTCAACGAAATAGTAGTTGAAAAGTGACAATTCATACCAGTAAGTAAGTGAACAAAAACTAAAAAATGAATCTTAAAGAAGTGCATCAAGCAAATATTCATGAAATGAACAATGCCAGAAAGCTACACACAGATTACAGGGATAATTTTAATCTTAAATCCAAAATAAAAGGGTTGAATTTAAAAAGAAATTAATGAAAAAAAGAACAAACAAAAAAGTTCGTAAGAATCCTCCAAAAAAACCACTAAACAAAGGACGCACATCAGGTTTAGTCTTCAACACAGAAATCGAGCCCATTTGCATGTAAAGACAGCTTGGAACGAAAACTGAAAATGGATTAAAATAATAAAAACACGAACTACGAAATAATCGAAAGGAGATTGGAAAACAAAAAGTCCTCTTAAACCATTAAGAAAGAAAGGATATTGTTCATAAATTCCGTGAATCAAATAAAAATATGGTCCGAAGCTGTATTCGAAACAAACCGTTAGCGCAAGGAGGGAACACAGGTTGAGCTTTATGAATATATCGATTGAAAAACGCCATTCTCTCTTGCTTCTGCTTCTGCCTTTGCCTAGCCTTATGATTCTGAAACCAGTAGAAAACATTTTTCCCTTCAATGTGACCGAAAGTCCTAAGCCTATTAGTTATTTGCTGTATTTGTTCTGCACTCGGCGTCCTAACACCTTGCTTGTACAAATTCTCAAGCATATTTATTTGCTCCTTTGTTGGGTTCCATCTTGAACTGGCCAGAGTCCCACCGGAACCACCCATGTCCATACTGTCACTCTCCATGTATTTTTCTGAATAGGGTTTTTTGGATCACAAAAGCTTAGGGTTTATGAGAGAGGAAGAATTTATATATAAAGATTTAGAGAAAGAAATGAGAGTGGAAGTGACTTACTTTTTGCATGGTGTTTATTACTCTTTTATAGAGAAAGACAAAGAGTCAAACAAAAAGGAGAAAAAGAGAGTGAGTGAGAGAGAGAGAGTGTGTATTGACATGCGTATTGTTTTTGGTGCTGAACATCTCTGAAAACATGGCGGGTAGCGGCTAAAGGGTGGGGGGCTTTGGTTTCGTCTTCTGCGTTAAAAAACGAAGAGACCATACAAAGTCGAATTTACCCATGTTGCTTTTTTGGTTTGTTCTGTAATGGTTGATTTGTAGCTTAATGTTTATGTCTCGGGAATGACAGACAGACGCTGACTGAAAACGTAGGATACGCCATTGAAGGAAAGGAAGGGTATAATTGTCATTGGATAGAAAAAGACAGCCGGTTGGGTTTGTAAGGTGTAGGTAAGGGCTAGGCTTTGGGAATTGAAGTCGTAGCAGATGAATACAGATGAAGTTGAATCGTCTAGCCAAAGCCAGGCTTAGGTTACCGTGTTTATAGGTGGTGGGGGTTGGGGATTTTATGGTCTCTCTGACTTGTGATCAACCGATAAATCCTTCACTCTAATCCATAAATTTTTTTCTCTCTTTACTTTGATTTGTTAATTGCATAATTGGTTGATTAATAATAAATACATCTTATTCTTTGTTTTCTTGCTTGCTTTTTAGGTCGATCATGATTGATGAATACTCTGCTTTTAATTATTATTTTTCCTTACTTTTTTCAAGTTTTAATATATTAACTTGTACACAGACTGATCGAAAGGATAAAACAATTCAATATGAGAATTCTATCATATGAAACTCTTAAAGAAAATAACATTACAGACGAAAGGTTGAGTGCTCTACAAAATTAACACAATGGGAAAAATGACGGGGGGAGGTTGCATGCATGTCAACGCGCCATTAAAGCCCGCAGTCACACGGTCAATAAAATAGGGAGCAAAAGAGCCGATTATAGGACGGTGCAGCTCATGTGCTGACTCTCACGTTGTGCCATAATTGGAGTAGTTATATATTTTCCTCATTAATATTACAAATTCTTTACTCTTTATAATTTATCTAATTAACTGGTAAATTAATGTGTTTGTTGCGAATTGTGATGAGGTCCGGTGCCGCCACCTTAGAGCGCCGCCTCGTGAACCACAACACCACCACGGCACCACCCCCGCCCTAATCTCTGCTTTGTTCGATACAGATTGATATATACCATCCATCTATATATCATCTATCTTTCTAGCCAGGTCTAGGCTTCTCTTTTTTCTCCTCTATATTTGTTCCCATACGGCAATATGGCGCCTCTAACCCAGAGAATTTGGCTGCATCTGTTTGGGAAATTTTGGACAAACATTAGATTTATAGATATGAAAATCGGGTGCAGATGAAGAAAATTTCTACGGATTTTTCTTAACAGATGAATAAACCAGTAAGTCCTACTTCTTCAATTGTTTAACTGGGCCTAATACTGGATCAATGGATGTTATTGTATTTCCTCGCAAATTTAATTTAAGGATATTTTTCCGGTTTCTGCAAAAAATCAATAACTAGAGACAATGTTAAGTTATGGTAACCAATCTCATTCGTCGAAAAGACTTTGGAGTATATTATTTAAGTAATTATAAGTTAAGTTTTTCTTCGATTGTTAATAGGTATGTCCATTGAAGCTCTTACTAAACTCTTGATTGTTAATAATGATAGTTTTAAGGTCTTAGAAAATTAGTTCGGGTAGCCATCAGATCTCTTAGCCAACTCTTAACTATTATTAAGAGTAATCACTGAAGTTTTAATCAGATACGTAATTTTAGAATCTTAAAAGATTAATTGAGATGCACATAAATTAATCAGACATCTCGGTCATTCAAAAAAAACAAAAAAGAGAAAAAAATGTTAAAGTTACGGTTTTGCATTTTGTCTATTTTCATCCCTGGTTGGATATAATGACGTCTGTCCTGCAGCATTCGTACTTACCTTCATTTCTAATATTTCAATGGGAGAATAACATTTTCCCACCCAAGGTTTGGAAAAATGACTATTCACGCCCATCAGGTGTCAAAACGACACTTTCCCACCCACCGTCATATTCTGTTAGAAATATCCGTTCTTAAGAAGGACAAGACGGTGAATTTACTTAAAAGCCTCATAAATCCAAATTTTAAAATTGAAATCTCGGTCGGGTAGGTTTTACCTTTCTCTTTTCTTTTCCTTTTGTTCCATCTACAGCTCTTTGGCATGTGTTTTTGGGAAAAAAACTTTTTCAAACAAAGGCTAAGAAATTATTGGATTGGGCATGGAGAAGATACGAAGTGCTTGCTTTGCTGGTCGCGTGACCTTGTTCGTGGCTATAGATATTTATATGAAGTTATCCCAAAAATCATGGAAAAGGGAACTGTGTGAGTTGCATGAATTATAGAGTGGTTATTAGATGTTGCTCGATAGCGAAATGTCAGTCTTTGCTTATTAAAAGTTAATTTTTATGATCTCACCCTCACTTTCTCCCCAAATCTTCACACTCGTACATCCACCAATTCAAGCTTCTTCTCTCTTAGTTCCATCATCCATGGCTTCTTTTTCAAGGCATAGGCTCATTTTTCTGGCACCTTCTCTAGTGGAGTTTGAGGGTCCGGCTGTTGCTCCAACAAGCGGTGCTTCAAGCTTGAAGAGTGGTTTGTTGGTTGTATTTGATGAAAAAGAAACATTTATTTTAGAATTGTCTAGCTAGGTTGCACTGTTCAAGTTCTGCGATTAAGTTATATTAAGTTTTATGTTGATTATGTTCCTTTTGGTGTACCACTTAGATCCTATGGTGGAAGTTGGTACCGTTGATCTTTGTTTTTTGAGTTTGTGAAAAAAAAAAAAAAATTGTATATAATTTTTTGAAATTCCAGTAAAACATTATTTTTAATAAAAAAATTGGAGGGATAGATCCCTATACATAGTTGATGGCATATAAATAATTTCATAGTTAAAGAGTGGATATATTGGTAATTGAATCTTGTGATATGATAAAAAATAATAAAAAAATATTAACCCAAATAATGAAGGATATTTTCGTCTTTGCGGCCAAATAGTGATGGATTTTTCTAACGGAACATAACAGTGGGTGAAAAAGTGTTGTTTTAAAACTTAATAGATGAAAAAGTGTTGTTTCGCCAAACCTTGGGTGGGAACATGTCGTTCTCCCTGTTTCAATTACTTAATTTTGTTAGATAAGCCTTGATTCGGGGTCGGCCCAACTCTTCAGACTCTATTGATCGTGTTAAACACCAATAATTCACTAAAATCCAAATTCTATGGGGTGATTGTGTTATTAAATTAGTTTCAATCCCATAATTATCCTATTTTTTTTTTTTTTTAAGAGAATATAATAGACCATTGTGAATTATTTGGTTAAGTCTAGTATGATTACACGTAACTACTTCTCGGTGATTAACTAGTTCGATAATGATTATTTGATATATTACTCAAAAGATACTGAATTTAAGTTTCTCATCAGTTACTAATAAAAGTAGTTACAAAAACTCTTATCTAATCGATAATTTTAAAGTTTTAAGAAATTAGTTAAAATGTATGTAAATTGGATCTAATACCCTAGTCATAAAAAAATAAAAAAATAAAAAAGTATGATTACACCTTAAAGAGGAAGATAGAAATAAAAAATAAACGTAAAATTTCATTAGATGAAAATAGAAAACCACTGTCATTGCTAAAAACTGATTCAAGCCTAAACGTGGATTCAGGAGATGACACAAATTAATACAGTACGGACTTAGTTAAAAGCTGGGCCTACGAGTGTTACTTGATTGTCCAAGCCCATTCCATACACCCGATGGTGGCAGGGTGCGCGTCAGGCAGCAGAGACGTGCACATGCGGATGCGGGTCCGAGTCTGACTCGAGACTTTTGCCGTATTGCCCAACTACAGCAAATACAATAGGATAGACAGGCATGCATTATTGAACGATCACCTAAATCAAATCATAACGCCTCATTGATCATTGATCTATCACTTTAATGGCTCCACTGGACCTCCCTTATAACCAACATGGGCCACGCTTATGATTTTACCTCTGCTTAATTTACGGCCTTGTACTATTTTTTTGCATGTAGTGGACCCGAATCTGTTTAGCCCAACCCAAGTAAAAGTATAGTCGTGTTTTTTTGGGATTATTTAAAGCTCCACTGCAATTTTCGGAAACTTTAAAAAACACCCCTGATCATAGGGGTTTTTTGATATTTATAAGGGGCATTTTATAATTTTATAGGGTTTTATTTTTATTTTTTTTATTTCAGGGAGATATAGATGCTTTCGGAAAATCGTTGGAGCAGTTGTACTTAACTATCTCTTAGGGGACGAATGAAATTAATCTTTTTTTTTTCAAGTCAAGGTCATTTAATTATTTTGTTTCCAAAAGTTAAAAACCCATCTCATAATTTTAAACAACCGAATAAAAAATCAAGTCTATTTACATAATGATTTCAATCAACTATATGTCCACTAATCTAGGATTAAATACACGTTATATCCAAAGTCAAAAGTCATTTTTATTGCATAAATGACTCTATTGATAATATAAACTTTGTTCTCTAATTTTAACCACCTAAGAATCTGTAATAATAACTACCTCTGTGTGACTAAGTGGTTTAATAGAGACTCTTAGGTGTATTATTTAAAATATCTTAAATTTGAGTCCCCCCTCGGATACTGATAGAAGTAGCCATTGAAACTCTTATTCGACCAATAGTTCTAAGGTCTCAGTGAATTAGTTGAGGTACACTTAAACTAATCTGGACACCCCAATAGTTTGTGGGAAGTATGAACCAATACAACTTACCAACTAAGCTTTGTTCTCATGAGAAGGTCCAAGCAACTTCTTATTATATAAGAAAAAGCATCTAAGAGCATTAACAAATGTTCATATTACACCGCCCCTTATTTTGGACCTTTTAGATGTTTCACACAAATACGTTGATTGACATTTTTGTTACCCAAGATTAAGAACAAGCTTTAAAAAAAGCTTGATCACACCCTAGCTGGTCATATTCTATCTATCAAGTAAACGCCAGCTAAGATCTTGATGTGTGTTCTTTTGTCCCTTTTCTCTAAACCCCAATTTGCCTATTAGACTAACCATTGATGCACCGACTGGGTGATGCAATCACTACCCTTTATTTTATTTTCTATTTTTTAACATTTTTATTTTTATATTTTATGATTAAATATTTAAATGACACAGACACATACGCTCTTGCTAGCCCATGTGAACTGCTGTCCAACCGTTAATACCCACATCTCTACATTGTGTACAAGATTTTTCCCATTTCCCAATCATATGAGTGTCTCTTTTTCAGCTCTTTGGTTTTTATACCCAATTTTTCAAAATCTATTATTTATTAGCTAAAGTTTTGATTTTCATTGGATATTCAACGTTTCTGACTTTCGGATTTCGTAATTTTTTTTATTTTTTATATCTTTGTATATAATGAATTTCCATAAAAGTCCAGATTCCTTGTAGCGTGTGTTAAAGGCAATATATATATATGGTCCTCAATGCCTTACCATAGTTTGTCAAATGAGGATGTGAAATTGCAGTAATAGTAGGTTATTTCCGGTTGTTTCAGTTTCTGGTGAGAGTTTTGTTTTCTTTGTTTTTCTCTAACAAAGTAATTAATTGTATATTGTAGTTACTACTTACTCCCTTCTGGGTTCTTCATTTTCCTCAAAAAGTGTGATTTTTGAAGTGAGTTTGTTTTTGGAATTTGGAGTAAATCTATTTGAGCAATTTTCAAAAACCAAGAGTATTCGTTACTGGGATGTGAATTTGAAGGCAAAAATGAAATCTTTCAGTGGTTTGGGTATTGGTTTGAGCCTAGTTTTTGGTTGCCTTCTCTTAGCTCTTGTTGCAGAGTTATATTATGTGTTATGGTGGAAGAAGAGAATCACACACAGACAAGATATAGAAGCTGACTACAGCAACCATGCAAAGGAGTTAATTAAACTTTTCTGCTGGAAAAAACCCTCTTCTTTACATAGTACCAATACTCATCAAGATAGAGAGCCAGACCATAGTACCAATACTCATCAAGATAGAGTGCCAGGCCACCCAGTTGCTAATGCGCATGAACCAGACCCTGAGTTAGGGACAAGCAAAGATTTGTTAATAAAAGCTTTAGGAGATGAAAGTGAAGTTGCAGAGCTCATGAGACTTCACAATCTAGCTGGGCCTCCAAGATTTCTCTTCACAATCAAAGAGGAAACAAAGGAAGATATGGAGTCTGATGATGGGAAATCTCGAGGAGGTGATAGAAGCAGAAAAGGTTCCAGAGCAAAAAGCTTGAGTGATCTTTTAGTTACAGTCGACTCCCCATTTTTAACTCCTTTGGCTTCTTCACCACTCAAGTCTCCTTTGAATCCTTTGGATTCTTATCACCACCGTGGATTCAACCCTCTTTTTGAATCATCAGGAGCAGCTGGCTTGAATGGATTGAGGTCTTCCCCTCCTCCAAAGTTCAAGTTTCTGAGAGATGCTGAGGAGAAATTGTGGAAAAGATTATTGATGGAAGATGCTGAGAAAAGGATTCCTAAGCAAGAGAATTCAGTGCTTCAAGATTCTGGTGTTAAAGCTCTTAACATTTCAACAGAAGACACAGTAGAAGGGTCTTTTCTTAAGTTCATTGTTGGTCAACATTTACCGCAGTTTCCTTCAAGCACTTCTCAGGTACTTCCATTGGCGACTTCACCAACAACATTCAGACCACTAGACAAGAAGCCCGTTCTTCATAATTAGGTTGATTCCCTTACATAATTAACATGAAATGGTTTCTGTTTATTCTTTTTGATTTGGTCAATTAGTTTTTCAAGATACTTGTGTATTAATCTGAGCTGCTTCTCTAAAAATTTACTGCCCTTTCTTCTTCTTCTTCTTCTTCTTCTTACTTTTTTGTTAGGTTAAAATAGTTAATGACCAATCTCCATTACTAAACACTGTTGGGCAGAGAGACAATTCCTGCAAACATGCTTAATTAATTAAAGACTAAAGTGGAGGTGAGTGGGGTTAATATGTTTATATTTTGGTTCACATTCCATGTCTCTTTAGTTAACTTAAACTGTAATTCTTCATGTGCTTGATTGTTTATTATCATTTACTTCCCATTGGAGAAGGGCATGTAATTATTGTTTCTTTAACATGCTGCTTCGACCACTTTCCCAATGCCTTCCTCTTTCTTCTTAGTATCTGTATCTCTTCTCATTTCTGGGTATTCTTAATATATTTGTATGGTATCTGTACACAACAACAGAAGGCTTCTTAATTAATATATATATATTTTGGATTAGTTTAGACTTCAGATCAATCAAGTTTAGACAACTTTACATGCGGCAAAGATAATGGTAGATTATATTTTATATTATAACTAAACAAATCTTTTGTGGCCCTTATTACGCGCTGAAGCTCAAAATGTTTTACAGCTAATCAAAACATTAGGAATCCTTTTGCTTCTGCTGCTGGTATGGTAGCCTGGTAAAGCTTACCCTTTTCCTCTTTCTTTGGCTGATTAAAGTTGTTGGAAATTTATGCCTTCCCTTTTTTACCTTTTATTTGTCAACACGCGTGATCGAAAGAGTCTCCAACCCAACTATGATAAAAATGGTTGTTAAACCCAGTTTATACGGGAACCCATTTATAAAATTTGCATCTACCTGAACAAATGGATTTGTAATGGATAAATTTTTTGAAGTAAACTATCTCTGGATGATCGAAGGGTTCGATATGAACTCCTAGATATATTACTCAAAAAGCTTTAAGTTTGAGTTCCTTTTCAGTTATTAATCAGAGTAGCTACTAGAACTTTTATTCGATCGATATTAGTCAAGTAACAACCCAGTCATAAGAAAAGAAAAATGGAACATTGTCTTGGATTTGTTATAGAAAGAAAGGGGCATTTAATATTTGCTTTTGAAGAAAGTCATAATCAACAAAAGATGACAAAGTAGAAAGAAGTGCGGTGTTGTGAATTAGTCTATGAACTTTTACCTAAAACAACAAGAAATGTCGCTGTTATCACGCGATTCCCCTAAAAAAGTTGCCCCCACCTTCAAGTATCATATCCCTTGTTCATACAATTTTTTAAAATTTGAATCTTTCAGAATAAGAACGGTCCAAAAATAGTGCTATTCCAACGTATAGAAGAATTTCAGTGAGCATAATTTGAAAGGTTCAAGTTTTTCTAAGACCCAGTTTACCATTCGTTTTCAATGTTGTCCATATTTAAGATGTGGAGGATTAGACGTGTTGTTTGGACGAGGATGACTCCATGTGAGAAGAAGTGGTCCATTGGGCCCATTTTCATTTGAACCAGAACGACTTCTTGTTTTGTTGATGCCATATTGCCGTTTTTGTTCTTTTCCTTTCGGTTCATCCCAACTTAGCCGCTGCAAAATCTTGCAAAATTTCAGATTTCAAATATATGATCCTCGAAAAATATCATCCCAGAGTTTCCTCCAGAAAATGCAAAGATGGGGACCAGTCCAGTCCAATTTGAACTAACCATTGACCTAATTTCTACCTCAACCACTCTCTATTTGTTAGAAGTTTGTAGAAGAGGAGCGTAGTTAAGACTTGACTTCTCCACTAAACTTATTAACCTAAGCTGGTGGACTTTAAAGATACCTAATGTTAATCACCATTAGGTGCCCTATTGTAGCAGAGTAAAAAGGTTCAATATGGCTACCTAAGTTTAAGTCTTTTCAAACACTAATTATTGAAGAATGAACTGCTTTCAAGTAGTCGTTAGTTTGTTATGAAGTTAGTTTCAAGTAGTCGTTAGTTTGTTATGAAGTTAGTTAATCAGTTCTTTGAGTTAGTTAATGTTTGTTAAGTCTATTATAGGACTGCTCTATATAAACATACACTGTTGTAACTTTGTTTTCTAATTCAATGAATTCAATATCATTTTTCATCTCTGAATTAATTTCATCATAGTATTAGGGATGACAACTGAGGAGATTTACCCGGTCGTTCACTTCAGGGTTCTGAAAGATTAGTTGATATGTGCACAAACTGACCCGAACACTCTTGGTCACTGAAAAAAAAAAGATACAATAGTGTTGCCAAAAATACTTGTATTAAATGGGTAACCTGAAAATGTTTATAGGAAATGGGTTACATTCTTCAGTAAATTTCTGATGCAGGAAAGAAGTACAAAAATGGTTACATTCTTTTGTTATAGTGTTTAATACGACGAAGCTTCGAGGAAGCTTGGAGATATTCACTAATAATATCTACAAATTCAGGCAACATAGCCTAAAACAAATCGATTGTACAGAAAGACCAAGACAAGAAGACAAGTCATTAAGATTGGATTAATTTTTAAACCAAACAAAAAAAATGAAATGCTCCGTTTTGTTTGCCAGCTGGAAGTAGGTATATTGCCCTTTACCTTGCTGGATAAGTAATAACAATTTGCACAAGGAGATGTTGATTTGAGAATGTTAGCACGGTTAAAATCATTGCTACTAGATAAGAAAGACAAGTAAAATGGGTCAGTTGAAGGTACACGAAATCTAATTACAAAAATGTAACGCAAGATTCGGATATTATAAATAGTTATACATGATGATACAATTATGCTTTTTTTTTTTTTTTTTAATTTTATGAATAGAGATGTTCATAGTATATGTATCTTAGCTAACCTTCAGAGGGCCTTGAATTATGTTAGGATTCCACATCGGGATCTCATACCTACTAAGTGTAATACTTAAGCCTAGAAGCTCTTCAACCTATCAGACTGATCTTTTGGGTTAGATTCTTCCTTAGGCTTAAATTCTAACAAACTATTAGCCAAGTAAGAGCTCTAGTGGCCATTCAATTGACAACTCTGAGAATTCGAACTTAAGAGAATCTGTTAGATCATTTTCTTGCTCTTTTATTATCAAGGGGACGAACTTGAGAGATTATATTAGATTCTCTTTTGCTCTTTTACTTTTAGGCTCATTGGTTTATTACAATTATGTTTCCATAAAACTGAAATGGGTAAGGAATGTTATTTTTATATTAAGAAAATTATAAAATTAGGCAAATAGATAGAAACCGTGGGAACTTAAACTCAAGAGACCATGTTAAATCATTCTCTTGTTCTTTTACTATCGAGGAGACTTGAACTTGGGAGACCATGTTAGATCCTCCTTTGCTCTTTTACCTTCAAGCCACCCAATGGTGGTTTAATACAATTATGTTTCCATATCGCTTAAATGGGTAAGGAATGTGATTTTGGTATTACAAGAATTATAAAATTAGGAAAATAAATAGAAATGATATTCATGATTTTGTCTATGATAATGGTTATAATTGATTGTTTCAATTGCAGTTTGGTCCAATCAGGGTCATATACTCATATATGCCCAAGTAAAATCAATCAGGGGTGTCCGGGTCAATTTGTGCGTACCTCAATTAATCTCCCAAGACCTTGAAATTATGTTAGGATCTCATATTGGAATCTCACACCTACCAAGTGTGGTACTTAAGCCTAGAGGCTCTCCCACCTATCAGACAAATCTTTTGGGTTGGATTCTCTCTTGAGCTTGAGTTCTAACAAACTATCAGTCGTTGGATTCTCTCTTGGGCTTGAGTTCTAACAAACTATCAGTTGGGTAAGATCTCAAATGACCACTCAATTAGCAATCGTGGGAACTTAAACTTACGAGACCATGTTAGATTCTTCTCTTACTTTTTTACCGTTAAGAGGACTCGAACTTGGGAGACCATTTTAGATTCTTCTCTTACTCTTTGACCATTAAAGAGACTCGAACTTTGAAGATCATGTTAGATAATTTTCTTGCTCTTTCACCATTAAAGAGACTTAAACTTGGAAGATCATATTAGATTTTTCTTTGCTTTTTGACCTTTAGTCACCCATTAGTGGTGTATTACAATTATGTTTCCATAACGCTGAAATTGGTGAGGAATGTGACTTTTGTATTAAGAAAATTATAAAATTAGGAAAATAGATAGGAATGATATTCATAATGGTTATCGATAGTTTCAATTGAAGTTGGTCCAATCAGGCTCACATAAGCCCAAGTAAAATCATATAGTGTGCCCACTTCGGATCATTTGGAGTTTATCGGAGTGAGCTATTTGTGGTTTGAAAAATTCCGGCCCAGACCGGAGGTGCCTGGGCCTTCTGAGGCGGTATATGGATCTGGATTATGGATTGACCCGGAAACTAATCGAGAATACTCGAGAGTCGAGAATCGAGATCGGGGTATAATTAATTAAAATTTAATTATGTTAAATTAAAAAGGAAAAAAAATAAAAAATAAAAAGCAGAACAATACCTAAGTCGACTACGTCTGAATAGCAGATAAAATCTGTATCAACACATCAGAGAGTCGCTCTCCTCCGCCGCTCACCACGAAGCCGAGGTGGACCAAGGACTCCGGTAGGCTGTCGAACTACAGACACGACGCCGGCGAATCTTTCGGCCGTTTATTTCGTCCAGCTGCTCGAGAAACCGACGTACAAGTTTCAACAGGTTTTTTTTTTTTTTTTTTCAAATTTTTTATCTTAAAAAGAGGTTTATGTATTCATTTGATAATATTTGGCAGGATATTTATTTGATTGATGCATATAGGTATTCAATTGACTTTTCAACAATAATCTCTTATAAGATTTTCTTATTTTTAGATTTGTTAGATTTTTATGTTTTATGGATCTGGGAACCATACAGTTATACCTGGAAGGGCTCCGTGAATTTTCTTGGCCTAACATAATAACATGGCTGCCTTCGGATATCGGGACTCGGGTGCTTTCAATTTTTACTTCTCAAGTAGTGTTAGGAACTCTAATTGGTTGATTGTTCCAAGTCCCGTTATGGTGCAATGTGAAAGAAAAACTGAAATAAATTCAATTAGTTCAAAACTTTAGAGAGTTGAGAAATTTGTACAAAGGTGGCTTGATTTTCCCTTACCAAATTGATTTAATTTAAGTGATACCAATTAGGAAATGCTATCTACTTTTGGGAGTTGAGGGGGATAGATTGAATTTCTTTGTTGAGTGAAAGATTCTGAATCTGTATATTTGTGGTTTTGACACAAGCTTTCTTGCAATCTTCAAGTCAGTTCTTTCTTGTGCTTGTTAACTTCTGGACTTAGTAGTGCTTTAAACCCCAGTAACAATATCATTGGGTTCTTGTGTCTTGGATATATATGTATTGTAAGAGAGGCTAATGGAACTAAAATCTAGTACATTTGTTGTACTTTAAGTGGCCTGGTTGGCTGACCTGAATAAGTGGAATCCTTGGATTGAGCCTGGCTGCCAAGGAAAAGTGGCTCCTTATTTATCTATGATTTTGGTAGCTAAAAGGTGTGCAAATATGTCAGATATTTTATCTGGCCTTTCTAAAGGTATATATATCCTTACACCAGAAGTTATTTTCCAGTTGTTGTTGAGTTTCAGATTGGAAAATGTAAATTGCATATGTGAAGGTGATTATTAATGCGAAAATTTTATTTTTCAGGGTAGCCAGTTGATCTTACAATCAACATGGTTGAACTTTTGTTCTTCAAATGGAAATGTATCTGTGCAGATGAATGTACAGGAATGAACTTAACAAAATCTCTTTAAAATAGCATTACTTGTCTTGTTACTCCTTATCCTTTTCGCTTTTTAACCCTTGTATCTTTTTGGGTTCATTCCACTGTGGTTCAGATTTTTCTTGAAAGAGTGATTGATAGTACTATGCTTTGATATCTGCAGCCTGAACCAATACAGTAATGGGCCGAAAAGCTGGTTCGCTGTATATAAACTCGAAGAAATTTGGGAATGTCGCCAAACCTTGCATGAAGGAAATGATAACATTTCTTAATTGCTTGTCTGTTAACCAGATGAATGATGAGAAGTGCGTTCGGCAAAAGGAACTTTTGAGTACCTGTATGGATGCACAGGTGATGTAACTTTGATTTATCATAAAAATTCTGTATCCTATCTCTTTAAATAATTTATATACTTTAGAATATTTTCCTTATTTTAAGATATTTAGTAGTTTCTTTGGCTATCTAATGCATATAGAGGTCCTAAAGTTTTTGGTTGCTTTTGTTGCAGACAAATAAAAAGAATAAGCCTTTTGGAAGCATTAATTACCACCTGCAGAGGCTTAGCAAGGGAAGGAAGTAGTTCAGATTTAGGGAAGAAGCATGTTTTAAACCTGCACATCATCTTTCAAGTTCATCAGTTGAAATATTTAGCTGTGAGAAAGCGATCTAATTGTTGTTTTTCTATTTTGATTTTCATGTACAACTGTTAGAAAATTTTGAGGCATTTTTACTTCGCAACTTTTGTAGTTTAAATCAATACATATGAACTTGTGGATTTTCAATAATATGTGATCAGAGTTTTCGTGGCGTAGTTAGGATGCAGTGAAGAATCATGATCTGAAATGTTACTTAAACATGTAATTTGCATATTTTATTAAAATCATAGCACAGAGCTGTGCACCTTCGAACTAAGCTCTGCGAAGTGTAGGTTCTTGTGTCCATCATCTTGTCTTCAAGAAATCTAATCATGGTCATGTATCTCAGTGTTTTTTTTTCTTTACCACTGGAAGCTGGTTTATGGGATTGCATTTCATGTCTCCATTAGAGACAGTACCATTTGATCTACCTTGCATATTCAATTTAAGTTTCATTATTTGATTTTGATCAATTGTGTATGTGTGATTTGGATTGGCTTTATCGTACTGAATGATCTTTTGCAGAAATTAGAAACTTTTGGTGTTGCTTAATGATTTTACCAGATATTTCAAAATTATACGTACATGATTTAAATGGCAACTCTGAAGTTCAGGCCCGAGGATGAATTAAGCTATAAACCAGGTGGATACCTTCCTATATGCTATAAACTATGGCAGTCTCAAAGATTATTCTGAAAAGCCGAGCCAAACATGCCTATAGAAACATCGATTTTTCTGACTGATGAACTGGGTTATTTATATACTATAAACCATGGCAGTCTCAAAGATTATTCTGACTCACGTGGTCCAATTCCTAGGGTGTCTAATAAACAGTAAAATTGATAACTTGGTCCAATGAAGGCCTCGGGTTTCAATTGAATAGGTTGAATCGGGTCGGGTTTTAAAACACCGATAAATTATACAGATCATGAAGATCAAGCAGTCAACTCAGCCTCGATATTATTGGGGCCAGCACATTTTAAGTTAGCTGGAGGAACCCCATGGTATTGGTACGTCCATAGCTTTATAACATAGATGTAGCAATGATGCGGTCCAAGGCTGTAATTTCAAACAGACTTAGGAGCTGGTGGTGGAGGACCGAAAGGTTGAGCAATGAGGCCCATCACCTCAGATTTTGCTCGTGTATTACATTTAACTTTTTTGTGATATGAATCTGAAGAGAAAAGAGACTGATGAAATTTTTAATCTCTTGGAATATAACAACTCTTGGTCCCAATAGTAATGGAAGTACTGCGCATGTAATATCTTTTTTCATGGGATATCAGAGCTCGATTAATTTTTGTTGACTGATGTGAAAATGGGAGAAACAACTGCATGCTTGTTCTTTTAAAGCCTTCAATTAAAGGTGCGCTATATAAGGCCATGTCTTGTAAACTACAGAAAATGAGCAGTAAGCATCTAATTTATGTCAGAAACATGTGCAATTATGAAGTAAAGTTTCGTAATAGTATCTCTTTTGATGTAGAAAAATTAAGGCCGCAGCCAACCACTGGTATTACAGCCGAACACAGATAGAAAAATGGTACCACACTCAGTCTCAACTCTCTCTCTCCTTGTCCGTGTGGGAACCATGTTTCCAGTCATCCACTTGACCTCTTGATGTCGTCCCCATTTACATCAATTTTAAGATCCCCACAAGGCTGTCGTAACGAAAAGTAGTCGTCTCTTTCCTGATCCTGCAACGTTTTGGGACCTACTAATTCTATCAATCTCATTATTTATCATTATTTTATGTTGTTTAAAAATTACTAATCAGTTGCAAAAGTTGCGCCATCTCTGTACTGGAAGGGGACAAATGAATGTGTTAAGGCTGCCATTTCTCTTCCTTTCCAACTAAATCTGCAAAAATGAAAGAATGGCTTTTGCCATGAAAATTTGCAAAAAAAAAAAAAAAGCCCTACGTACACTGTCAAAATTTAATTGATAAGGAATTAGATTCCAACACCACCCAGTACTCTTCATTCTTAGAATCTTTCACGTTTAAACAAATCAAATGTTACACGTTTCGGATAATATATATATATATCACCAAGCTGTGCGAAGGTTGCACGATGCTTCATGCATGCAATAGCAGCAATACCAGAAAAAATAAACAAAAGAGAAGATTAATATATAATAATAACTCCATGCAGGTGAAATGTATAGTTAAACTACATCTCATATATTCTTCTTGCATATCTGATATATTAATTTTGTAGCACTTAGAATATAAATAATTAAGAATTTGCGCAACATAGTTGGAATCTTTCCCACTCGTCTTTACTTTATTTGATAGCTCGGATGATTATCCTTAAGCACTTTAGTAATTTAAATGCAGTGATTAATCAGAGAATCTCAATAATACAATAATCTAACTTTTTTTTTATTTTTTATTTTATGATTGGGGGTATCCAGGCTAGCTTACGTGCACCTCAACTAATACTTCAGGATCCTGAAACTACCAACCGGATAAGAGTTCCAGTGATTATCCCTATTATCAATCAAGGAGGGAGTCAAACTCAAAACGTCTTGAGTAATATACTCAAGAGTCTCTATTGAACCACTCGGCCATCCAGTGGTAATTGAATATAATAATCTAACTTCCATGGATGTAAAAATGTAAAAGAATTAATCTATTCTCATTTGTGGCAAAAAATATTCATGAAAAGTTTACTCAATACTGTATGCAAATATGGATATTTTGTACTAAGAGTTTTTGCTTACGTTCTACTAATTTTTAGAGAATATATTTAAGGAAAATTTGTCTATAAAATGAGAAGACGGCTATAGTTTACAAGACTTTTAAAAAGATTTTACTTTCAAATTTAGTAGAAAAATGGGGGCTATTTAATACAAATTTTACGAAAAGTATATCACATTGAAATTATTTTTAATAAGATAATGAATATATATGATGATGTATAATTTTCCAATAGTTGTAAATTATACTGTTCTTTATTTTCATAAAGGTATATTTCACTTAGCTCCCTTGAAATTTATAAATTGTTCATTTAACCACCACAAGTTTGAAAAAATTAAGAGAAACTTCGTCGAAAGTCTAAAATTTGAAGTTTTTTATACACCTCTCCTATTATATTATATGCATGCATCCACAGCATGGTAAAAAAAGGTGATTGGATCCCTAGAAAATTCTAATATTCATAACAAATGGTGGGAGTTGTATATAGAAAATTGCTTTGTCGTGGAAAAGTAAGTGCAGATAGATGATGCATCATGTCATGCATGTACAATAATACAAAGATAACGAAGGATCGATGATGATGGTAATAGTAGTAGTGGTGCTGGTATCATGCTTTTTCAACCGTCCAGATCACTCCTCCATATATTCCGTAGGATTTGATTTTTATTTAATGGACCTACTTTTGCTGATGTGGCACTATAATCCCGACCATCAGCATCTGATGACTAAGATTGACGTTGACTTCCTCTTTGTCACTACATCACGCGGTTTTAATGGGCCACCAACACGCAGCCCAGTCCTCTTTCCTCGAGGTTTCTCTTCAGGTTTTCTTTGTTGTGGGTTTTTCTTTTTAGAGTAAACGCTGTTTTCCCACCCAAGGTTTGGCGAAACTATAGTCCCATCCCTAATTTCATAAATTACAATTTCCACCCTTAAATTTATAGAAAATTGTTTAATTTAATAGTTAAAAAGGTAAAATGGTCATTTCAAAGATAAAAATTTTAAAATAACCCTTCACTTCTCAAATTCACCTCACCGAAAAATTTTAAAATAACCTTTGACTTCTCAAATTTACCCCACCGGCGATTTCAGGCTATTCCAGCCTGTTCTTGATGCAGTCGACCTCTCTCAAGACCACCATTACAATCTTCTCAACCCCTACATCAAAACCCCTAACCTCCTTGCCTGATTGAACCCCCTAATCATCGGCCGTTGCTCTTAGTTTTAGACGGTTTTTCATCCAAATTTTGGCAGGTCCCAACACTGGAAACTACCCTCAACACCACAATAGCATCATCGGCTTTCTCCTATCAAAAGCCCCCAACATCGCAGATTGTAATTGCCCGCCAATCGCCACCGCCTCTCCCTTAGGTTTTTGTGTTTTGTTGTGCCTTTCCAACAAAATTCCGGCACCTCGTTGAGGTGTAATCGAGTGGAAAAGTTAGAAGTTTTCATGAGGAGGATAAGGGGATATTGATGGTGGTGTCGGGGAGGTCCAATGGTGTCAGAATCAGGCCGGATTTTTTACTTGGCCAGGATCCTCTAGGGGTTATTAGAGAGAAATTTGAGATGTGGAGGTTACTTTGTGAGAAAAGTAATGGTGTTAATTTAAGGGTAATAATTATAATTTATGAAACTAGGGGTGGGAACTGGAGATTCGCCAAACCTTGGGTGGAAAGATATCGTTTACTCTTCTTTTTATTATTGGTAAGTTAATTAGAGTGAGAAGGGTTTCCTACGATTGATTTCCATTGGTTCTTGCTGAGTGGACCCAAATTTTGCCACGTCGGAAGCGGTGAGTCAATCTTAGCGGATGAAATGTTGAAATAGTCAAAAATTATGTGCTCCAACAATATCTAATGAGAAGTGGAGAATGAAAATTCTCCAACAATATCTAATGAGAAGTGGAGAATGAAAATTCCATAATCCATATAGAGTAAACCACTTTTTCCCACATAAATAATCTCACCTACAAACTTTTAAAATACCACTTTATTCCTCAAATTTATATTCTATTTTCAATTTCGGTATCATTACAACCCTACATCAAAACCCTGCAAACCCTGCTCTTATTGACCTCTACCAATCTTTGACAATTGAGCAATTAGGGTTTACATAGCCGCCCCTCCGAAGTTAAATTTTAATTAATCCTAACCACTAAAATTCAACTTTCTACCGATAAAAGACTCAACAATCAGCTCCATTCTTCAAAAGCCTCAATAGCCTGGAGCGATTTGCTCTCTGTTCGCCGTTGAAATATAAATTTGGGTAATAAAATGGTATTTTAAAAGTTTGTGGATGGAAAAATGTCATTAAACCATATAAAGTAAAAGTGTTAAGTACCAATTATTAAGTTTTGTTCACACAAAATAAATAAAAAGCAGCTGATGCATTTGATTTGCCATAAATATATAAACGTGGATAACTTCATCAAACAAAGAATGTCATATCACTCTTCTAGCATTGAATATTCTTTAAGTATTATTATCATCTCATCTTATCTTCTTTCTAATAAATGAATAAACAACACATCAACATCACTCTTCTCAAGCTAACAATTTTGTACCCAAATTTCTTGTGAACAAAATTAGATACATTCAGAAGAAGATGTAAACATAACTTATACGTAGAAAATATATCAGAGCTACTGTTTTTTCATGATTGGTGGGAAAGTGGGATTTCTTATGGTAGAAGATACGCATGCATGGCTTCTAATGTAATTCCTTTTCATAAATTCCCGCCCTCCCACAAACAAAGCGACTTCCATGATCCTCTATAACTCAATTTGCGGTCTCAATCCAAAAAAATAAAGGGGATTCAACAGAGAAAAACAGGTAAAAAAAGAAGGAAAAAGACAGAAAAGAGAGACAAATTACAAATTTGAGTACATGATTTATGCTTTAAAGTTTAAAGACAACTGGATGATTTAAAGAGTTGATAAAGATGGTTAAATTCATGCGCCCTTTAATTTCATAGATGACTTAGCTAGAAAGTACTTCATCCATTGTTGTATAATTGAGCAAGTTCCGTGATAAACAGGTGCTGTATGTATCTACATACATTAGCAGTAATCCATTAATTAAGGCAGAACAAAACCTAAGTCGACTACGACAGAATAGCAGATAAAAATCGTATCAACACATCAGAGAGTCGCTCTCCTTCGTCGCTCACCACCCAAGCCGAGGTGGACCAAGGACTCCGGTAGGTGTCGAACTACAGACACGACGCCGGCGAATCTTTCGGCCGTTTATTTCGTCCAGCTGCTCCAGAAACCGACGTACAAGTTTCAAGTGTTTTTTTTTTTTTTTTTTTTCAAATTTTTTATCTTAAAAAAAGGTTTATGTATTCATTTGATAATATTGGTAGGATATTTATTTGATTGATGCATATGGTATTCAATTGACTTTTCAACAATAATCTCTTATAAGATTTCTTATTTTTTTTTAGATTTTTATGTTTATGGATCTGGGAACCATACAGTTATACCTGGAAGGGCTCCTGAATTTTCTAGGCCTAACATAATAACATGGCTGCTCGGATATGGGACTCGGGTGCTTTCAATTTTTACTTCTCAAGTAGTGGGAACTCTAATTGGTTGATTGTTCCAGTCCTGTTATGGTGCAATGTGAAAGAAAAACTGAAATAAATTCAATTAGTTTAAAACTTAGAGAGTTGAGAAATTTGTACAAAGGTGGCTTGATTTTCCCTTACCAAATTGATTTAATTAAGTGATACCAATTAGGAAATGCTATCTACTTTTGGGAGTTGAGGGGATAGACGAGCTAAGGGGATAGTTGAATTCTTTGTTGAGTGAAAGATTCTGAATCTGTTTATTTGTGGTTTTGACACAAGCTTTCTGCAATCTTCAAGTCAGTTCTTTCTTGTGCTTCTTAACTTCTGAACTTAGTAGTGGTCTAAACCTCAGTAACAATATCATTGGGTTGTTGTGTCTTGGATATATATGTATTGTAAGAGAGGCTAATGGAACTAAAATCAGTACTTTGTTGTACTTTAAGTGGCCTGGTTGGCTGACCTGAATAAGTGGAATCCTTGGATTGAGCCTGGCTGCCAAGGAAAAGTGGCTCGATTTATCTATGATTTGGTAGCTAAAAGGTGTGCAAATATGTCAGATATTTTATCTGGCCTTTCTAAAGGTGTATATATATATCCTTACACCAGAAGTTATTTTCCAGTTGTTGTTGAGTTTCAGATTGGAAAATGTAAATTGATATGTGAAGGTGATTATTAATGTGAAAATTATTTTTTCAGGGTAGCCAGTTGATCTACAATCAACATGGTGAACTTTTGTTCTTCAAATGGAAATGTATCGTGCAGATGAGTACAGGAATGAACTTAACAAGATCTCTTTAAGTAGCATTACGTCTTGTTACTCTTATCCTTTTCGCTTTTTAACCCTTTATCTTTTGGGTTCATTCCACTGTGGTTCAGATTTTTCTTGAAAGAGTGATTGAGTACTATGCTTTGATATCTGCAGCCTGAACCATACAGTAATGGGCCGAAAAGCTGTGTCGCTGTATATAAAACTCGAAGAAATTGGGAATGTCGCCAAACCTTGCATGAAGGAAATGATAACATTTCTTAATTGCTTGTCTGTTAACCAGATGAATGATGAGAAGTGCGTTCGGCAAAAGGAACTTTTGAGTACCTGTATGGATGACAGGTGATGTAACTTTGATTTATCATAAAAATTCGTACCTATCTCTTTAAAATATTATAACTTTAGAATATTTTCCTATTTTAAGATATTTAGTAGTTCTTTGGCTATCAATGCATATAGAGGTCTAAAGTGTTTGGTTGCCTTTGTTGCAGACAAATAAAAAGAATAAGCCTTTTGGAAGCATTAATTACACCTGCAGAGGCTTAGCAAGGGAGGAAGTAGTTCAGATTTAGGGAAGAAGCATGTTTAACCTGCACATCATCTTTCAAGTTCATCAGTTGAAATATTTAGCTGTGAGAAAGCGATCTAATTGTTGTTTTTCTATTTTGATTTTCATGTACAACTGTTAGAAAATTTTGAGGATTTTATCGCAACTTTTGTAGTTTAAATCAATACATATGAACTTGGGATTTTCAATAATACGTGATCAGAGGTTTCATGGGTAGTTTGGATGCAGTGAAGAATCATGATCTGAAATGTTACTTAAACATGTAATTTGCATATTTTAAAAATCATAGCACAGAGCTGTGCACTTCGAACTAAGCTCTGCGAAGTGTAGGTTCTTGTGTCCATCATCTTGTCTTCAAGAAATCTAATCATGGTCATGTATCTCAGTGTTTTTTTTTCTTTACCACTGGAAGCTGGTTTATGGGATTGCATTTCATGTCTCCATTAGACAGTCCATTTGATCTAGCTTGCATATTCAATTTAGTTTCATTATTTGATTTTGATCAATTGTGTATGTGTGATTTGGATTGGCTGTGTCGTACTGAATGATCTTTGCAGAAAGTAGAAACTTTGGTGGTTGCTTAATGATTTTACCAGATATTTCAAAATTATACATAGGCAACTCTGAGTTCAGGCCCGAGGTGAATTAAGCTATAAACCGGTGGATACCTTCCTATTGCTATAAACTATGGCAGTCTCAAAGATTATTCTGAAAAGCCGAGCCAAACTGCCTATAGAAACATCGATTTTCCGACTGATGAACTGGGTTATTTATATACATAAACCATGGCAGTCTCAAAGATTATTCTGACTCAGTGGTCCATTTCTAGGGGTCTAATAAACAGTAAAATTGATAACTTGGTCAATGAAGGCCTCGGGTTTCAATTGAATCGGTGAATCGGGTCGGGTTTTAAAACACCGTAAATTATACAGATCATGAAGATCAAGTAGTCAACTCAGCCTCGATATTATTGGGCCAGACATTTTAATTAGCTGGAGGAATCCCATGGTATTGGTACGTCCATAGCTTTAACATAGAGTAGCAATGATCGGTCCAGGCTGTAATTTCAAACAGACTTAGGAGTGTGGGGGAGGAACCGAAAGGTTAAGCAATGAGGCCCATCACCTCAGATTTTGCTCGTGTATTACATTTAACTTTTTTGTGATATGAATCTGAAGAGAAAAGAGACTGATCAAATTTAATCTCTTGGAATATAACAACTCTTGGTCCCAATAGAATGGAAGTACTGCGCATGTAATATCTTTTTTCATGGGATATCAGAGCTCGATTAATTTTTGTTGACTGATGTGAAAATGGGAGAAACAACTGCATGCTTGTTCTTTTAAGCCTTCAATTAAAGGTCGCTACATAAGGCCATGTCTTGTAAACTACAGAAAATGAGCAGTAAGCATCTAATTTATGTCAGAAACATGTGCAATTATGAAGTAAAGTTTCGTAATAGTATCTCTTTTGATGTAGAAAAATTAAGGCGCAGCCAACCACTGGTATTACAGCCGAACACAGACAGAAAAATGGTACCACACTCAGTTCAACTCTCTTCTCCTTGTCCGTGTGGAACCATGTTTCCAGTCATCCACTTGACCTCTTGATGTCGTCCCCATTTACATCAATTTTAAGATCCCCACAAGGCTGTCGTAACGAAAAGTAGTCGTCTCTTTCCTGATCCTGCAACGTTTTGGGACCTACTAATTCTATCAATCTCATTATTTATCATTATTTTTGTTGTTTAAAAATTACTAATCAGTTGCAAAAGTTGCGCATCTCTGTACTGGAAGGGGACAAATGAATGTGTTAAGGCTGCCATTTCTCTTCTTTCCAACTAAATCTGCAAAAATGAAAGAATGGCTTTTGCCATGAAAATTTGCAAAAAAAAAAAAAAAGCCCTACGTACACTGTCAAAATTATTGATAAGGAATTAGATTCCAACACCACCCAGTACTCTTCATTCTTAGAATCTTTCAGTTTAAACAAATCAAAGTTACACGTTTCGGATAATATATATATATATCACCAAGCTGTGCGAAGGTTGCACGATGCTTCATGCATGCAATAGCAGCAATACCAGAAAAAATAACAAAAGAGAAGATATATAATAATAACTCCATGCAGGTGAAATGTATAGTTAAACTACATCTCATATATTCTTCTTGCATATCTGATATTTTAATTTGTTGCACTTAGAATATAAAAATTAAGAATTTGCGCAACATAGTTGGAATCTTTCCCACTCGTCTTTATTTTGATAGCTGGATGATTATCCTTAAGCACTTTAGTATTTAAATGCGTGATTAATCAGAGAATCTCATAATACAATAATCTAACTTTTTTTTTTATGACTGGGGGTATCCAGGCTAGCTTACTGCACCTCAAATAATTTCAGGATCCTGAAACTACCAACCGTAAGATTTCCAGTAATTACCTATTATTAATCAAGGAGAGAGTTAAACTCAAAACTCTTGAGTAATAATCAAGAATCTCTACGAACCACTCGGCCATCAGTGGTAATTGAATATAATAATCTAACTTCCATGGATGTAAAAATGTAAAGAATTAACTATTCTCATTTGTGGCAAAAATATTCATGAAAAGTTTACTCAATACTGTATGCAAATATGGATATTTTGTATAAGAGTTTTTTTTACGTTTACAATTTTTAGAGAATATATAAGGAAAATTTGTCTATAAAATGAGAAGAGGGCTATAGTTTACAAGACTTTTAAAAAGATTTACTTTCAAATTAGTAGAAAAATGGGGGCTATTTAATACAAATTTTACGAAAAGTATATCACATTGAAATTATTTTTAATAAGATAATGAATATATATGATGATTTATAATTTTCCATAGTTGTAAATTATACTGTTCTTATTTTCATAAGGATATTACTTAGCTCCCTTGAAATTTATAAATTATTCATTTAACCACCACAAGTTTGAAAAAATTAAGAGAAACTTCGTCGAAAGTCTAAAATTTGAAGTTTTTATACACCTCTCCTATTATATTATGCATGCATCCACAGCATGGGAAAAAAAGTGATTGGATCCCTAGAAAATTCTAATATTCATAACAAATGGGGTGGAATATAGAAAATCGCTTTGTCGTGGAAAAGTAAGTGCAGATAGATGATGCATCATGTCATGCATGTACAATAATACAAAGAACGAAGGATCGATGATGATAGGTTAAAATCATTGCTACTAGATAAGAAAGACAAGTAAAATGGGTCAGTTGAAGAGTACACGAAATCTAATTACAAAAATGTAACGCAAGATTCGGAATATTATAAATAGTTATACATGATGATACAATTATGCTTTTTTTTTTTTTTTTTAAATTTTATGACTAGAGATGTTCATGTCAGTTTATATGTATCTTAGCTAACCTTCAGAGGCCCTTGAATTATGTTAGGATTTCACATCGGGATCTCACACTTACTAAGTGTAATACTTAAGCTTAGAAGCTCTCCAACCTATCAGGCTGGTCTTTTGGGTTAGACTCTTCCTTAGGCTTGAGTTCTAACCAACTATCAGTCAAATAAGAGTTCTAGTGGCCATTCAATTAGCAACTCTGGGAATTTGAATTTAAGAGACTATGTTAGATCATTCTCTTGCTCTTTTACCATCAAGGTGACGAACTTGAGAGATCATGTTAGATTCTCTTTTGCTCTTTTACCTTTAGGCTCATTGGTTTATCACAATTATGTTTCCATAACACTGAAATTGGTAAGGAATGTGATTTTTATATTAAGAAAATTATAAAATTAGGCAAATAGATAGAAATCATGGGAAATTAAACTCGAGAAAACATGTTAAATCATTCTCTTGCTCTTTTACCATCAAGGGGACTTAAACTTGGGAGACCATGTTAGATTCTCCTTTACTCTTTTATCTTCAAGTCACACAGTAGTGGTTTATTACAATTATGTTTCCATAACGCTTAAATGGGTAAGGAATGTATTTTTGTATTACGAAAATTATAAAATTAGGAAAATAGATAGAAATGATATTCATGATTTTGTCTATGATAATGGTTATAATTGATTGTTTCAATTGCAGTTTGGTACAATCAGGGTCATACACTCATATAAACCCAAGTAAAATCAATAAGGGGTGTTTAAGCCAACTCATACGCACCTCAACTAGTCCCTCAAAGACCTTGGAATTATGTTAGGATCTCATATTGAGATCTCATACCCACCAAATGTGGTACTTAAGCCTAGAGGCTCTCCCACCTATCAGATAAATCTTTTGGTTGGATTCTCCCTTGAACTTGGGTTCTAACAAACTATCAGTCGTTGGATTCTCAATTGGGCTTAAGTTCTAACAAACTATCAATTGGGTAAGATCTCAAATGGCCACTCAATTAGCAATCGTGGGAACTCAAACTTGCGAGACCATGTTACATTATTCTCTTGCTCTTTTACCATTAAGAGGACTTGAACTTGGGAGACCATTTTAGATAATTCTCTTACTTTTTGACCATTAAAGGGACTTGAACTTTAAAGATCATGTTAAATCATTCTCTTGCTCTTTCACCCTTAAAGGGACTTAAATTTGGGGGAAGATTTTCCTTTGATATTTTAACTTCAGTCACCCATTAGTGATGTATTATAATTATGTTTCCACAGCGCTGAAATAGTTGAGGAAATGTGACTTTTGTATTAAGAAAATTATAAAATTAGGAAAATAGATAGAAATGATATTCATTATTGATAGTTTCAATTGAAGTTGGTTCAATCAGGCTCAAGCCCAAGTAAAATCATACAGTGGAGTTTATCGGAGTGAGCTATTTGCGGTTTGAAAAATTCCGGCCCAGACCGGAGGTGCCTGGGCCTTCTGAGGCGGTATATGGATCTGGATTATGGATTGACCCGGAAACTAATCGAGAATACTCGAGAGTCGAGAATCGAGATCGGGGTATAATTAATTAAAATTTAATTATGTTAAATTAAAAAGGAAAAAAAATAAAAAATAAAAATAAAAATAAAAAGCAGAACAATACCTAAGTCGACTACGTCAGAATAGCAGATAAAATCTGTATCAACACATCAGAGAGCGCTCTCCTCCGCCGCTCACACGACGCGAGGTGGACCAGGACTCCGGTAGGCTGTGAACTACAGACCCGACGCCGGCGAATCTTTCGGCCGTTTATTTCGTCCAGCTGCTCGAGAAACCGACGTACAAGTTCAACAGGTTTTTTTTTTTTTTTTTCAAATTTTTATCTTTTAAAAAGAGGTTTATGTATTCATTTGATAATATTTGGAGGATATTTATTTGATTGTGATATGGTATTCAATTGACTTTTCAACAATAATCTCTTATAAGATTTCTTATTTTAGATTTGTTAGATTTTTAGTTTATGGATCTGGGAACCATACAGTTATACCTGGAAGGGCTCCGTGAATTTCTTGGCCTAACATAATAACATGGCTGCCTTCGGATATCGGGACTCGGGTGCTTTCAATTTTTACTTCTCAAGTAGGTGAGGAACTCTAATTGGTTGATTGTTCCAAGTCCCGTTATGGTGCAATGTGAAAGAAAAACTGAAATAAATTCAATTAGTTCAAAACTTTAGAGAGTTGAGAAATTTGTCAAAGGTGGCTTGATTTTCCCTTACCAAATTGATTTAATTTAAGTGATACCAATTAGGAAATGCTATCTACTTTTGGAGTGAGTTGATGGGGGATAGATTGAATTCTTGTGAGTGAAAGATTCTGAATCTGTATATTGTGGTTTTGACACAAGCTTTCTTGCACTTCAAGTAGTTCTTCTTGTGCTTGTTAACTTCTGGACTTAGTAGTGCTTAAACCCCAGTAACAATATCATTGGGTTTTGTGTCTTGGATTATAGTATTGTAGAGAGGCTAATGGAACTAAAATCTAGTACATTTGTGTACTTTACGTGGCTGGGTGGCTGACCTGAATAAGTGGAATCCTTGGATTGAGCCTGGCTGCCAAGGAAAAGTGGCTCCTTGTTATCTATGATTTTGGTAGCTAAAAGGGTGTGCAAATGATCAGATATTTTATCTGGCCTTTCTAAAGGTATAATCCTTACACCAGAAGTTATTTTCAGTTGTTGTTGAGTTTCAGATTGGAAAATGTAAATTGCATATGTGAAGGTGATTATTAATGGAAAATTTATTTTTCAGGGTAGCCAGTTGATCTTACAATAACATGGTTGAACTTTTGTTCTTCAAATGGAAAGTATCTGTGCAGATGAATGTACAGGAATGAACTTAACAAAACTCTTTAAATAGCATTACTTGTCTTGTACTCCTATCCTTTTCGCTTTTTAACCCTTTATCTTTTTGGGTTCATTCCACTGGGTTCAGATTTCTTGAAAGAGTGATGAAGTACTATGCTTTGATATCTGCAGCCTGAACCAATACAGTAATGGGCCGAAAAGCTGGGCGCTGTATATAAACTCGAAGAAATTTGGGAATGTCGCAAACTTGCAGAAGGAAATGATAACATTTCTAATTGCTTGTCTGTTAACAGATGAATGATGAGAAGTGCGTTCGGCAAAAGGAACTTTTGAGTACCTGTATGGATGCACAGGTGTGTAACTTTGATTTATCATAAAAATTCTGTATCCTATCTCTTTAATAATTTATATACTTTAGAATATTTTCTATTTAAGATATTTAGTAGTTTCTTTGGCTATCTAATGCATATAGAGGTCCTAAAGTTTTTGGTTCCTTTGTTGCAGACAAATAAAAAGAAGAAGCCTTTTGGAAGCATTAATTACCACCTGCAGAGGCTTAGCAAGGGAAGGAAGTAGTTCGATTTAGGGAAGAAGCATGTTTAAACCTGCACATCATCTTTCAAGTTCATCAGTTGAAATATTTAGCTGTGAGAAAGCGATCTAATTGTTGTTTTTCTTTGTATTTTCATGTACAACTGTTAGAAAACTTTGAGGCATTGCAACTTTTGTAGTTTAAATCAATACATATGAACTTGTGGATTTCAATAATATGTGATCAGAGTTTCGTGGCGTAGTTAGGATGCAGTGAAGAATCATGATCTGAAATGTTACTTAAAAATGTAATTTGCATTTTTATAAAATCATAGACAGAGCTGTGCACCTTCGAACTAAGCTCGCGAAGTGTAGGTTCTTGTGTCCTCATCTTGTCTTCAAGAAATCTAATCATGGTCATGTATCTCAGTGTTTTTTTTTCTTTACCACTGGAAGCTGGTTTATGGGATTGCATTTCATGTCTCCATTAGAGACAGTACCATTTGATCTACTTGCATATTCAATTTAAGTTCATATTTGATTTTGATCAATTGTGTATGTGTGATTTGGATTGGCTTTATCGTACTGAATGATCTTTTGCAGAAATTAGAAACTTTTGGTGGTTGCTTAATGATTTACCAGATATTTCACAAATTATAATAAGGCAACTCTGAAGTTCAGGCCCGAGGATGATTAAGCTATAAACCAGGTGGTACTCCCTATATGCTATAAACATGGCAGTTCAAAGATTCTGAAAAGCCGAGCCAAACAGCTATAGAAACATCGATTTTCTGACTGATGAACTGGGTTATTATATATATAAACCATGGCAGTCTCAAAGATTATTCTGACTCACGTGGTCCAATCTAGGGTGTCTAATAAACAGTAAAATTGATAACTTGGTCAATGAAGGCCTCGGGTTTCAATGAATAGGTTGATCGGGTCGGGTTTTAAACACGATAAATTATACAGATCATGAAGATCAAGCAGTCAACTCAGCCTCGATATTATGGGGGCAGCACATTAATTAGCTGGAGGAACCCATGGTATTGGTAGTCCATAGCTTTAAACATAGAGTAGCAATGATTCGGTCACGGCTGTAATTTCAAACAGACTTAGGGCTGGTGGGGAGGACCGAAAGGTTAGCAATGAGGCATCACCTCAGATTTTGCTCGTGTATTACATTTAACTTTTTTGTGATATGAATCTGAAGAGAAAAGGACTGATAAATTTTTAATCTCTTGGAATATACAACTCTTGGTCCAATAGTAATGGAAGTACTGCGCATGTAATATCTTTTTCATGGGATATCAGAGCTCGATTATTTTTGTGACTGATGTGAAAATGGGAGAAACAACTGCATGCTTGTTCTTTAAGCCTTCAATTAAAGGTGCGCTAATAAGGCCATGTCTTGTAAACTACAGAAAATGAGCAGTAAGCATCTAATTTATGTCAGAAACATGTGCAATTATGAGTAAAGTTCGTCATAGTACTTCTTTTGATGTAGAAAAATTAAGGCCGCAGCCAACCACTGGTATTACAGCCGAACACCGAAGAAAAATGGTACCACACTCAGTCTCAACTCTCTCTCTCCTCCTGTCCTTGTGGGAACCATGTTTCCAGTCATCCACTTGACCTCTTGATGTCGTCCCCCTTTACATCAATTTTAAGATCCCCACAAGGCTGTCGTAACGAAAAGAGTCGTCTCTTTCCTGATCCTGCAACGTTTTGGGACCTACAATTCTATCAATCTATTATTTATATTATTTTATGTTGTTTAAAAATTACTAATCAGTTGCAAAAGTTGCGCCATCTCTGTACTGGAAGGGGACAAATGAATGTGTTAAGGCTGCCATTTCTCTTCCTTTCAAATAAATCTGCAAAATGAAAGAATGGCTTTTGCCAAAAAACAAAAAAAAAAAAAAAAGCCCTACGTACACTGTCAAAATTCAATTGATAAGAATTAGATCCAACACCACCCAGTACTCTTCATTCTTAGAATCTTTCACGTTTAAACAAATCAAATGTTACACGTTTCGGTAATAATATATATATATATATATATATCACCAAGCTGTGCGAAGGTGCACGATGCTTCATGCAGCAATAGCAGCAATACCAGAAAAAAAAAAAAAAGAGAAGATTAAATAATAATAACTATGCAGGTGAAATGTATAGTTAAACTAATCTCATATATTCTTCTTGCATATCTGATATATTTAATTTTGGCACTTAGAAATAAATAATTAAGAATTTGCGCAACATAGTTGGAATCTTTCCCACTCGTCTTTACTTTATTTGATAGTCGGATGATTATCCTAAGCACTTTAGTATTTAAATGCAGTGATTAATCAGAGAATCTCAATAATACAATAATCTAACTTTTTTTTATTTTTTTTATGATTGGGGGTATCCAGGCTAGCTTACGCACCTCAACTAATATTCAGGATCCTGAAACTACAACGGATAAGATTCCAGTGATTATCTATTATCAATCAAGGAGGGAGTCAAACTCAAAACTCTTGAGTAATATACTCAAGAGTCTCTATGAACCACTCGGCCATAGTGGTAATTGAATATAATAATCTAACTTCCATGGATGTAAAATGTAAAAGAATTAATCTATTCTCATTTTGGCAAAAAATATTCATGAAGTTTACTCAACACTGTATGCAAATATGGACATTTTGTACCAAGAGTTTTTGCCTAGTTCTACTAATTTTTAGAGAATATATTTAAGGAAAATTTGTCTATAAAATGAGAAGAGGCTATAGTTTACAAGACTTTTAAAAAGATTTTACTTTCAAATTTAGTAGAAAAATGGGGGCTATTTAATACAAATTTTACGAAAAGTATCACATTGAAATTATTTTTAATAAGATAATGAAATATAGATGATGTATAATTTTCCATAGTTGTAAATTATACTGTTCTTTATTTTCATAAGGTATATTTCACTTAGCTCCCTTGAAATTTATAAATTCATTAACCACCACAAGTTTGAAAAAATTAAGAGAAACTTCGTCGAAAGTCTAAAATTTGAAGTTTTTATAACACCTCTCATTATATTATATGCATGCATCCACAGCATGGAAAAAAAGTGATTGGATCCCTAGAATTCTAATATTCATAACAAATGGTGGGAGTTGTATAGAAAATTGCTTTGTCGTGGAAAAGTAAGTGCAGATAGATGATGCATCATGCATGCATGTACAATATACAAAGATAACGAAGGATCGATGATGATGTAATAGTAGTAGTGGTGCTGGTATCATGCTTTTTCAACCGTCCAGATCACTCCCCCATATATTCCGTAGGATTTTATTTATTAATGGACCTACTTTTGCTGATGTGGCACTATAATCCCGACCATCAGCATCTGATGACTAAGATTGACGTTGATCCTCTTTGTCACACATCACGCGGTTTTAATGGGCCACCAACACGCAGCCCATCCTCTTTCCTCGAGGTTTCTCTTCAGGTTTTTGTTGTGGGTTTTTCTTTTAGAGAAGCGATTTTCCCACCAAGGTTTGGGAATCTAGTCTCACCCCTTTCATAAATTCAATGCCACCCTTAAATTATGAAAATATTTAATTAAATATAAAAGGTAAAATAGTATTTAAAGATAAAATTTTAAAATAACCCTTGACTTCTCAAATTATCCCACCGGCAATTTCAGGCTATTAGCCTATTCTCGACTATCACCTTCTCGCACCACCATTACAATCCTCAACCCCTACATCAAAACCCTAACCTCCTTGCTGATTGAACCCCCAATCGCGGCCGCTGCTCTTAGTTTTAGCAGTTTTTCATCCAAATTTTGCAGGTCCCAACACGGAAACTACCCCAAACCACCATACATCATAGCTTTCCCCATCAAAAGCCCCAACATCGCAGGTGTAATTGCCCGCCATCCGCCGCCTCTCCCTTAGGTTTTTGTGTTTTTTGTGCCTTTCCAACAAAATTTTGGCACCTCGTTGAGGTGTAATGAGTGGAAAAATTAGGAGTTTTTTGAGGAGATAAGGGGATATTGATGGTTGTGTCGGGGAGGTCCAATGGTGCCAGAATCAGCGGATTTTTTACTTGGCAGGATCCTCTAGGGTTATTAGAGAGAAATTTGAGTAGGGGTTAATTTGTGAGAAAATAATGGTGTTAATTTAAGGGTAAAATTATAATTTATGAAACTAGGGGTGGAACTAATTCGCCAAACCTTGGGTGGGAAGATATCGTTACTCTTCTTTTTATTATTGGTAAGTTAATTAGAGTGAGAAGGGTTTCCTACGATTGATTTCCATTGGTTCTTGCTGAGTGGACCCAAATTTTGCCACGTCGGAAGCGGTGAGTCAATCATGGGATGAAATGTTGAAATAGTCAAAAAATGATGTGCTCCAACAATATCTAATGAGAAGTGGAGAATCAAAATTCCATAATCCATATAGAGAAACCACTTTTTCCACCTAAAATGTTAATGCCTTAACGCACTTCTCAAATAGAAATTTAAAATATCATTTTATTACTCAAATTATATTCTGTTTTGATTTCGGTATCATTACACCCTATACCAAAATCTGCAACCCTACTCTTATGACCGCTCTACAATCTTCGACAATTGAGCAATTAGGTTCATAGCCGCCTCTCAAGTTAAATTTGATTAATCCACCACTAAAATTCAACTTTCTACCACCAAAAGACTAATCAGCCAGCTCCATTCTTCAAAAGCATACGCCTGGACGATTTACTCTCTGTTCGCCGTGGAATAAAAATTGGTAAAAATGTATTTTAAAAGTTTGTGGATGGAAAAATGTCATTAAACCATATAAAGTAAAAGTGTTAAGTACCAATTATTAAGTTTTTTCACACAAAATAAATAAAAAGCAGCTGATGCATTTGATTTGCCATAAATATATAAACGTGGATAACTTCTCAAAAAAAAGAATGTCATACACTCTTCTACATTGATTCTTTAAGTTTATTATTATCTCATCTTATCTTCTTCTAATAAATGAATAACAACACATCAACATCACTCTCTCAAGCTAACAATTTTGTACCCAAATTTCTGTGAACAAAATTAGATACATTAGAAGAAGATGAAACATAACTTATACGTAGAAAAATATTCAGAGCTACTGTTTTTTCGATTGGTGGGGAAGTGGGATTTCTTATGGTAGAAAGTATGCATGCATGGCTTCTAAGTAATTCCTTTCTAAATTCCCGCCCTCCCACAACAAAGCGACTTCCATGATCCTCTATAACTCAATTTGCGGTCTCAATCCAAAAAAATAAAGGGGATTCAACAGAGAAAAACAGGTAAAAAAAGAAGGAAAAAGAAAGAAAAGAGAGACAAATTACAAATGAGTACATGATTTATGCTTTAAAGTTTAAAGACAACTGGATGATTAAGAGTTGATAAAGATGGTTAAATTCATGCGCCTTTAATTTCTAGATGACTTAGCTAGAAAGTACTTCATCCATCGTTGTATAATTGAGCAAGTTCCGTGATAAACAGGTGCTGTATGTATCTACATTAGCAGTAATCCATTAATTATTTCATCTCAAAAACTTTCTTAATTTAAACCTCCAGTGATTGATAGATATATTATATATATATTTATTATTTTCTGGGGGCAATTGGCAAAGGTAAATAACGTGTTGATGTCGGGTAAAAGTTACCAAGTTACATGAAATTCATAACCTACGATTTGATGCTTCAAGTTTAAAAGATAAAGCAAAAAAATTATTTTACCTCATTGGAATTAGAAATCACCAAAAATATAAAGAAAATGGTACATCTCCATTTTCTTATGTCTCTCCATAAATCCTCAAGGATAATTTAATGCCTGACATTTTAACTCTTGGGTTGATAAGGGTTTTTTTGGTGTCTCTCCATAAATTTCTAAGATTGAATTGATTTTTGAATGTTTTATTATGAATTAAAAACAAGCATTTAATTATGGTATGTAGACATTAATGTCCAAGGATGTCTGGGATTTATTCATTTATTTGTTTTGTTCACTTCTATTAATAACCTTAGGTTTTGAGCTCAGAGAATTTATACCCAATTAAAGATCTGGCAGACAATATGAGTGTATTAATCATCTAGCTGCCAATTTAAAATTTTGATATTTTCAAAAGATTATATTTATACTTCTTAAATATATATACCTGAACTTTATTAGGATACATTAAAATCACAATCAAATAAATTTTCCACACATGGTATATTTAAACCCATGAAGGATCAAATAATTTAATATTTAATTAGCTTTAATTTAAATTAACTTTGTTTATTTTATCAGTGAAATAATGTATTTGATCGTTATACAAGACAATTTGATAATTGCTTTAAATGAAGAACAGTAATTATGCATGTATTCAGTCTCATGCAACTTAGAATTAAATTTTTTTAACAATATTGAATCCTATTTTGTGATTGGTCCCTGTAACTATAACTTAAACATAATTCTTCCAAGGAACTTTATGAAAATTGTGGCAGGCACGTGCGATCACTATTAATAATAACCTTTATATTAATACAAATATAAGAAAAGAGTAATTGATTAATTAGCACGTAAGTTAGTAATACGCTTAATTAATTAAAAAAGTTCAAATTGTTAGGCATAGAGTTAATACACCATAAAATCTGGTGATCTTTACAGCTGACGATCTCAAATTAATTTGTGATTAAGAAATGAAAGGCAGAACGATCCCACCACAAAGGAGCAAGTGATATAATTGTTTTATTGTATTAATTGTTGTCATCTTTTTCTGTCCAATGTCCATGAAGGAGGGGGTCACAAAACTCTCCTTTTGAGCACCAAAATACCACAGTTTAATAGCGTTTCAAAGAAAGCTTATAGGCGAAGAAAATTCTTCCACTCAAACCCTAAAATATAATAAAACAAAAAGTTATGGAGATGATGGCAGAATAAGAGCAAAATAAACAAAAGCCTTTGCCTAGCTTTCCCTCTTCTTCTCTTTAGTTCCCTTTTCTCTTTCTTTCTTGGCTCTGGTATTCCCTTAGTGTGATTCTCCATTCCTAAAGACCCATCAACCTTTATAAAAAGAAAAAAGAGAAAAAATAAATAAGCATGGTTTTCTCATCGGTTCCAGTCTATTTAGATCCTCCCAACTGGCATCAGGTAAGGTTTTCTTCAATTTTCCTTCAACCCAAAAAAGAAGAAAAGAAAAGAAAAGCAGATAATTTAAAAGATAAATATTCCTATTCCTTTGTTATCTCTTCTTGAATATACCAAATGTTTGTTTCTTTATAATTCAATTTTAATGTTTTTGTTTGTCTAAATTCTATTTTGCAGCAACAAAATCATCAACAAGCAAATACTGGAACTGAAAATCATCAGCTTCCTCCTTTTCCTCCTGCCTCTCATATTGGCGTTGGTGTTGGTGTTGGAGATGGTGGTGCTGGCTCCATCAGGCCTGGCTCCATGGCTGATCGAGCCCGGCTAGCCAAGCTGCCACAGCCGGAGGTAGCCCTCAAGTGCCCTAGATGTGAATCCACCAACACTAAATTTTGTTACTTCAACAATTACAGCCTCTCGCAGCCGCGCCACTTCTGTAAGACTTGTCGCCGCTACTGGACTAGAGGGGGTGCCTTAAGAAATGTCCCAGTTGGTGGAGGCTGCAGGAGAAACAAGAAAAACAAAAGCAGTAACTCCAAATCCCAAGTTACCACTGAAAAGCAATTGGGTTCAAGTTCCACTAGTGCAGTTCCCTCTGATGTTATTGGTCATTTGCCTCAACAAACACCTCAATTACCCTTGTTGACCTCTTTACATAATATTTCTCAGTATAATATGGGGAATATTGGGTTAAATTTTGGTGGAATTCAAGCACAGATTGGGGCATCAACTGTCGGTAGTGGCCAGAATGAAATTGGGTTTCAAATTGGAAACAATTCAAGCATGACTAGTGCCATATTATCCGCCGGAGGAGTTCAGCAATTTCCTTTCTTCGAGCCACCCACCGGTTTATTTCCTTTTCAAAGTGAAGGTGTTGAAACACCATCTTCTTTAGTGGGTGACAACCAACTTCGATCCATGACTACAAACTCTAGGGTTTCTGAACAGACTCCAATGAAAATGGAAGGAAATAACCAAGGGCTAAATTTATCGAGACAGTTTCTGGGTTTTTCCGAGAATAATCAATACTGGAGTGGAAGTAACTGGACAGATCTATCAGGTCTAAACTCTTCTTCCGCCACTAATAATCTCTCATAATCTGTATTGTTCTTTATCATTGAACTTGGAAGCTAGCTTTGCTTGAAGTTTTGAGCTCATATATATCCAATCATTACAGCTTAACCTCTAAGATAGATGACACGAAGTTGCATGTTCCTGAGAGCCACCTTGACTTGCAAGTTCATCCCCAAAGGTGTGGATAGTGATGCAAAACCTTTCTCTTCATGATCTACGGAGCATTAAAGACTGTTAGAACTTAGTTTTCGTTCTTGTCTCGTTCTTGTCTTTTCAGTATGTTCTCGCTTAATTAATCTATATCTTTGGTGTCTTGTATTGCATGGGCTTGTTTACAAATTTGTCGTAGTGTTGTGTGTGTTCAAAGTTATGTATGAACTGATCAATTTCTGTAGCGTATCCTTTATGGAAACTTAATTATATTTCATAATTCTTCATGCACTAGCGTGATCGTACAAAGAGGTCTCATTGGTTTCCATAAAATTATTGCCACTGTTATGTTGTTCAAGTGTGAAATTGCGCATGAAATTCATGAGGTTAATTTATGGGGTGGTCGGTGCTTTCTTTTGTGTTTAAATTTTATGTTCATGAACTTCTATTGGAAAAGTTGAAGTTCTATGAATTTCTGCTAGTCATCTTTAAAGTTAAAGACGAGCATGAATAATTTAGCATCAACAACTCGTCCAAGACCGTAGTCAAATTACACACACATATATATAATATCAATTCCCCGGTCACCTTCATATATATATATATATATATATATATATATACACTTCTTGAGTGAATGATATCGGCCGTAAGTAATCTTTCTCTGTCTCATAGTAATATCCTAAATGGTTCGATCTATAGCAACATCACTTTTCTTAAATCGACGTTGATGATCTAAACTTGTGAGGTTTTAAATTTTCCCTATTCCTTTATCTGTGGTGTAGGCAAAGTTTGAATTCCCACAAAGCTACTTGTCTCTCATTTTTAGGATGTTTATCTGAAAGGTTATCTCTTTTCAGTATTGTTCAACTCCCCGAGAAAATCAAATTTCCAGGTCTTTCGAGTTTTGAGTATATAATCATGGAGAGGGAAAGGGGTAGTCATATTTGCAACAGTTTTAGTAATGATTTTGTAATTATAAGTTAGAATCATCATGAGGTGGGACGTACTTCTTTGTTTGGCGAGAGAAAGAAAGAAAGAGAGAGAGTAATCCAAGAAGCGAAAGAGAAAGACTATTAGGATCAGAAAACGCCAAAAATCCCACTCAAAACCATGCAATATATATTCCGTTTTCAACCAAACCCAAGTCTGAATTGTTCTAGAATTTCGTTAGAAGAATAATGTTAGGTCATAAATATGTGGCAAAAGAGAAGTGAGAAAAACTTCTGAACGTTTTCTTTAGATTACTCTGCCACTCTCTCTCTCTCTCTCTCTCTCAGTCTCAGCCTTCAATTGTGATCTTAGAAAACGATATATCAAATTATTAAAAAAAGAAATCTCTGTTAAAAAATTTCAATCCTAATAATAATTACATAGAAGTGGTGTATGTATATGTTAATGTTATTATAATCCAAGTGTGGGTAGCTATTAGTCTTCTTACAAAAAGAAAAGGAATCAAGGGGTTTGCTTTTGCAAGGAACAAGGCTGCCTTGCAAGAACGAATAAAGCAATCAAGCCAAAAAGCACTCTCTCTCTTCTTTCTCTCAGTTCTGGTCCTGGGACGTAGCCAGTAAATTAAAACAGTCAACTGTGATACCAAAAATGAAGATGCATGTGGATAATAAAGAGAAAAGAAACAAGAGTAGAAAAAGCCATTCTCACACAAAGAGAAATAGAGAGTGGTTACTGACTTATTACTGTTGGTGTGGTGGTGGGGAAGGTGTTATGGTAGTATAAACAAGAGGCTCTTCAGAAGAGCAAAGCAATCAACGGAGGGCTCGGAAATCCATGCTCAAATTATATAATTAATGTTCTCTCTGTTATTAGTTTTTATTTTCATCACTTTCCACCCAGACACAGCTTTCGCTTTTAAGACCTCTTTAGACCTTTGTTTCTCCCTCGCTATTCATGAATCTGCTTTTTTCCGTCATGTATGACTCATATATAGAAGCTGAGATCATGAAGTAGTTTTCTTATTGCGTCGGCAACAAACTGCAGTTCAACACATCCTTGATAAAACCAATCAATTCAGCTTCTATTTTGCATATGGAATATCCATGAAATAAACATATATAATATAGGGCATCCATGTTATTATCTTCAAACTCAAGCCAGAGGAACTAACTAGGGCTATATATATTCTCGTTTATGTTGCATAAACAAAGTCCAAATAATGAGTCATCCATTAAAATAAGTAGCGTGAATACTGTAATGGTCTACGAGAAGTCGGGTTCTTTGTATAACCACCACCACAATTTATTATTAATTTGAGGTGGTGGTAATGTGCAACTTAAATACAAAATTAAGAAGTAACTTGTTTAACATTAAAAGGTTGGACCCAAATTAATTAATTTATTTTTTAGCGTGAAAAGACCCGACACATCAAATCCCTTTATTCCTTCTCTTTTTCTTATTACTATTTATCGTAGAAGACTGTTATTGTCTTTAACATACACTGATCCTTGAACTTGAAGTTCAGAGTAAAATACGCTTACATCTCTAAGGTATTAACAATTATCATTAATCCTTCTATATTTTTATTTAACATAACTAAAGGTGATTAAAATGTTTATCAATACCTTTAAATAACCACAATTTTTTTAATTAATAAGGGTTAACTCTATCGAATGTTAAATAGACTCCGGGAAGATTTAACGATACCTAACACATTTGCTCTAAGGATTAGGCAGACTCTATCATGGGTCTAGATATCTCAATTATCGGAAAAAAAAAAAAAGATATGATGATAGTTTTATAAGATAAGGGATTTAAATATATTTACCTTAAACTGAGCGCAGGTCAGTGTATTTTACCCTTACTTTTATCACCATATTCCATACACCATGAAAAAAAACTTAGGGTTAGTACTTAATAGTCGTATGCCATATTTTTCTTTTAAAAAAAAATAATAAATAACAATTGATCTTCTTTGCTAAATATTTTAGATTCTTCTTCCAAATTCTTAACTATGATTTTCTCTTATATATATATATATATATATATATATTCGTGTTTCTTTAGACGGTATCTTCATTTACTTTTAAATTCTTCCAAGTATTGCCTTATAGGCAGGCGTTTACCTTAAATTTTCATATTAACTAATAAAAGATGATGGGACGTTTGAGATTACATGATTTTCTGCAATGTAAAACATATTTGTTTTACAAATATTATATATTATGTATACATGTAATTATAAATTTGATATTGTTATATAGGAAAAAAAAAATTAATGTTAATTAAATTTCTCTCACAAACATTGTAGACGCAACTCCTTTTAGAGGGGCACCTTCAGAAACTTTGCACAAACTTTTATATTCATAAAAAGCATCTCAATTATTTTTTGAAATATATATATATATCCGTGTGGGGCTATTGCCCCCACTCACATTTAAAAAGAAGATTCTATCCCTAGATGGTCAACAAATAGTCAAACATAAGCAAAAACAATATTAGAAAATAAATGCACTAACCCACCACATCATATTGCCACTCTCTTTGTCTTTACTTAATTTACAATCTCTAAATTGGATGACTTAAAATGGAAACAAATTATATATATAATTTTACATATTATGAATGAGATTCAATAAATAACAATTGATGACTGAAAAGGTACTGGAATTGGCTACCACTTTAAGGGATTCACTTATAAAGGGCGACGCACACAAGTCCCGTTGTAGGATTCTCTAAGGAATAGGACCATCGTAAGATTCTCTAAGGAATAAGACTCTTAATAGGGTTTGGCTTAGGAATACGAATCCTAATAGTTTTAGGTTTCTCTCATAAAACCTAGTATATAAACACATTATTCTCTCTTATAAGTGATATAGAAAAATCATAACAAATACATTCGTAAAACGAGAGAGGTGATAATTAAATCACTCGTGTTTCTTTCTTTTACTTGTTACGTTACTTGTGTGATGGTTTATTTTCTTTGATTCCAAACATTCTTTAATTCTTTCAAAAGGGAGATAAAGAAATTAAATTGATATTTGTATTCTCTTGTCCAAGTTATAATAATCGAGATTAATGAATCTCACTAGCTCAATTTAATACTATTAGGGAAGACAAAATGAATTAGGGAAGCCAAAAATCTTAAAAAAACAAAAAAAAACAAATTCTGTAGTCTTTCCCTCCCATTAAGAAAGATTTTACCTGATGAAAGAGAGGTTGTACAATCAGTCGGTCAAGAAAAAAGCAAAGTCTTTAAAAAATGTCAGGTGGAGATAAACATTACATCATCAATGTTAAGCTTTGTAGCTTGCTTGAAGAATAAGCTGAATGGATTTTTCCTTTTAAGAACAAAAACTGAAGTGAAAGAAAGGCTCTTTTTTATGTTTTCCCTGATCTACCAAAATAAAGGGTCGCTAGATTCCGTTCCCTATGATAGATTATTATTTGTTCATATCTCCAATGTTACCTTTTGAGGTGTCAATGATTTAGCATAGTATACGGGGATACTCTGTAGTTTTGTCCTCATGAATTTGCTTATGCAATTTTTTATTTATCATTTTCAGTTTCACTGTCGTGTATGTAGATCGTTGTTTCCAAGATGGAAAATCTACGAATAAAGAAAGCCTTATCAATTTGACCCAATCCCAATCCCATGCACATTCATATATATATATATAACAAGGTGGTCCATTCAGCTTTCATGGCTGTAACATGGGTCCCATTTGTTGAAACCCTAGAAACAGAGATTCCATCACATCATCCATGGTCAATATTATTCTTCCACCCAAAAGTTAATTTCAAATTCAATGTATTGTTATTTAAGGAGATGGCGTTACTTTTCCCACCAATTTGGCAGCCTAATTGATAAATGTGATTTATATTTGATATAATATATATTTAGTTTAGTAAATGACATATTTCCACCCGAGGTGAAGAAGGACAAAATGGAGAAATACAAGAGAGAGATGGATAATCACGGCTAGATCTAGGCTTCATCATCGAAAAAAATCAGAAAACGGTCGACGACGTTGACACTGGCAAAGCAGAAGATGAAGAGATTCAGGTGGAGAGAGATTTGAGATTTGAGGTTATTTGGAGTTATTTTGTCCTTTTAATTTCAAAAAAGAGTAAAGACTATTTTAACCTTCTACTGTTAAAATAAAGGAAACATGTCGTTTACTAACGAAAGCTTACCTGGTAAATATCAATCTAGTCCTCATGTTCTATAATTTCTCACTCTCACCCTTTAACATATCTTCATTTTTTCTTGTTACATATTATATATTAAAAATATAAATTATATGTATACAAAGTGATGCTATTAGCACTTGTAGAGAGCAATGAAAATGAAAAATGGTACAAGTTAACATAGGAGTTGGGAGGCCTCTGACAGAAGTCAACCTGAATACAATTACAAGGAAAAAACTGTAGATTAATAGACTGAGGACGTAAACAGTGGGAATTATATATAAGCTTTCACTTGATCACAGGAAACATCTCTTCACTAAAATTTGAGGATGATCAGAGTCATTCATATTGGATACAAATAACATTACATGTTTGTCAATTGGATCTCCGTCCCTGTTCTTCGTTTTCTGCCTTTTTTATCGCTGTATCATTTAATCTCTTCCGAGTATTGTCCTCAATCCACGCAAACAAATGAATAACTTAACACATTGGGCAGGTGATCTTCCACCTCCCCTCTCACAGCCAAGCTGCCTCTTTCAATTCAACATGTTAAAAACAAAAGGATCAATGAACAAATTAACAAAACAAAAAACCTCAGCTGTCGACAACGTTTGCCATTGATGATGGCTGTGGTGGTTGTGTCTGAGACTGAGACTGATTTTCTGTTTGCATCTGAGCCTGCTTTTGTTGCTCAATAAATCTACTCATTCGTTCAAGCAACTGCGCAGCCTTTCGCTTGCCCCTGTCTGTGCCATTTTGGGCCAAATCCACCAAATAATTCATCACACCAAGTTCCCTAGCCTCTGCCGCATATTGTTGGTCTCCACCACAAAGGTGCACCAAAACTGCAGCGGCATTCTCTTTGTTCCTCGGAGATCCATTCCCAACAACCTCCACCAAAACTGGCACTGCTTCAGCAGCCCCAATAGCTGCTTTCCCTTCAGGATGGCTAGCAAGTATGGCTAGTATGGCCAGTGCTTCATCCAACATTCCACCTCCAGGTTCTGTCAGCAAATGCATTAGGGTAGGAACAACTCCAGCCCTCACGGCCTTTCCCTTGTTCCCTTGGTAAATGCACAAATTGAAGAGAGCGGTTGCAGCATCCTTCTTCCCCCTTTGGGTACCTTCGCTTAGTAGAGTGACTAGTGGAGGGATAGCTCCAGAACCACCGATAGTAACTTTGTTTTCATCAATGACTGAAAGGCTAAAAAGGGTGGCTGCAGCATTTTCTCGTGCTTCCATGCTCCCTTTTTTTAGTACGTGAACTATACCAGGAACTGCCCCAGATGAGACAATACTCCCTTTGTTATCTTCACATATGGAAAGGTTAAGAAGAGCCGTGACAGCATGTTCCTGGGTGCGAGAGTCAGGTGTGGAAAGTAGGCCTACAAGGAGAGGGATTGCACCAGCTTCAGCAATGGCAACACGATTATCTGCATTGCGCTTGGCAAGAAGACGGACTTCACCAGCAGCAGATCGCTGATCCTCAGGGTTGCCAGATGTGAGCTTGCGAAGGAGAATCTCAATCTTGGTACGTTCAGCAGGTGAACAGGCAGATGAGGTTTTACTGGGTCGTGAACTGCTGGGTCGTTTCGGTGGTTCAATGCCATTTGCCTCACACCATTGAGCTATGAGACTACGGAGGACATAATTGGGTGTGAGTGCAGTACTAGAGAGAGTCTGCTGTGTCTTTGGACATGTACCGTGTCCTGCTTCCAGCCACTTCTCAATACAGGAACGCTCATAGGTCTGCAGCAGAGAAGAAAACAAGAGACCTGTTCAGAATAGAGGGAGAAAATAAAAAGTAAATTCCAGTCTGCTTCCATTGACTACATGTCCTGGGCTTCTAACGAGTCATAATTATGTTTTCATAACACATTTAAGTTAGATATCCCAATTTTTAGTAAAGAAATCGGAACAATTACTCAAAGACAAGGATTATTTCCAGACTAAATATTGGCTAGGATCTCACATGGGGTACTTATCAGTGACATGCCCCAACAACTGGATGCAAGGTGATAAAACAAAAATCGATATGCAAGCAACTTTCTTCAAGTGCATGGTCCATTCTACATTTGAATCAAGTGAACAAGGTGAAAAGGTCATGTTACTCCAGGGTCATGTGATTATAACAAGGATAACGAAATGAAGACTAAATGTGATCCCACTTAGTTTGGTCATCATAAAGCAAAAAACCCAGGATGCATATACCTGTCCTGTTGAAACAATGACAGGATCCTTCATCAACTCCAGGGATATTGGACAACGGAAGTCATCTGGTATCACTGGGGCCTTGTGGTTCCTATCACTAGATGCTTCCCCACCATGACTTGGACAAAGATTCTTTTCTTTCGAAGGAGCATCCAAGTTAGGGTTCTCTGTTTGCACAAAATCTTTAATTTTCTTCAATAGCATTGACATCTTTTCAATGCTCTCTCCAGGATCTCCACCAGTGGTAGCAACCATTTCATGTAAAGCTAGTGATTCTTGTGTCAAGTCAGCTATTCCCATCAATTGCAGCCTTTCAGCCAATCTCCTTAGGACAGCTGGATCTATTGCAGCATCATTGTTCTTGTTGTAAAGGGACAAAAGGTCCTCATACAGCTCAACATCGGGTGCATCAACCCTTCCTTTGGCTCGTCTGAACTGAGCAAGAACAAGCTCAACCTGTATACCATAAGAGTTAAAAAAGAATATAGAAAATACAAGACTCAGAGAATAATTGACTTGAGGAGCTCCGCCTAGGAGACCACTAGGTCAAATCATTGTATCTGCATTCATAAAATCCCACATCTTCTAAGGCAACAAATCAGAGACTGGATAAGAAATGAGAGCACAATTTGTTTAATGATAAATCTTTACCTGTTCCTTGACTTCATCTGATATGTCAAGCTTCTCAAAGGAAATTGCACTTAAAGCTTGTTCCAACTGGGCCGTCACTTCATAGAATTTTTGCATAATTTCATCCCTCTCTAGGACCTGTCAGTACGGCAGATATGGTTAGTACATTCATGTGGTAGCCTTTAATTCCTACTGAAACAAAAAATCGCCAGAAATGTTTTTTTCAATAATCATAAATCCAAGAGAACATAATTTTAATGCTAGCAAACAGCACTTCAAAAACATGTATGACTAACAAAAATACAGCCAAGTAATGCTATGACTAAATAATTCCTACTGAAACAAAAAATTGCCAGAAATGTTTTTTTCAATAATCATAAATCCAAGAGAACATACTTTTAATGCTAGCAAACAGCACTTCAAAAACATGTATGACTAACACAAATACAGCCAAGTAATGCTATGACTAAAGTTTGCATAGATTCTCTGAGTAACCAAGCAGCGCTTGACCAGTGATCTTAAAATACTTTAGCACATCAAATTTTCCTGCAATACAAGTATGTTGATCTAGATTTTTAAGTATCTACATGTAGAACTGTGATTGAAAAACCCATCAGCACGTAATATTGAAATTTTAAAAGGTTCAATAGTTTAAACAAGAGTTGCCTCAATGAATCCAAGATTCCCTTAATTAGAGTCATCCCAAAATTTTGAACAACCGTCAGCTGAATATTTTGCATGCAATAGAATGTTGCTTCAACCTTTTGATTGCAAGAAAGAGAAATTTGCATAATTAGAAGGCAGGGAAGAAGAGTGTATCCAGTATCAGTGAACTGGGTTACTGAAAAGATTGAGTAATGTTAATAATATTTCTATCCAATTCACCAACAATATTCTTTTAATTCTCTAAATCCAAACATTTTTACTAGAATCAGAGCTGAACAATTATAAATCAAGAATTAATGTTATCTTTCTAGCTTCCCTCTTTATCCAGATAGTATTATGTCAACACCATTTCTAACAAGACCCAGAGCTCTTCACTTTTGGAACTTCCGGAACTAGATTCTACCCTGAAATCTCCAATAATAACTATTTGTCATACTGAAGTGCAAGAAAATAGTGCCATCACAATCAAGATCAACTAAACCCTTGCCCTTCTTTCCCTTTGCTAGAACAACCCTTCCCTTGATATACCCAATACTAGCAACCAGGCTTGCCTATGGTTCATAGCCCTTTTGAGAGTGGCTCTTTCTCCTCAGTGAAAATGACAGAGCCGTGGTGAAATGTTGCCTAAGATTTGCTGCATACAGAGACCTCATACCTAGTCCCAAAAGGCAATACCCATAAAGATTTGCTCGTGCAATGATTTACAGATATGCACACATATAGAATGATACATACCTTGCGTTACCTTACATTATCTCCCACCATCAACACAAAGCCACTCCTTAAGTTCTGAATCACCAAAAACATGTCCAAGATCAAGAATTACCCAGCGTCTATATTAATATGCCTTCAATAGTGCTTCCACAATTAGAACTTATAAGCAACACTTTTTGACAGTAACTTAGAGAAGCGTTGACTAACCATAGATATTCTAGTTTTAAACAATCTGATATATTTATTTTTTCTTTCAATTGTTATAATTTTTCAAAAGCTACCATCAAAATTATAGATAAAATATTGATTCCCCTTGCAAACTATAAAATCGATCATATCCTTGCAAACTGCCAAACATGATGGAAACTCCAAGTGCATGCCCATCTTCAAACATATGGCCACCAAAAGGCACAAGCAAGTGTCTGGAGGAAAGCAAGAGACAAAGTAATAATCCAAGTTATAAGATTCTGAGAACATTCGAAACAGGCAGAACCAGTGGAGACAAAGGAAACCACAAAGTGTTAAAATAACATATCAAATAACCGGTATGGATTTCACAATCCATACAAGAAAGCAACTTTCACTAAACTCAAAACAAATATTTCCAGCAATATAAGGAAAATGAATCCATTCTGGGATTTACGATGCCAAATCTATTTCATCACGTTAACTTACAAATGACACGACAGGTGAAGACCCCAGAAAATATAAGTTCATATAAAAGACTTGAAAAGCATTAGGGTTTTTTTTGGTTAATGATGAATCACAAAGAAGCTAATTTGCATCAAAAAATAAATTCACAAGCATGAGATGATCATTACAATTGTCCTTAATATAAATTATAATCAGTTCCGGGAATAAAAAAAGTGGAGGGGAGAACAAGAAGCAACTTCAATTCCATTACTTAATTGATCGGCAATTCATCGCTCGAAAATTAGCAACAGAGAAGATATCAGAACTTTTAATGCTCTAATCGAACCCAAACCGAACTCTTCAGCCAAGTGAAAAGTAGAAGTAAACTTCAAATCCGTTCATTCGTATTATGTGGAAACAATGGAATTAAAACATAAAATTCACAGGTTCATTATGAAAATACAATTGCCAGAGATGTTTTAGCTGCTTCCAATTCTTAAACGTGTGCATAACCAATCAAACGCTTCCATTTAGCTATAGAAATAACTATTAGCTCTAATTACCGATAATCACCGTCCATTGCAATTCACTTTCCCTCATTTTCTCAACCACCAAACAGATCGAACAATCAAAAAGTTAAAAATAGTCATACAACTCAGAAATACAAAGCAAATTATAACTTACACACCAGGTAAATCTTGCTGCCTTCGCTGCCAAATCTGAGCAACTCGTGAGCTGAAGCTAAAGCCTCCTTCAACGAAACTAAAGCCTTAGGAGTTTCTTCAGGAATCGCTTCTTTACTTTCTTTAATTTCCTCAAACATTGGCGTCAACAACTTCAATCTTCTACCTAAATTACAGTACTGTTTCTTGACCGTGCCCCTGTAATCTGAGATTGACGCTATTTCGTTAACTGTATCGATCAGACTCTGTACAAGCATTACTTTGTCTTCCTCCATTACGGCGAGAGCTTAACTGAAAACCCACCTAAACTAAAACTAAACTAATTAAACTACAATCAGATCTCACTGTACGCCCCGTATTGTGAGTGCTGGTTAGCAAATACTTTCTCTGATATCTGCAGATTTGTGTTAAACTTGGCAATGTTTTGTGCTTGATTTAGTGGTGGCTATACTCGTCCGGTCTCCATGAAAGAGGAGACTTTTAGAGATAGAGATAGAGAGAGAAGAGAGTGCCTCTTGACTCTCTTTTGGTGGCGCGGCTGAGCGAGCTAAATCCAGGTTACGGGTTGGGTTTGGACTTTGGACTTGAGTTGAGAGTTAACATGGGTTTGTAAATGTTAGCTTAGCTAAGAGTAGGAAAGCTGACACTCTGTCTTCAGCTGGGCTTTGGCTAAGGGTTGAGTTTTGTAGCTGAGCGAGCTAGGGTTGGTTGATTCAGTTAAACTAATGCCGGTGAATTTGCGCTGCTAAGTCATTTAGCAGTTAATTCGTTACGACAGTAGACAGTATTTAAACAAAAAAAAACACTAATTAAATATTAAAAAAGTAAAAAAATTAACTAAATCCCCTAATTTTGAATAAATGGTGACCTCTTTTTTTAATCTAGGACGAAAGACAAAATAATGCAAAAACAGAGGATGCACTCAACTGGATGTCGTGTTTGACCAGCGGGAGTAGTAGTAGTATCCGTGAATAAGAAGAATATTTAGGCAATAAAAGCTTTAAATCTTTTGAGTAGCACAGATAAATAATAAAGAATAATGCTACAGTTATCGAAAGATTTACAGTGAATGACGTGATGAAATCTTGGCCGTTGATTTATTATAAATTAATATTAATCAACGGTCAGGATTTTATCACGTTATTCTGTATATATATTCGGTGTATAATTTTCAGTAACTTTACCATTTTTCAATGATGAAACAACATACACACCAGGTCACCCTGCGGTAGAGTAATCATCATGCGACGTGATTGGGTAGCCATGCATGCAATTGCAAATGCAAGTTTGAGGAGAGGGGCTACCGGGCTAGGGCTCTTTCTATCCGATTATGGTCCAACAGAGTAATCATCATGCGATGTGGGAGTGGGACTTGGCCACTTGGGACACCAACCCACCTAACATTAGACGTCCTACAAGTTGGGTTGCATGCGAATACGCGTAAATTAAATGATTATATTGGTGGACAATTTGCATTTTCCTTTTAACATTTCTACATTTGGAATTCACTTGGATGGGTTGTTATAGATCCTAATCAAATGAATCAACTTGCGTTCCCCAATTATTATCAGTGTTTCCACTATCACGTCTCTAATTAAGGAAATATTATAAAGTATTATAAATAAGCTTATACAGCTATAAATTTATGATGCTTTGAATGATACCAAGAATTGTGGATTAAATTAAAGGCTGCGTCTTTCTACGTTTCAAATTGTGACGGTTTTGTAAGAATTAAAGTTCATATTATTAATTAAAGTGTTCTATGAAGTTGTAAAATACAATAAAATACTGTAGTATTTTTGAGGTTGGATTGGATCAAACAGAAAGTAAAAAAGAAGTAAAAACTTAAAAGAAAATGTTTTTTTTTTTTTTTTTTTTTTTTTTGTATTTTTCATTTATTAAAAGCAGGACAAGAACGATAATGCGGGCAAAGGCAAATACTATATAAGCTAAAAAATATTACATAAATATCTTTGAAAACAAGGAATACTGTTGATGATGATTCATTGAAAATAAAAATCCTCTGTATGATTTGATCACAGCTAAGCAACTTGCGTGACAGGACAGCCAATACCAGACGGCCTACTGGGTGGGCCATAGGAACCTCTGCTGCCGTTCGATCAAGTTATAAAATCAAAAGAGGAAAAGTCAGAAAATTTAATATGAATTCACATTTGAAAATTGAAAGCGTACAAGCGGGGACCCACCGGTAGTTATAGCCGTCTGATCACTACCCAGTCGTCTATCAGGATCAGAGATACACGTGGCCCACATGCACGGAGTGGGTGGTGGTGGGTTTGGGAAGATTAGATCGTCACTTCGCTCTACCTGATAGCGACTTGTGTCTTAATCCCACTGGGCTTCATTTCAATCGGCTCGGCTTTTTTAAGCCGTTTTCAACGACCCTCCAGCTCTATCCACCATGTTCCATGCTGTTTGTCCAAACAATTAAATTAGCCAATTAAGAATTAGAAAGAAGTCCACATCACTCAAGTGGGTCCCGCTGCTTTCTTACATTATGTGCTGCAGTGGGTCCCGTGAGGGCGAAAACTGTGACACATGGTCGACATGTTAACAATGATGATGATCGTGGTGTCTTATCCACCGTGGCACGATCCGGTCTTGGAGTTGAGGACGAATAAGAACCGCCCATTTAGGATCCCATGATACTGTGCAGCCTACGGGAATACTAAAATTCTTAGTAAAAAAGCTAACAAAGTGGTGATTATGATGACCATCAAAACGTACCCCATGAATAAATGTACATGATGTTAGTTAATTGCAATTAATAATATTGTTTAAGAACAACAAGGTCTATTACAATATTTTATTTTTTCTTTTCTTTTCAAATAACTAAGAAAATATTATTTTAGCCGTCTGATCACTACCCAGTCGAAGATGAAGCATAGACTTAAAGCATGATCACTAAGAAAATTCTATCAAGATGAAGCCGACCCGTCGAAGATCATGGTAGTAGAAATCTATTGTACTAAACAATTTAGAATTTGAAATGAGAGACACAAGTATACCCGGGGACCTATTATATCCACCGTCGGCTCTAAGTGGGACCAAGGAAAATGGCAGGGATGATGCAGATGCATGTGATCTGCCGTAACGATATTTGGTGTTTAGTGCAACGGGCTTTCCTTAATTTGGGAGTAAGTGATCGCGTCACAACATGGTGAGCTTCCTACTGTTACCGTTACTGCCTTGTCTTTCTTTCCCTTCAACTGGACAAAGCTGCGATACACGTAAGCCCGTTCTTATCTCTATCCCAATTGTCTGCTTCCATTCACCCTCACTTCAATCAAATCTGCCAAGTGTTTTTTATTTTTAGTTTCCTAGTGACAAATTTCTTATTTTTATTTTACTATTTAAATAATTTTTTATACCTCTATATGAGATTTATGAAAAAATATCATATGGTCAAAATGATGAAAGTGTCAAGTAAATTATAAAAAAAAAAGGCTTATATTATTCAATTAAATTAATTATAAGAAACCTTTTGTTGAGTGGATCCAATTGATCCCATTTCTGACCCACGTGTAGTTAGTGGGAGGGCAATTTGTAATCTGAAAAAAGTACAAATTAAAATGTAGAGCGGGATAATTAGTAAATAGCCGGGGTTCAAATAGAATCAATATTTTTGGGGTCAAATTGGGCTTTAACTGAAAACTGAGAAGTTAATCTGCAAACTGTAGCCCAATAATATGGGCCTTCAGTTTGCAGTCACATGGAAAAAACGTTGACCGTTTAGCCCAAGGCTCTGATCTAAAGAGACCGATGCACTCACACCCAAGCACGGCATCACAGCATTCCCTAATTGTCGTTGCACATTATTCCCAACTCGAACAAATTTTGGCGCAAGAAATGGTACAATTAAACGATCACATGAAGCTCTCAGCTTCATTGCAGTTAATCGGTCGCTGTATAGTCTCATTTATCTTCGTGGTGCTAACTCAATTTGCCATCTCTTTAGTTCCTTGCTTCTTCTCCGGCTCACCATTTTTTATCCAACTCACGCTCTCAGGTACGTTTGTTTATTTATATATATCAAATTTAAAGTTGTTTTATTTTGGAACTCTTTGCTTTTGCAGCTTTGGTGCTGCTGGTAGTGGTAGGTGTTGGTGGATGGAGTAGGCGGATTCTTAGAGTCTATGCGTCAGCTCCGGCTTTCGTTTTTCTCAATATACTGTTTATTTGGGGTTCTTATGTGGCTGTTATTCGACGAGGTGCTTTTATGTTCTTGAATATTCTATTAGTATTGATAATTCTGCTATTTTAATTCATATGGAGGCTAAAATTTTAAAATTAATTGTAGGTAGTTTCTTGCTAGTTTAATGCTTTCTAAAGTTTACCTGCTTTTTGCAGCTGTTTCAAATTTAATGGATGCTTTATTCAATGGACAGATTGCCGTTATCGTAATTGGTTTGTGTAGGTTGTTTTTTTGTTTTTTTAAACCTTGCATCTGTCTCGTCGTAGTTGATGTCTTATTGTGTTATTTGACTATTTCTTACGCTGATATGATTGTTGTTAACTGCAGGATCCTTTCAAGTGATCCGGGTCGGGTAACACATGAATCTCTTTGTTCGGACAGACTTGTTGAAAGTTCAGGTTTTGGAGTTGAACCTGGCAATAAGGTTTAAAAGTAGAGCCAAACTAGCCAATTTTTTAATGTAGTATGCATTATAAGTAGCGAATGTTATGATTACTGAGCTGAATTTGCTTTTATTTTCTCATTTTAGGGTCTCAGAGCAAATAAAATTTCTGTCATCTTATTGAGTAAAATTGCATTTCTTAACTTTTGTTGCTCTTGACTCTGGAGGATAGCTTTTGATTGTTTCATGTTTCGATCTCTAGAAAAACTTACATGATCACACATTCATGCACAACTATACAATGAACAAGGTCAGATGTTTTGAATTTTGCATTTCACATTGAGGCTTACTTTTTAAAACAGTATTATTCAACATAAGCACATGAATTATGTGTTTTCAACTATTTTTTTTATTGCCTCTAAATTATTTCCGGGCTGGATCTGATCAATGCCTCAAGCAGTTGGCTACTATCACCTCAAGTATATTTGTCATTTCTTTTTATAATTTTTTTTTTCTGACAACATCAGTGACTTTGTGAAATCGTGTCTTCCTCAATGCAGATAAATTGAATGTGTTCCAAATGAGTTTTAGGCCTTATTGTCTCATTGTCATTTAATTAATTAATTGTTTTTAAAGTTCTTATACTTCTTGCTTTCAGAATTCCCCTTCACTCAGGAGGGTAAGATATTGTAAATCGTGCAAGGCACACATAAAGGGGTTTGACCATCATTGTCCTGCTTTTGGGAACTGTATAGGTAATGATATCGTATTAGGCATTATTTCCTTTTAAATCCTTAAAACTTTTCGAAACCATTTCAGTTTATACTTGATCTTTGACTTCTTAACTTGTACACTTAAAACTATGTGCCTTAATAGAGAATAATGTTGATCATGTTATCGTGTAGGCCAGAACAACTATGTTCTCTTCATTGCTCTTTTGCTTGGATTTTTAACAGCCGAAGCCTCTTACCTTGTGTGCTCAGTTCAGTGTAAGCTTAGCCTTGGTGACACTTGAAATGTTTGTCTTATCCACTTGACACTGATCTTATATTGCATGATAAGGATGTTTTCAGTTTTCCTGCCTTTCACTTGAACCAAAAAAAAAAAGGGATTATGCTAGGTGATTAAAAGTATTGGTAAAATGATGATCGATCACTGAAGGATATATTTAAAAAATATGGGTAACCAAACCTATGCTTGGTTGTACTGTTATCAACTCTATATTATGTTTTTATTAGTGCTTTCGATGTTATATTATTCATTTTTGTATTCTTATCCCTTTTTCAGTTGTCAGAAAATCTCAAAAATTTGATAGAAATTGGTTAGAGGTAGGTCATGCTTTCCCTTTCCTTGCTGCGGAAGTGTTGCTTGCTTGTAAATTTTGGTAGTAAATATTGTAGAAACAGCCATCAGCACCCTGCAATTATTTGTTTTGTTTGATGTAGATTAATCTGGTTGGAAATTTGGCTATTAGCACGATGCTGTTCTCTGTTCTCCAAATACTATGGCAGGTTTGTATTGGTCTTTCCCCTCTTAATGTAAATTTTGTTTTCAAGAGATTATCTAAAATGATGTATTCCGTGTAGGGTGTGTTTCTGACTTGGCATTTATATTGTGTATGCTTCAACATCAAAACCGATGAGTGGGTAAGTCCCTAACCACAATTAAAAAAAATATGAGAGAGAGAAGGAGAGAGACTTGTTGCTGACCATGTCTGAATCACATGATATTGCTTTGATCAGCTTTTAGAATTGATAGCCTTGATAATGTTTTCTCAGATAAACTGGAAGAAATATCCAGAGTTTCAACTTGTTCAGTCTGAACCAGGTGAATATGATTACAGAATAATTCTTGCTTATGGATATCAGTAACAATTTACTCATAGTTAGTATTAAAATCAATTTTTTTTTTTTTTTAATTTTCGTACCCAGGAGAAAGCTTTACTAGGGTGGAGTTTAGAAATCCATATGATAAGGGTGTTCTACAAAATGTGAAGGAACTTTTAGCATTAAGATGATAACAGTATCAATGCATATATTCCACTAACATGCGGTAATGGCTGTCTGTCTTCCTTGTGCTGGCAATTTATGTTTGTCGAAGGCAGTATTTTGATGCACAAAATGAGCCTTATGAGAATTTAAATGATAGCCTTGGCTCATATGAAGTTACCTCTATGTAAATACGTTTCTTTGGATTAGGGCACAATCAAAATGTCAATAGAATGGAATAGCCTGATGACTAATTTGTAGTGCTAATCGAGTTATTGGATAATTTAGTCTCAGTTTATTTTTTTCGGCATGTGATATTTTATATTTATCCTCTTTTCTTGGCCATTGATAATCTGATGTGACTTTGATGAAAATATACTTCAGGATGATCACCAACGATAAACTGCATGTAAGGAGCAGTGGAGCACATATGGATATGATTCTCCTAATAATTTTTTGTCATATATCTTACGTATGGAACGTTTCTTCATTATCATAAAGAGATAGGAAAAATGCCCGGGCCCAAAACCCCGTCCCCAACCAGTCCGGACCAGGCCCAAGGGAGGAGGGATGGGCCCAGGCCGATCACTCCTTGGCCCGGGTTTGGGATCAGTCTCATGCTCGGGCCCATTAATTTTTAAAACCCCCATCCAATTATATACTCTCTGACAAATATTCAAAACATTCTTATAATATATGAAATATATAATAAATTTAGGGGTTCAAAATAATTTTATAAAAAATTAAAATAAAATAAGCTAAAAATTTTTAGGCTCATAGAACTGGTCTTAGGACAAGTTTAGGCCTTAAGAAAACTTATGGACCCAAGACCGGTCCTTGAGGATTTTGGCTTGATTCCTCAAGAACCGGTCCCTATTTTTAAATTAGGGCCAGATCTTGAAGGCCTAGGCCCGGGGCCCGTCTGGGCCGGGGCCTTGCCCACCTTTTTCATTATCTATCTTCAAGGGGTTTTGCAAATGACTTCGAATGTTGTAGAGAGTTCTTCTGACAGACAACGTGAGATTATCTCTCCGTTTAGTAGCCTATTTACTTTGAATTTAGACAGAAAAAATAAAAACAAAAACAAAAACTGGGTGCTGCGGTCTTGGCTTGAGAGGGACAATAGTTTATGTATGCAAATTCTCCATCTTAAGATCTGAAATAAACCTGGAATTCTGGATTAAGAGCCTGCTCTTCTTGTACCATTAATTACAAAATTGTTACCATCTGCAACCCACTTGAGATTTGAAGAGATTCGCCCATCCATATCGCATTAGACAAATTTAGAAACGAACATAAAAGATTTTTAGGTTATTGAAAATCACACAAATTAATTATTTCAGAAACTTCTTACAATCACTCGCACAGACATCATTAGAAAACAAACAAACAAACTCATGCTTTTTTTTTTTTTTTTTTTTTTTTCAGACAATTAACTGGAAAACCAACGAAATAAACACAATCTCGGAACAAGCATTTTGATTTAATTAGCCAGAAATCTCAATGGCCTTAACTTCAGGCTTCTTCTCCTCCTCCTTAGGAACAGTCACAGTGAGCACTCCATTCTCCATGCTAGCTTTCACTTGCTCCATCTTTGCATTCTCAGGCAACCTGAACCTCCTCAGGAACTTCCCACTGCTCCTCTCCACGCGGTGCCACTTGTCATTCTTCTCTTCTTGCTCTTTGCTCCTTTCTCCACTTATCTGAAGAACTCTACCCTCTTCAACTTCAACTTTCACCTCTTCCTTCTTCAGCCCCGGAAGATCAGCTTTGAAAATGTGAGCTTCTGGGGTTTCCTTCCAGTCGATTCTTGCATTTGCAAATGCAGATGTTTCACGAGCTGAAGAGGGCACATTGGCCACGGCTGAGGTGAAGAACCCATCAAGAGGGTCCCATATGTCTAGAGAAAATGGATCAAACACGTTGGTTCTTCGCTCACCAAAAATGCTAGGAATGAGTGACATGTTTGGTAAGTTTGAAGCTTGTTAAATGTTGAAGAACGACTGAAGATATGTTGTTTTGAATGCTTTTGATCAGTTTCAGGATGAAAAGGAAGTGGAATGGGCAGCCTATATATAGGATTAGGAGGAGGATTCTAGCAACTTTAATGAAATTTCTGGTTCCTTCGTGGGCCTTCTCTTCTGTCTTTATTACAACTCTTTAATTAACAGATAATGTTTTTTAATGTGTACAGGTATGGTCTTGTCTTCTATAACCTTCTACCATCTTCAAAGGCATCAATGATTTGAAAGATTTCCAATGTCTACATTTTCCCTCCTGTTTCATCTTTAAAGAAAAAAAGAAAAAGCGAAATGATATAGGAAATTTATTTCTTACATAGAGCAAATGAAAATTCTTCAAGTCAAATTGAGTGCGCATCAAGATTGATTTTTTTTTTTTTAATGATTGAGGGTATTCAAGCTAGTTTATGTGCATCTCAATTAATCTGTTAGAACTCTGAAACTATTGATCAGAAATGAGCTCTGGTAATTACTCCTATTAGTAACCATTGAGACTCGAACTTGAGAAATCATATTAAATCATTCTCTTGCTTTTTTACCCTCAAGAGAATTTTAATTTAGGAAACTATGTTAGATCCTCCTATTGGGAGATCATATAAATCTTTTTTTTTATTTTTTTACCATCAAAGAGATTTGAACATGAGGGATCATATGATTTTCTCTTTTGTTTTTTTATCATGAGGCCAGCCAATGACAGTTATGTGCATCCAAGTTCAACCTTACAAACATAAAACAGAGTTGTATAAACACTGCGCAGAGTCATTCAGATCAATTATTGATCCCAATAGATAAAGATTGCCTCGGAATAGATTGGTCTCATGTGGAATATTGAATCTGCGCACTAAATTATATGTTGTTAGATGGATTGAAACTTGGAATGTGGTTCAGAAATTTTATTTTTCATGGGCCTTACTTCAGCTGATAGGCCCATATAACAACAATAAACCGTACAGTTTCTTTAACCCCCCCAAACATGGACCATATTTATCACGTACCCTAAAACACGCCAAGCACGCCAAATCGGCCCCGCCCGCCCTGCTCCGAATAATAAATTGTTAAAAAAGAGGCAGGCGCCGCTGAGCAGCGCCGTACAAGAAGCATAGGCCTTACGTCATCACCGGCGCGTAGGTCCCACTTGTTTTTTGGTTGCTCAACTTCTCGTTTGCATGTCATCAAGAAATCAGCACCGTTTATTCTGCTTATAAGGAATCAAAGGGTCCAAGAATTTATTGTTTAGAGTTTCAAGGACATGTCTGACAATTGCAATCTTATTCATGATCTTAATACCATTGGTTCCTAGGTTCTCCCCTTTCAAATGCTAGGGGAAGCCCTCCCGGAGTAACCTTAACTTTAGTGGACCAATGGCGATCTGTGATGCTACATTTGGCATAGATAAAGGATAGCCTAAAAAGGGTAAATCCCAGTATAGATCAGCCGTGAAAAATCCAGGTATGAGGGAAACTAATTGACGGCTGTAAATACGGGGTTTGAGTGAACGGTAGTATTGGGCCATGTCTTGACTCAAGAAATGAAGTAATTTTTAGCCCACAATCCAATATTATGTGAGATTATAATTGTACTACAACTTCCTTCATTTTTTCACTTCAAATTTTTATATTTACAATTCTCAAAAATTAAAAGTAAATTAAATAAATCATAATTAAAAATAAAACACAAAAAAAAAAAAAAAATTCAAAGGGCATTTGTGATACTAGGTATGAAACTATGTTTTTCTTTCTTTGGTCAATATAGGATTTAGAAGTGATTATTTGATTGTAAGAGCACCATGTTTTTCTTTTATCAATATGGGATTTAGAAGTGATTAATTGATCGTTAGAGTTTCGAGGTTGTAATTCTATAAACAAATTAAACCATATTTGTATGATTACAAGTTTATGATACCGAGTGTTTTGTTTTAATAAGTATGAAACCTGATTTTTCTTCTATCAAGGTAGAATTTAGAATTAATAACTCGATCGTAAGAGTTTTGGGATGTGATTTCATAAACAAATTAATCCATTTTTCTATAATAACCACATTAATTGATTTGTCTCGTACTTTATTGTTAATTTCGATTGATTTAAATTACTTTAATTTTTTTTAGAACTGTTAAAAATAGAACTTTAAAGTGTAAGTAGAAAGGAATAAGAATAATCTCTTTTATAACAATTATATTCACATTTATAATTAAAGATGGAGGCTAAAGAGTTAATGGGAAGCTAAAAAGTAATAGAAACTCAACAAGCGATGGGCCAAGAGTTGGAAGTTTCGAGTCCAAAAGACATAATCCCATTAGTTTGAAGATAATGATATATTGAAAGAAAAATATTACTCTTAATTTTTTTTTTCTTTTTTCATATGATCGATGTATTCGAGTCAGTCTACACGTATCTCAACTAATCTCTAAGACTTATTAAACACCGTACAAACTTAATGTTATAGGGTAAATTACAAATATAGTAACCCTAAGATGACTCATCTCCCAATAAATCAATAAAAAGAGTGAACTTTCTTCGACCGGCTAACTTTTAAGTCAATAAAAAGAGTGAACTTTCTTCGACCGGCTAACTTTTAAGGTTATATTACTCTTAATTCAATTGCAAGTAATTGAGGTTAAATTTTTGTCTTTGGAAAAAAAACTCCTTGAAAACCAATTTGCGATTGTGTCAGAGAATTACTGGATGATCAAGATTCAATGAACTTGGTTTACAAAAACTTATCTAATTGATTGACACTTGCGTACAATGCTTGAGTTCTTATAGATTTTCATTAATAAATTCTAAATCTTTGCAACTTGGTATAAATACGCGTACAAGTTACCACCAGATTTTCTTTCATGTCCCACGCAATCATAATTGATTTGTTTTAACGTTAAAGTATTAATGTTGCTCTAATTAAATGATTAAACATAATTAATTATCATCACTTTCATCCATTCTCTTTCGCGAATTAATTTGAAAAAACTGTTGCTTGAAGAAATCGTATGGACTAATGACAATAAACGATCGAGGTCGTTTTCTCTTAACTAATTTGGTCCAAATTGATGTACAGGTTTCATCGTGACTTTTATTTCGTAGAATTTGAAATCAATTCTAAAGAGGTGTTACGGGGAAGGGATGACCGATTACTTTCTTCTATCAAGAGATATGTAGTAGGAGATCACGCAGTAAAAAAAATACATTCAAGATAAATAATATAGTAATAAAATCATATTACGTGAAAAGACATAATATTTACGTGGTTCGACATAACCCGTTTATATATACGGATTAGAAAAATCCACTATAGTTTCATGAACATGATTATGAGAGTACAAAATACTATAAACCCGATACATAATTAACAGAGCGAAAACAATCTTAGTTTCGAACCATGCTCAATCCAATTCCTAGAGTAGAAACAATCTCAGTTTTACTTAGAGTGCAAAATAATCCCAGTTTTACAGTTTTACTTAGAGCGGAAAGAACCTCAGTTTCTAAGACATTCTACCCATAGTGTTTAATAACTCTTACATCAAATACATTGTGTTTTTATACCTTGTATTCTCACATTTTCTCAGAACATTGAATTGCTTCTTACCTTATATTTATAGTAGGATATGTGATATTCTATTTCTAATAGGATTCATATTTCAATTCCTAATAAAATTCTTAAATTATATTCTTATTTACAATTGTATTATTTATGAAATAATTTTCTTAATTACATACAATTTTACCTGAGAAAAAATAAGAAAGCGCGCCACAATATCTCAACAATATGTGAGGTTATGTTATTGGTTATAACGTCGACTACAATGCTATGTGATCAATGTAGGTATAAGGCCACATGATCGTGCCCTAATATGAATAAAAACACTTGAAATAACTTTTAAAATTCGGATGTACCATTTTTTCAAAACCCTAATACTATAGTGAAACTTTGCTTGAGAGTTAGATAATAGTAATTATTCTTTATTCTCTACTTCATTTAGTAGTTAATCAAAGTGGATATATATGTGACTGATTAGTAAAGGGTATAAGAACACATGATCATGTTCTACAAGTGAAAGAAACATAACCCCAAATGATTGGTCTGACGATCAAGAAAGTTTACTCTCTTTATTAACTTTTTGGGTTCGAAGCATCTTGGAACCATCTACCATATTTGTGTCTTATCTTGAAACATTAGGGCTTGTAGAGTGTTTAATTGATACTAAAATTAGTTGAGATGCATGTAAACTGACCCGAACACCGTGATAAAAAAAAAATAAAAAATAAAAAATAAAGTTGAAAGACACATGGAGTATCTTTTAAATTCAAGATGTGCCATTTTTTAAAGCTCTATTACTATAAATAGTGAAACGTGACTTCTATGTGACAATAGCAATTATTCTTTATTATCTCCTTCATTTAGTCGCTCATCATTTTTAACCGACGGTGTAAATGAGAAGAAGATATTATTTGAAAAAGATAAACGAGATTGTCCACTTCCAGTCAAAATGGTTGGTACACGTAGAAAGGTGGAAGGTTATAAACTTAATCAAAAGCTTCTTTTATTTGATTTAGATTTACCAGACTTGCGGAATCAGGAAGCTCTTGTGACAAGAGCAGGTCCAGATAGTTAGCTAATTTTGGAAGCATCTCATTACGTTACAACTTACTATCTAACCAGAAATAATAATATAGATTCATGATTTTGACACTAAATGCAAACCAGAAAGTCAGCTTGATGATGCATCAAGTTTCTGGACACTACATGCAAACCAAAAACCGGGCATTAAATTTAGTCTCAATTATCATAACTTAAACTTGAAAAGAATAAAAATATATGTATTTGGTTGTTAGATTTAAGATTAGATTGGTGAACAAATGGGATATAATAATATTAGTGTATTTCGTAAAACGTAAAGCCAATGAGAGTTCAATTTTGTTGGAATATTAGTTGAAGCAAGGACAATGGATCAGCTCACTTGAATTAATCCTATAGAAAAATCCCACAAATGACCAACTTGTGCTCAGATTTTTAGACTGTTTGACATCACCCTTGAGTATAAAACTCAAACCTGAAGCTTTAAATTAATGAAATTGACTTATCATAACAATCTGAAAGGTGGGGTGGGAAGTGGGGTGGAGTGTTATTTTTATATTTCTTTATCAGATATTTAAGAAAAAAATAGAAGTTCTTGCATACGTTTTTACTAGTCATCAGAATAAGAGTAAAAGGGTTTCATTACTGGATAATTTACAGAGTGAAGTTCTCTAAGCTTGTTTGATATATTATATGGATCATATTAAAAAGTTTATATTATCCAGTCCAGGAAGACAGTACGTAAGCATAATGTCATGATCCCTCAAGAGCACGAGAACACATTAACTTCGTAAGTATTAAAGAGCGATGATCAAACGAGATTATAAAAATCTATAATTCGAAGTACTAGTTAATTATACAAGTATTTTTGACTGAAGATCGATATATTGACAAGAAGTTATACTCATTTTCTAAAGCTGTAGTCTTTATACTTGTTGTGCCTAAAAAATCGCATTGATATCAATACTAACCAATCAGAGTTTAGGAAGACTTTGTACCGTCTGAGAGCTATCACGTTGCCCTAAGACAGAAGGGATACGGCTGTCACCACCCTAACAAATTCAAGTTTTGTCTATGAGTGGATGAGGACCGCACACTTGTCCAAACTTTATCAAAATAAAAAGAAAAGAATTAAAGAGTGATCCCTACGTGTCAGGACAACTTATAAAAGCATTCATTATATTGACTTAAAAAGTGTATAAATGAGCACCTCTCTTCACGACAAGGGAGGTTGGGCATATAAGAGCTAGACAGAGATTTGAGCGTCATTATTTCTCTCTGTAAAGCAAAGTATTTCTTCATCTTTGTATGCCTTATGGGCAATATCATGAAAAATAATCAGAGAGTAATAAAATAACAGTGGATGTAGGATTTGCTTTAAGTATCCGAACCACTATAAAGACTTCTCTTGTCAGTCTATTATTTATGTTTCTGTAACATATATAATATCAGCACCATATTCAAATCTCATGGGTCCATCACGTGTAATTTCTAAGACTCTCATAACACTTTACACGTGCGAGTCGTTAGTGTCAAAATCGAGCATCAACAATATTCTTTGATTCAAAATACTTGTATTTGTAGATAAAGATTTGCAAGAGAATGTAGCAGACATCTTTTTGTTATAATAAGCAAATATTGTCTGTGAACCGCTGGTTTATATTCCATTACCATGATCTCCTAGAAGATGCTGAAAAAAAATACAGTTTAATGCTTTAGCTATATTAGGATAAAGTGTAACCCTGAAATTCTATGATAAAGATCATTGATTTTGGTGAATAATTAGGACACGATAGGATTATTCCAAGAGGGAGAATAAGTGATCAACGAGGCATTTCTTCAATCCTTTCTGCAAAAATTATTATTCCAGGATGAATATCATGAAGGACATATATTACTATACGAATCTTATGTCTTGTTCTTCTAATGATCTAACATAAGCAAGCAGTCACATGTGGAGAAAAGATGTGTTTGATTTGGGTTGAATTATTGAAGAACTTTGTGATGACTGATCCAGACCAATTCCTAGAGCACATCCTTCGCCAATAATTCATGCATATGCTACCCTGATTATCTTGCTTCAGAGAACATGTGACTCTGTTAAATAGGTGTGCCCCCAAAACTGAACTCTCTGAAATCCATTTCATTTTCAGTACTATATCTTATTCTATGTAAATACCATAAACTATTACTGTCACCGACATTTTGTCGATTTTAATTACATTACTACAAAGATAAGATCCATTTAGATCTAAATAAACAAGAATCATACATATAACACATAAACATAATCCAATGTCTTTACATTATATTATATATAATTCAATTGCATAAAGGATTCTAGGATATCAATCAAGTTCCTGAGCGTTTTCATGATTCTCTTACGATCTTACCACAAGTCACTTGAATTTAAAGCCTGGTCAGGCCATTGGATATATATGTAGAGAGAAGGGAAAAAAAGGCATAAAAGCTTATACATTATGTTTACATGAATGGTCAACAGTGGAGGGGCCATTTAGAAGATTATTGGAGTAGCATCTGGTTAATGCATATGGATATATATCGTTACTTGTTAATAAGGAAATGTAGAAATACATGATTTGATGCCTTTTGGGTCAAAGTTTTTTCATGTTTCCCAAGCTTAGTTTTGAGTTTCATGAGCTTCAAGGTTTTGTCTTACTTAGAATTCTTAATTCTCAATTCATACACGTTGATTTCTCCTATTGGTGTTGTGCATGAATGCCTCGAATTTCTCATTTTATTGCTATATGAAAAACATGTGCATGCGCAGAAGCTTGCTTTACCATGTTTCATGAAACCATTCGTACTGCAGAAGCCAGAGACAAAACTATCTCTAGGAAATTGAGAGTATTTGAGAATTCTCGTCTAATTATCACCTTAATCTAAGACTTTGAATTTCTATGTACACAAGGAATTCAAATGGGTACGTGCTTTACACCTAAATATTTGAGTTAACGAACTTTTTTCCATCCCAATAATAGTTTATTATAAAATTTTAAAATATTATTTAATTACTCAAATTAATTTATATTTCAATAACAAACAAAAAACAAATTCGGTTTACGCTACTTAGGTTTTTTAAGAGGAGAGATTGATAAGTGTTTTGATGATGAAATATTAGATTTTAGTGGTTGAGATTGATCGAAATATAACTTGAGAATGGCAGTTACGCAAACCCTAATCACTCAATTATCTATGATTGACGGAGTCGATAGGAATAAGATTTTATGAGTTTTAGTAAGTGATGATAAAAAAAAGAAGAGAATAATGATGGTATAAGATCGTAATAATATCAAAATTAAAAATATAATATAAATTTCGATGATAAAGTGATATTTAAAAATTCTTTAGATAAGAAACTATCATTAAACGATTAGGAGTGTGGGAAAACTCTAAATATTTTTGCTTAAATCACGAAGTTTATCACCTTTTTATTTCTACGTTTCACAGGAAACAGTGCCGAAAGTAAGAAACACAAAAAGGCAGATCATCCAAAGATCTAACTAGCTGACAAGCTACATAAAGACAGTAATAATCTCTGGAGTGAGCAGAGATCTCCAGCAATCTTTTCATAACACATGGCTTAGATATATTATTATATATAGACAAGTACAATCATGGGTACTTAATGTAAATTATATTAAAGACTGTCTAATTAAATCACCAAACCATGTTTAATTAAGAAGCAAACGCTTAATTGTAAAACAAGTTTTTACTCTATACCTTGCTCATCATATAAAATATTAACAAAATACTTTAACAAATCAATCACTCCATTCTTTGCTTTGGCTTAGACATTACAACTCAAATTAAAATTCTGAGAGGAAAAGTTACAAAAAGAGTTTAAGGAAAACTCATTCCCTAATCCTGATATAAGGAATCAGATTTGCCCTCTTATCAAGTGGATCACTTTTTAACTTTGAAAGATGTAAGCTTGCTCTTCCTTTTTACCGCTCTTACATTCGAAAACCAAAGTGGGTTTTCTCTTTGTTTGAGCATTCTCCTTATTACTTTTTCTTTTTGTTGGAAAATAAGACCGGCATAGTGTGGCTTGATGGTAAAACAACAAAAGAGGATTTAAAATGATCTTTCAAGTTCGAGTTTTTTTTTTTTTTTTTGATAAAAGAATAAGATAAAGATTTAATACAGTCTTTCAAGTTCGAGTTCTCATGATTATTAATAGAGTTTGAGTCTCACGACCCCTAATAGGGATGGTTCTTAAAACTCTTATCCAGTCGATAATTTTAGGGTTCCAAAAAACTAGTTAAAGTATGCACAAATTTACCAGAACACTTTGATCATTAAAATATATACATAACACCTAAATTCTAATTATGAGGGACATCTTTTACGGTGCATATATGATTAAGTCCTTTAATCGTATGGGTTAAATTTGTTTCAATTTTATCAACAAATAATACTATATAGCATTCAACATATATAATAAGCATGCATCTTGTGACATACTCATCATGTTGATATATACTTATTTAATTACTTTATGTTATGTTATAATATTATATTCTTTATATGATCCTAGAAAGATTAATGAATTTAAAGCTAGTTTTGACCTACACTAAACATTAATTTTTATTCATAAATTATTGGTAATTGAATTATGAGAGATGCGATCGCTTATCCAAAAAGTCTATATATTAGCAAGATTGGAGGACATCTTTGTCGAATGGCCCATCTTCTACATGAGCATTTATGTCTTTGCATTATTCGTTTTCACTCAAAGTGAAACCATTATAAGAAGCAAATTATACGCTGTGATCACCTTCAAAATCATATATTTATCGAATTTATTCAAAATCGTATGACTTTCAAGATTTAAACAGGTAATCATGACAGTATGATACATATTATACTAGTTCTTATAGGGATTAATCGATATACGTACAATCTAACCTAAACACCCTGTTTAAAAAAAAAAAAAAAACTCAATCATATAATAATATTTACACTATATATATGCACATGATCCATTCCCTTCCGGTCCACCATTCTTTCTTACTCCAAATATAATTTTCCAATTATATTAAATACACTGTTTTTGCCAGTGTCACTGTCATGGTTTGAAGATTAAAACTGGCACGGGTTGACTTGTAAATAGTGAGACAAAGTTAGGGGTAAAGACGGGAATCCTAAAGTCAAACTGATTATTCATTCTTATTATCGAGCAAAATTTATTACGGCCTCACTAATTCAAAGGGATTAAAGTTAGACAGCTCCGGTCAGCCTGTTAACAACAATTCCATTCACCGTTCCAAATCTACCCTCTGAAAATTCAACGGTCAAAAAAAGAAACCGCGAGTTTCAACGGCCAAGATCAATAGAGGTAGTTGGGAGCGTTTTTTTTTTTTTATAACGCGCTTTCTATTAAAAAAACAAAAAACGAAACAGATTTTTTTTTTAATTATAAAGTTTTAGAAAGATTTTATGTCTTAATATCTAATGTTATCGGATATATTAAATATATTTTATATGAATTTATTTATAAAGTTGTAATAATATAATTTAAATAAACAAAAATATAATTGAAAAATCAAAGCGTTGGACTAGTAAACATTATAATAAAATATAAAGGGGAGTAATAGAAGGTTTAATTTGACTGGTGATTTTAACGCTGTTTGAAGTCAGTTTACTATTTGAAGGGAATCTATATCTTGCCCGAAAAAATATCTGACAGTTGCCCCAAACTGAGTGAGGGTAACTGCCCACACTGACACGGTCAGGTACGTCGCTCTTCGGGCAGTTACAAACTCCAATACCAATACAAAGACTTTGATCACTCGCTCTTATTAAGACTTTAGTAAGAGCCAAGAACGACTACTTAAATGTAAGACTTTTATGCTTCAATAGCTTATTTAGAGAGAGAGAGGGAAAGCTCCACCACCACCTCTGGTTGAAGGTGGCGCTTCACCAAGAACCTATATGGTGGTGAAGTGCACACCCTCTGAAGTATAAACAAAGAGAGAGTAATAAGAGAGGAAAAGAAAAAAAGAGAGAGAGAGAGAAGATGGGTCAAGGACTGAGTTGTACGACGAGTAAAGAACATGAACTCTTCACTGCTGTTCAGTATGGTGATATTGATATGGTTAATGATTTGTTAGAGAAAGACCCCAATCTCGTACATCATACTACCCTTTATGATCGCCACTCAGTTCTTCATGTTGCTGCTGCTAATGGCCAGATCGAGGTTGATTTTTTCATTTCATTTCAGTTTTTTTTTTTCTTTAAACTGAAGTTTGTTTCTTTTTGTTGATTTTTTATGGTTTGTTTGGTCAAAGTTTGATGTCATTCTTTGGATTTTTAATTATTTTTTTATTGATGGGTTTTTCTGGGTTCTTGTTGTTTTGTTTGATTTGCAGATTTTAGATTTTGCCTTGAATCGATCTGTGAAGCCAGACGTATTGAATCGTTACAAGCAGGTAACCATTTTTTGTTTTTTTATATTTCTATGTGAATGTCGCATCTCTATTGTTATTTCAAATAGATTGATCTCTCTGATTTTGTTTTTGTTTAGACTCCGCTTATGTTGGCTGCAATGCATGGGAAGATCTGCTGTGTGAAAAGGCTTCTTCGAGCTGGAGCAAATGTATAACAAAGTCCCAAATTTTGGTTATTTTTGTAATTTATTATTCTTTTATGACCATGGAATTAAACATTATGTGGCTAATCTATGAAAATTTTCAGATATTGAAGTTCGATTCCATCTTTGGAAGAACCTGCTTGCACTATGCTGCTTATTATGGCCATGCTGATTGCCTTCAAGCCATTCTCGCTGCTGCTGAATCTAGCCCTGTGGCTGTATCTTGGTAGGTTATCATCTGTATATGGCTACTATGATATTTAGATTTATTTGGCTTATACTAATTTTATTTGTTACTTGGAATTGGTTTTTAGGGGATACGCAAGGTTTGTGAACATTAGAGATGGTAGGGGAGCCACACCGTTGCACTTGGCATCTCGCCAAAAACGGCCTGAGTGCGTGCATATTTTGCTAAACCGTGGTGCTCTTGTCTGTGCTTCAACTGGTGGATATGGGTAATAATTTTTGTTAAGTTCTTTTGGTTTTTGTTAATTTTTGGTGTTAAATTTGTTCTGGAGATTGATAGATTACTGATTGCAGTTGCCCAGGAAGCACTCCTCTTCATTTGGCAGCTAGAGGGGGATCGATTGATTGCGTGCGTGCACTGCTGGCGTGGGGTGCGGATCGTGTTCAAAGAGATGCATCTGGGTAAAAATGAATTCCTTTCTTGATTTGTGACATATGTTAATTTATATTAAAAGTCCATCCAAGTGAATTTGATTTTGTTTCTTTTATCCTCTTCACGCAATCTATATTAGTTTCTTTGTTGCTGTTTTAAATTAAGAGCTTGAACTCCAATTGCATAACAGCCAGGGCAAGTTTGGATGTATTGTGAAAATTGAATTGCATAATATATTCAGTTTTCAAATTCGCAATTGTAAACAAGGTCGTTGCACTAAATTGAGGCCATCAACATGGTATTGAAATTTGAAACTGCAGTACTTTAGAAACCCTTTAATAATCATTTACCACCTGTTAATTTTTCTTGTATCTTTTGAGTCCTGTTTCTTGCCATCAATTTTCATGAAACAAGCTTATGGTGGACAAACTTTTCTCTTCGATGCTCATTATTTGTGAATATTCTTTTTCATGAATTTATTCATCAATACAAAACATCTGCACTGGTTGTCTTTTCTCTGACTGATTTTTCCAAAGATTTGCAACTAATGGTATGGTGATGTTGTTACATGGTCTTCTTTGTGTAGGAGGATACCATATGTAGTTGCATTGAAGCATAAACATGGAGCTTCTGCTGCCTTGTTGGATCCTGCATCAGCAGAGCCTCTTGTATGGCCAGCACCTCTAAAATTCATCAGTGAGCTTGATAGGGATGCAAAGGCTCTGTTAGAACAGGCCCTATTGGAGGCAAACAGGGTGAGAGAGAAGAATATCCTCAAGCATACTGCATACTCGCTTCCTTCCCCTTCGTATTCTGATGTTGGGACAGATGACAATACTTCTGAGGTAATTTCTTTTGAAGGAAAAAAAAATTAATTGCAATATATCAATCTTAATTTAGCAAAGTGCCAAAATTTGAATTATAGAGACCCAGTGGAATATTTAAGTTTGAAACTGGTGAACTTGGTTGAATATTTAAACTAAATTCATTAATTTTAAAAAATTTTAAACTTTGAAAACTTTTCCTCATTTGTTCAAACTCATAGCGATTACTCCAATTGCTAACAAAACAAATGACCCACAAGATGCCAACCCCCCAAGAAATTCATATCTTGAACCGTGGACCACAAGTGTTCCACTGAGAGTTTGTGGAAAATTAGCCATAATTACACATTTGTTGCAATTTTGAGTAGCTTGATAGGCTATCTTAACTTTGTTGCTTTATGGACTGATATTAGCTCAAGTACTGAACCAGTTACAAAATTCTTTGAACTCAGTCCGAAAGTTCTGAATTTGGGAAATTCTCCGCGGTGATGTTTTTTAAGCTTCTTTCAAATTATTCAGTAGTTAGCTGATAGGGTCATTTTCTGTCAATGTACTTGGAGCCATATCTTTTACAATTCTGTTAAGTGTATATATGAACTTTTACAAATTTATGGGAAATGACGGATTGATATATTCACATATAATGCAGGCCAGTGATACAGAGCTATGCTGCATATGCTTTGAGCAAGTATGTAATATTGAAGTTGAAGATTGTGGCCACCAGATGTGTGCGCAATGTACTCTAGCCCTCTGCTGCCACAACAAGCCTAACCCTACGACTGCTTGCTTAACGCCTCCAGTTTGCCCCTTTTGCCGAAGCTCCATTGCTCGTCTGGTGGTTGCAAAAATCAAGGATCAGGATTATGGTGATCTTGACAGTGGTGACATTGGCTCACCAAAACTGAGAAAGTCTAGGAAGTCCTGCAACTTCAGCGAGGGAAGCAGTAGCTTCAAAGGGTTAACTGCAGTGGGTTCGTTTGGTAAGATGGGTGGCCGGGGCTCTGGTAGAATTGCTGCTGATAATGAGTGGGTTGATAAGCCTTGATACTTCAAAGCATTTGATAATCAAAGATTCCATTTGGTGATCAAGAATCCCCCTTATTTCTAATAAGGAAAAAGGGAAATGACAAAAATCAAGGAAAGGAAACCCCTTTTGCTATTGCCTACTGGCCCCAGTTGGTAAATATAGATAGTGGTCCATTTGCTATGTAGATTTGGGAAATAAGCAAAGGAAAATGAGTTGCAGGTTCGGGTTGGTAAGTTTGGTAATGGATGCTTGGGTCATATTGTTGTAATCTTTATGAACTTGAGATTGAAGGAGCCTTTGGTCATTTTGAGAGTATGTTAGCTGCCTAAGTTGGTTTAAAACAAAAAAAAAAGAGAAAAAAAAAAAAAGAATTCTTTATCTACTTCAAAGTGAAATTCAACATTCTTCAATGGCTGCTTCAAATACTTGTATTATTAAAACCTACTTTAAGTCAAGGATATGAATTGTTTTTGTTTGGGGTTGAGATTTTGACCCCACCAAGCTTTAAATCTTTTTCTCTTGTTTAAATGTAATACGTCATTTGATAATATTATTTTGTTTTTCTTGTATAAATTTCAATAAATTGAAAAATAAAATAATATAAAGAAAAGAGTCACTGTTTGACTGTTGGTGGGCATGTGATCATGGGGCCAAAATCCAAATGAAGATGATACGACAAGATGTTGACACGTGGAGTGTATGAATTGTGAAATGAAGGGCTGAGAGAGCACAGGCATACCTAACTTGACTGGGGCTGGGGCAGGGGCATATTGGGGCTTTTATGTTTTTGGTGAAATTATTTTGTGTGAATATGCAAACAATAACATTTCGGAAAAGACTAGTAATTATACACTAAATTTATGTATTAAATAATATGATAAAATCTTGACCGTTGATTAATATTAAATTAAAATTAATTATTATAGTAGCATTACTCTTAACATATACCTGCGCTGTTATTGTTGTTTAGCATGTAGAAGAGCTCTTTACGATGAATCATGCATGGGTTCTGTCATGGCCAATGCCCATCTCTCATATTCACTAGTTTTCTGGGTCCTATTCTCATAATTTTTTCCAAGTGGGTCCAGTCCATTGGACGGTCTACATTGCACTATTAGAAATTTCCATTGGTTGATGATGGGAGTCAGGCAGGTTGATTAAGACCTTGTAACTAACTTATAACAATGTCAGAATTCGTGTTTATCTTCTTTGGGTGCGTTGTGGAATTTTTATAAAATAATATATCTTCGTTTAATTTGTCAAATCTACAAACCGAAAGAATTAGATAAGTTACAAAATGGTAAATGAACTTAAAATTCAAATAAAAAATTAAAAAATAAAACAAACCTCGATGACTACCATGTCAACCTCTTGAGGTTATTCTTACTGTTTGGTTGATTAATCTTCTTCTTTACTTTAATCAATCAATGGTCATCACTGTAAACTTAACTTAATGTGGCTTGACTGGCTAATTACTTATTATAGTAATTAATGGGAGAAATATCTTGAGAAAGAGTCACTTTCATGGTCATGGGATCTTAAATTAGACAAGGAAGCTTTAGACTCATGTTGAAATTTCCCAGTATGAATCCAGACCAGGACAGCTGAGAATTCACATTAAACGGGAAAATACGTGGCCTAATCACAACAACCAAACAAAGCCGCCACTCACAAGCTGACAACCTTTTTTCAAGAGGTTTGAATCATTCTAATACGCAAATTCAGGAATTAAAAGCTTAATACAAATCAATTTGATGTGCTTAGTTTCAACGCCTATCTTTGCGTAAGAAGAAATCTAATCAGGAAACCATATTTTTTTGTATAGTGCAACTGTGCAAGAAGACTGCAACAGTACTTCAACAATCCATGTCAGCAAACTGAACAAACTGCAGAAATAAAATATAAATCTATGATAAGGAAACGCTAGGGGCCGGTGTAACATAGAAACTGGTTTTCTGTCTATTGGAATATGGAACCTACATTTGAAAACAAAGTTTATTTGTTCCTAGAACATAAAATTCAATCACAAATAAGGGATATTAATAAATGAATTTGAGCTAGCCATACTTTAATGGGAGGGTTGTCCTTGTCCACACATGCATGAAAACAGCTCAGGAATTCCACAGCCATTAACATGTTCTAATCCTCCATTGTTTCTCATATCAATCTCTGAACCATGCCATGGACTTGATTGAGGAGGAGCGATACGACCGTTAACAAAAAGTGAATTTGATTCTAAGTTAGGCTGAGCCATGGCAAGCTCATCAGGACCATAAATATCGTTAGGGCTCAGCGGATTCCTTCTACATCCATTACCATTTGCAGCTCTTCTTTCCACTGCAAGAAAGTGGCCAAGTGATGGAGGGTTATTGTTGTTGACATTCGCAGCATCAGTGCTATCCCTTGAGCATAAAGAGAACAACCAAGTTCTTGATTTGTTGTTGCTCTTTTTCTCCTTTACTACTGCTTCTGATTTTCTTCCTCTTATTGATCTTTTAGAGAGCTCAAAGATACTGGAAACGCCTATAAGGCTTCCAAGTGTTATGCTTCTGTCATGGAAGAATGACCCTGTAGACTGAAACCAATTATACTAGAGTTAGACACACATAATCTAGGGCTGCAGAATTCTAGATTCATTCCAGCATTGAAATTGCAAGTCAGGAGACAAGATACAAGTTAATTCTCCTAAACCAGGTTAATTTCAACTCATAATGTGAAATTTCAGAATTCTCTGGAGCATATTATTCAAGTTGTTTAATTGAATTCACATTACGGAGAAACTCTGTATACACCTTACTGTAATGGAACTATTTTCTTTACTTTCTTCGCCAAGTACACTGTCCTATTCTAATAAACTATTCGAAATTATTCGGGTACAGTAAATTTGAACAGTTTAACATAATAGCGTACTTTTTGTAGTGACTAGTACAGTGACTAAAAATCAACCATATCAAGTACAAGAACAAGAGGATAATTACTGCATGCAGCAAACCTGCTGCAGATATAGTTTAACAAAAAGATTGAACTATAAGCAGAATTATATCAAGTATAAGGTCCTTCAACTGACGACTGATCCAAAGATTTGTGGCATCTTCAGATAATCTGTGGCATGTTCAGTCAATCAAGCAATAGTACCAAAACTATGAAGTGCTAGCTAGTACAAACTGAACTTTGAATATTGGTTGAGAGGCGCCAAGTTACATGGCCTCGCCAATTGTTAACTAGCATTGGGGAAAATGAAGAATTCCAGCCTAAATTACAGAGAATATACTGGCATAAAAGAGAACAAATACAGTGCTACATTATAAGCATGTCAAAATCGCTTCTCTGAAAACTGAAATGATAAGACAGCAGGCTCCAGAGACAAGACTACTGAAATTGAATCAGTGAATTCTCAGACCACGTACTGTCCCAAAAACAAAAGAAATAAAAGAACCATAGATTTCAGTTCTTAAAACTGACCTCTGTGTCTAAATCTGAAGAGGAATCAGAGGAAGTTGGAGAACCGGTAATCAAAGTGTTGAATGATACTGAACCAGAAAAATCACCATTTCTAGTTAACCTAACTCTCGCATTAAGAGGCTGCAAACCCAGGGGCCAGCCCTCTTCCTACAATCAAATCAGTAAAAAAAATATCAAGATAAAAGAAATGTACTATGAAAAGAAAAAAAAAACAACATGACAAAGAAAAGGTAGACCCAGTAGCAGAGAAATTATAGGAAAAGATCGAAGACTCCAGATGGAAAAATCTAAATAAAAACGAGAGAGAAGACAAACTAATACCTGTTGAGCCATTTATTTGCCAAGTAGTTCACTTGTAAGGTTGTGTTGATTGATCTTAGTTATATAAAAAGTCCAATGAAGTGACCTCAGGTACTAGAAATGAAGTGAGTAAATGGCTATCATTTGCTTCGGCGTTTTGTTTTTCCACACTGTCAACATGAAAGCGGCAATCTTTGATGGATTATTGATGATGAACTGAGCTTAAGATAAGTCCATATAAATATGGTTCACTTGTACTGTAGTACTATGCTTACATGAGAGAGAAAAGAGTAAAAACAAACAGAGGTGGGTCAATGAAAACACAAGTTTAGTAAGAGGTCTTATCATATGTGTGATTAGTTTTTCCCCTTTCCTTGGTTTTGTTGACAAGAGAGAAAAAAAACAGAATCATTCTGTACCCAGAAAAAAGATGAAGAAAATCGAGGCAAGGGTCCAGGAGAGGATCAGAAACTGTCTCCCATAATATGACTTATTTACCCTACTCACGACACAACTTCTTCAAGACTTGAAAATCAATGCATAAACAATTACATCCATAATAGTTGCAGAGAGAACAAGGGCATAACAGGAAAACGATCATGTAGGGATTAACTTAGAAAAAATTTAATGGCTTTTCATAATGAAGTGGAAAAAGAGGATCCAAGAAAGCAAGTAATGAAATAAAATAGAAAAACACTTCTCTGCTTTAGAGGCTTGCAATTCCAAGCTATGTGAAAGTAAGTCTTAACCCTAATCAAGTGTGAACTTTTTCTTGAGTCCACAAGCTACTCCAGCTTGTGCTGACTGAGAACAAGCTTTTGCTTCCAGGACCCATGTGTTACGCAGTTAACGGGCCTGAGAAGAGAAACCCCATTGAACTCCTCCTTTCACTATTAAATTACATGTTCCAGCTAGAAAGATAACTACCCACCACCAACAACATCAATTATCAATCATCAATCTTCAAAAAGTGTTATTTATTTTCTCTGAAGACGAACCATTTTGGATTAATCCAAACGTGTGGTGTGATTCTATAATACTTAGATATCTAGATTCAATTTACACTGGAAAACAACAAAAATTGTTTAATTTTACTAAAAATGTGCAGCAGGGAAAAAAAAATTGAGGTGTGGATTATACCTTGATATACATCCAGTTTCATAGCTTTTGAAGTAGACAAATAAAAGAAGCCCAAAGTCATAAAAGAGTAGAGTTGACTGATTCAAGCAATATTATCAGTCTTAATTGAGTGATATCTGAGATTTATCATTTTTTTTTTCTATTTGTTTAATGATTATTTGTGTTCTGTGGGTCTTCACAAAAGAAAATTGAGATCTAATCATAATGATCGGTCAAAGGAGCCGGTCTTCTTACCACATTATATCAATCTAATGGTTCAAACGGAAGAAAATTATGATGAACAGTATATGAATCCTTACTTTTTCCAGCATATTTGACAAAAGTTTTGCTTTAATTGTCAACAAAACAGAAACGTTTTGATAAGGGAGCCAATGAACGAACCAGGCCTAGACAAACTTGGGCTAAGGGCTGACAGCAAATACGCTCGGATCCAGCTACCAACTTGATAGCCCGAAGGATTCTAAATCCAGGCTGTCGTTTCCTGGTTACAAATCCATTATTTTTCATTCCTGGACCGCAACTTCTCGATCCACTTTGTTCCCGCCCATGAAACTGGCTGGATTGATCACTTTTCTCCTCTTTGTCAAAGCATAGCCCGCAAGAGGGACTAGATTTGGATCAATTTTGGTCCAACGTTTCAGGACCAACTCTAGTCCAATGAAAATTACTTCTCATACTGAGGTGCTTGGATCCTGAATTAGAACCGAAACCTGTTTGCCCTTGGTGGAAGTACTGTTTGGTTCCAAGATCAATGGCTATAACTCAATCATTGGTGAATTTGACACTAAACATCCCCGATATTAATGTCATTGAATATTCAATCAAGCAACCCGTGATTTGAGTTGAGTGGTTTAAGACTCTTGATTTCAACCAAGAAATTACTGCAATCGCATTGTGGTTAGGAGTGGCCTTGACCAACAAAATTTTTAAATTTCATATTAATTTAATTTACTTGTAATTTATCTCTATGTTTTGATCTCTAAGATTGGGAAGTAGGGAATTCGGTCGGTCAGGAGGTATGGCTTTCACCTAGGAGACCTGGAAGTCTGACGATTAAGGAGGTTTGTTCTCTTTATTGAGTTTCTAAGCTCGATCCGTAGGATCATCTATCACATTGTGATTTACATAATCCTTTGAGCTTGTAAGGTATTTAATGGATTTCAAAATTAATAGAGATACGGATAAACTGGTTCGAACACCCCGGTTACCAAAAACAAAAAAACCCTCTTCATTGTTCTTTACTTATTAGAGAGTCTAAACACGAATTACTGTAATCCAGAAACCAACAAAGCTAATATTTGCTTACAAGTTAAATTTTCCTGAATGGCTATCACTACTTGTCCCTTTCCAATCCTAAATTTTCTTCTTATTCCATATCAGCTTATCAAAATTCTTAACAGCAAAAGAATCTACCACCTCATTTTCTTGAGTTTGAACCAGATCCTCCAGATGATACAAGCTGCTCTTCTCTTAAACGATTTTACTGAACAAAAGATTTAAAGATATTGAAATATGCATACCCATCAGCTAGCCTAGCCTACCTACCCTTCAAGATGAAGGTTTTGATTGATATATAGCAGAAAAAGTTAGTTCGATAGAAGTGATAGTTGGGACAACATCCTTTTTTGCGAGCTCCAATAATTTAGATGTCATCTTTTGCGATAAAAGAGAAAAGCAACTTGGCTTTTTTGTAAGTGTAGACTGCAAACATCAACAGTACTTTTAATCTTAACTATACCCAGTACCAGCTGTAGGGAAAAGCTATCTTGAAGTTAGAGACATCATCAATTAATTTAATTACTGTTGTGATAATTTCTGTCATATGAATTAGTAACGGTAAGGAATATCCCTCAAGACACGGCTAAAACCAGGGAAGAGAGAGAGAGAGAGGATGTTTGCTTCTCTTGGTAAAGTCAATGCAACCCCATTTCCTTTTTTTTTTTTTTTTTTTTTTTTTTAACAGTTTAAAGTCAATGTGTGCAATCAAGTTTTTAACTTGATCATGAGTCCAGAAAGAAAGAAAGAAAGAGACCTCCATTGTTAATCAATGTTGATAAGACACCAAAGAGAATCTCTAAGAAACAAAAGAGCTCTTAGATAAGTAGCAGTATAATTAGCTAGGATCCTATGTTTACTTGTATTATGTCGTGTGTACTTCAGTTTTGATCTTTTGCACTGAAGTTACAGATTCAGATCTGATGTGATCCATAGCCCAGACATTGCCCTAATACTACAAAATTCTTAAACAGTAAACGAAAAAGGAAAAACTCTGAACCAAATTAAATATGGAAATGTTCGAACATTTAGCATTGATATACCACTTCCAACTGCCGTTCTACGTGGAAATTAGACAGAAAGATAAGTAATTAAGGAAAAGAAATAACTTTCTTCACAGATGAACATACATGAACGATCGTTCGATGATGAACATCAGTTAGCATGAGTTTCTTGTCTAACTTTCTTAATCTTGTTACCGAGATCTGCTCGAAGAGCTGGAGGAAACAAAGCTTCAATCTCATTTGACAGATCATGAAGAATTCTTCGTTGTTGAGGCAATTTTCTCTTTGGCAATGGACGTGTTTTTGGTTTTCTTGGTGCAGGTGGACATTGAAGCATCACCGGGATTTTCTGATCCAAAGATTTTGGAGTCTTGAACCCATCGCCGTCTTCTTCTTGTTCTTCTTCAACCTTGAATTCTCCTAAAGAAGGCAGTTGTATCTTCAAAGAAGAAGCAGAACCCTTGCATTTATTTTCTTGATCTTTCTCTTCTTTTGCTTCATCTTTTCCATGTAAATCAACCACTCGTTTCTCTTCACAAAGCTCCGAATCTTGGGAAGTTGCAATATTGTTATGACAGTCGTGATCTTGATGAAATTCTAACGTTGGCACTCTTGGTCTTGGTTTTGCCAAGAAATTTAATTCCAAGGAATTTAGATCTTTCTCAGCAGAGAGAAACATCTCGGAATTGGACACACCCATAATTGAAAAAGATTTGAATTTTGAGTACATGAAGAGAAAAAAACGATTAAAAAGACAAGAATTGGACCAAAGATGCAACCAAAACAAAACGACAACAAGAATAATATATATAGACTGAGAAAGTCTAAGAGAAAATAGAAAAGAAAATGGCTTCCTAAGATGTATAGAATCACCACATCATCTTCTTTTTTGTTTGTTTAGTGTAAGTAAGTACTGGTCTATGTCATTTCATCTCTCTCTCAAACTCAAAACTTCTTTGGACTATAGCTCTCAAGCCACTACTCGAATTGAGATGAATGAGAGTGAGAGAAGGTTGGAGAAGAGAGAGGCTTTTGAAACCCACTTGGGCGAAGGATCCAATGCAACATATATACACATACACACACACCGTCTCTCTCTCTTTCTTTTCTTTCTCACTTTATCAGAGTAAGAGAGAAAGTGAGGTCTCATTCGCTAAATCTCCCTTAAGCAATCGCCTTTTTTTTTCTTTTTTTTTTTTTCCCTGATTTCTACGAGCTTTGATGCATCTATGCACGTGGTTTACTACAGGGAAACCATCTGATCTTAACATGCATGTTCTATATAATACTAATACTAACCATACAGCTAGCTAGCGTATAGTGTAGTTGTCGCGATATTTTGACAATGGCATCGCCATTGGTATTCGCATGGTTTGGTTTCTCTTTCCTATAATTTTGTTTGTTATGCAAGAAAAAAAAAATATATATTTTCTAGGTAGGTTTTTTCTTTCCTTATAGTCAATCCAGATCACTTTTTATATGATTCAAATTCTTTATTATAAAAAATTTATTAAAAAAATAAGAGTTTAATAAATTTTTAATCTTTTAAATATAAATTAAATAGTGTGTTTGTCTTTCTATCTTAAATTTAATTAATAAATTATAAATTTTTATTTTATTTATTAATTCTCTCTCTTATTAAATATTTTTCTTGAAAATAAAAAATATCTTTATCAAATTTAAAAAATCTAATAGATTTGAATAAAAATTTTATTCTTTATATATATATATATATGAAGATTATCTTTATTTGTATAAAAGAAACACCATTGAAGATGTTTACTGGTGAAATATCATTTCTACGTGGCTTTTATCAGAAAATGTCTTGGCTTAAGCTGGCCGCAAGAAACCACACTGTCTGGTGCATGCCTTACGTGGGCCATTGTTAATTACCTCCATGTTTTGGTGCTTACTGAAGTCAAGAGGATCATTAATTATGTTAATGATAATTAATTAACCACCCAACCAAAGTTTTTCAGCAGAATCATTCCCATTTTTACTTGATTTTAATGAAAATAAAATTAGGTTATTTTATGGGTGAAATCAGAATATGAACTTTGGACGTATCAATTGCATATCTTCAGGAAAAAAAAACTACCATGAAGAATTGAAGATTGTCAAGTTGATTAGAAATAAAACAAATATTTTAGTACTATGATTAAGTTAGGCATTATCCTAATAATGAAGATTCCATTATATTATAATAAGAATGTACATTTTGCATACTTTTGGCTGCATTTAACCATATTTTTTCACATGTGTGGCAGCTTCGGCCGGCCATTTTCATGTTGTGGGTGGGGTGTCCCAGTCCCAGTTGCAGGCCAATTTCAATTTCTGCCTTAGGATTCCCTCCCCTTTGATTTATAACTTATTTTATTTTTATCAGAATCAAAGAATTAATTTAGGTATTTTATTTTAGTTGAAAAAGGTAAATTAATTACCAAAAAAAAAAAATTAGTGGGCATTATTTATGGTGAAATGGAATGTGTTAATGTTATGATAATGTAAAGTGTGAGGATATGAATTAATGCATGTCTTCTGTAGCGGAAAGTGGGGGACCCAATTGGATTGCTTGGATTTCATCACATTATATTTTCGACATGATAAGGGTGTGCAAATTAAGAAAGGATCCCACTATGCTCCTTTTTTTTTTTCTTCACTCAATATATCTATACAAATTTCACCCTGCCCCAAATTTTTTTATCTCTTTTACATGCCACTTCTTTATTCTTTATTCAGAAAAAAAACCCCCATAAAGACACTTTAATTTATATGTATAATTGTTTAGTATTTATATAATTTATGTCAATAATTAAATCAATTGAAAGGATATGTAGTATGAATAGTAAAAATATAACCACCATTGGATGACCTAGTGGTAAAAGAGTGAAAACAGGTTTCATGAGTTCGAGTCCTCATAAGTCCTAATAGGGGTAGTCACTTCAAGACCCCGGAGATTAACTGAGACCCGATCATAAAAAAAAAAGGATGTTGTACGAATAGTGAAATATATAATGGTTTAACTACTATTGGGTGGCTTGGTGGTAAAAAAGCAAAATGAGGTTTTATGAGCTCCTGAGTTCGAGTCTCCACAGGTTCTAATAAAGATGGTCATTTCAGAGTTTATCTAGTCGTTAACTCTAAGTCCCTGGAGATTTGTTGAGACACACGTAAACTGACCCGATTATAAAAAAAAAAGAATGTTGTACGAATAGCGAAATATATAGTGGTTTAATTATGAAATAAAGAGTGATTAATAAGGGGTGATGATAAGGTGGGAGAATAAATAAATAAATAAATAAATGAAAAAGTGAACAGAACACACACACACTCTCATGCCACATAATTGCTATCTCATTCTAATGCTAATGCTCATGCATGCTTAATGATTTTGCTTCCCATTTAATATCATCATGTCCCCAATCCATCTCTTACAATCATCTCCTCTCCCTCAATTCCAACTCCCTCCCTCAGTCCTCCCTTCTACTTTACATAACATACACCTTTCCCGCCACTTTACTTTGTCATTTTCTGCTAATGAATCTCACCTCCTTTTTCTTCATACATACATATACACACTGCATTTGGGAAAGAGCAGAAGGAGTTAAGCTTTGAGTGTACAGTAAGTATTATTCTATAGCATCAAACTATTGATAACATGTGTTTAAAAGTGTTTTTTGGTAGGAGAAGCATTTATTATTAACTGTTTCTGCAAAAAGCGTAACTAAAGGCATTCATTTTGGTGATTCTTTCTGCAGAAAAGCATAACTACTTTCCTTTGAGAGGTACACCCAGTCATGAATAATACTTACTACAAGTACTTGTTTTATTTCAAAAAGCACTTATTGAAGAAGCAAATAACATGCCCCTCTAATTTCACTATTTAATAATAGTAATTAATATCTTTATAGTACTGTCAGATCTCTAATTTTTCATACCATGCGATTGTAAGAGATCTTGTATCATTATATGCGTTATTATTTACCCCATCACCTTCTAATGTTCACATTAGTATTCATAATTTTGGTAATATCTAATTATTTAACAATAAAGATGGGTTGATAAACTCTTCTCACTAATACGATGTACCCACTTGTAATTGGTTAAACGGGACTTATTGTTGGACAAACAAAACCTATTGTGAGCTGTCACGTCGCATTTATGAGAAAAAGTCTATTACTTAAACTATCGTCATCTTCCAAATCTCGATTGTTTGAAGTTCAATCACCACAACTTCTGGGCCAGATGGGCCACCTGGGAAAGAGTGATCTGGGCCAAATGGGCCACTTGAATTGTGTAAAATCAATTTTCTTAATTAAGCAAGTATGGCTACTTGCTGCCTCACTTCATTCACCAAACTTCAATTAGAAATTGTCAAAGCCCATTGCAAATTCATTTATATTTGATAGGCTCCAGTAATTCTGGGCTTTTCTTTCTTCCATCTTAAATTTTTAGGCAAGTTTGTGGCTTGAACTAGGGATAGGCACGGGCTGGGGCAGGGTCGGGGACCCATATCTCTGGCCCTGGCTTGAAGGCCCAAGGGGATTCCCCGATCCCAGCCCATAGCCCGTTCAGAGAATCCCCGAATAAAGGCCATTTAAAGGTTTTCTACTTTTGTGTCCTTATTACCATTTTCTCCAAATTATAATATACCATCCAAAAAGAAATTAAATCTATAATGTACATATTAAACATAAAGATCATCATACTAAATTGATAATATATTATAATATATACATATTACACACATATATTATGTATTAACATATGATTATAGATAATAACATATTATGTATAATGTATAACATATATATGTTATATACATTATACTTATATATCATATATAATGTATAATGTATAACTTTTGTTTCATAGCATTAACATATTTTATATATATATATAATATGTTAATGATTTATTATATTTAATCTAATTTTATTTATTACCTATTTGTATATAGTTTCAGAAAATACTTACACAATTATAATTTATCATTGTATAATATATGATTGATTTTCAAATATTAAAATTCATATAGGTATATATAATATATATGATTGACTTTTTAATATATATATGTGGGCCGGGCAAGACCTACCCCGACCGGTCCCCAAAATTCGGGACTAATTTTGGGCCCGATCTTAGCCCAAATTCAGAATGATTCAGGGAAACCCCAGCCTGTTCTGTTCGGTCCGGGTCAGGGCAGGTCCCGCGAGTTGAGGTTTTATGCCCATCCCTGCTTTGAACCACTTAAGTTGTGGTCGGGTGGTAAGATTTTAGGTTATCCAAAAGTTTTGTATTCGAGTCCTATAAAGTAGGTTATCTATCACATTTTGTGATTTACTTGACACATTGAGCTTGTAGCATATTCAATAGATCTCGAGGATTAGTTGAAATACACGTAAATTAGGCTGAACACTCCGATTATATGGAAAAAAAAAAAAAAAAAAGTTTGTGTTTTTATAATGGTGTAAACTCAACTTGAACATTAATTTATAAAGTATATGCGAGATTTAAGAAGCTTCCTATTCCATACTATTTTACATAATCTTGAGTTAGAATCCAATCAAATTTAATTTATAAGATTGAAATCCAACTTAATCTCATTTTCAATTGGATTTGATTAATTGAACTAGCTTTATTTTATATAGCTGTCTCTTGATATAAACAAAGAATGTATAACTATTTTAAGTTTTTAACGATATTATATATAACAAAAAATGTAAGGACAAAGTAAAGGGGCAAACTCGTACTTTCAGTTTTCATTTGACAAAAGCTTCAAAACCAGCTGTATTCACGGGAACACCAGATCACAAGTACACGCGTCGTCATATACTTGAATCTAGAACATAAAAAACTTCCAACGGCCACGATTATATTATGGAAATCCGAGTTGTTATAAAGCGAATTTCATTTCAGTTGCGTTAGAGTTTCATTTGAGCGTGGTTTCAATTTCATTACATCATTTTTGAACCTAAGGGCGCGCTGCTGAGATCGGACCCTCCTCTTTCTGTAATCTTCGTTTTTAAGGTATAACGATCTTCCACATTGTTCTCGTTTATGCTTATTATGTGTTCGGCTCTAAAGAAAACGTGAGAAATCAAAAGAAAATTAAAGACTCAGGAAATTTGTTCATTTGTTTGTACGGATCTTGATTTGTTTATCTTTGTTTGATTATTGGTGTGATATTCTTTTGTTTGATCTGGATTTTGTGTTTTTATTAATCCGATGTCGATTACATTGTTAAATGGTGAACAAATTTATTGAATTTATCTGATTTAGGTTTAGCTTCATTGATTTAATCTTGTTTACGTATATTTGTAATATTTATGTGCTAGGATTTCATCTGGAAGATTCATGCTCAGGCTTTTTGATGTTTTGTATTTGTTATTTGTTGTGTAGTTTGTGTATTGGGATGGAATTGATTTTGGTTGCGTTTAATCATTTCTTTACAATGTCTGAAGAATTGAAGAGAGAATCGTTTTGTTTAGATTTTTTTGAATATTTGGTTCTTTTATGTTGTAATGTTCTGGTTGCTTTATGATTTTAAAATGTTAAATTTGAAGAACAAAAAGATCTGTTCTTTTATGAAATTATGTTAGCTTTAACCGGGCATGGGCAATGCTGGGAAGTGTGGGTTTCTAGATCAATCACATTACTAATAAATTGTTTGGATTTGATATTATGTTGTTACATTGGAACTTCTCCCATAATTTCGTCTGTTAGGCCACATGCAAAATCTTGTTTGTGGACATCTAAGTTATTGCTTTTTATATTCTGCTTGGTTTGATTTTATTAACACCTCTTTTAATTTTGTGCTGATGACTTGTTCAGCTAGTTATAGAAGATGGCAGATGCTGAGGATATTCAGCCACTCGTCTGTGATAATGGGACAGGAATGGTTAAGGTATAAATTCAGGGTTTCTTTTTATGATATCTCTGGAATTTCTGATAGTTTATTCATGGTTCTCCTGATGCATTGTCTATTTTTTTCAGGCTGGATTTGCTGGTGATGATGCTCCAAGGGCAGTGTTTCCAAGCATTGTGGGTCGCCCACGTCACACTGGGGTAATGGTTGGCATGGGCCAAAAAGATGCCTATGTTGGGGATGAGGCTCAGTCCAAGCGTGGTATTTTAACTCTGAAATACCCGATTGAGCATGGTATTGTAAACAACTGGGATGATATGGAGAAGATCTGGCATCACACCTTCTACAATGAACTCCGTGTGGCCCCGGAAGAACACCCAGTTCTCCTCACAGAAGCACCTCTCAATCCAAAGGCTAATCGTGAGAAGATGACCCAAATCATGTTTGAGACCTTCAATACTCCGGCTATGTATGTGGCCATCCAGGCTGTTCTCTCCCTCTATGCCAGTGGTCGTACAACTGGTAAGCAGTTTGACTATTTCACCATCTTATGCATATAACCTTGTTTGCACTCGTTTAAATAGACTTTAACTGATTTCAAAAGTTGTTTATCCATCTGTTTGAAGATTTTTTTTAATGTATGGAGGAATTTGGCTTGCAAATTGTTTAGAGAATGATAATAATCGGTCTGTGGATGTGGCAGGTGCCACCTGCATTTTGCAATGGGTAAGGAAGAAGTGAATTGTTATATATTAGTAGCACTATCTTGAATGAGTTACAAATATAAGTCACCTGTTATAGTCTTATTAAAAGCTACCATTTCCAGAATAGGCCTTTGGAAGCATTCATATCAATAATTCTCAATCTTTGTTACTTGGAACTTTAAGTTAGAAGAAGCTTAAGGAAAGATGTCATGACTATATGATACATTAATTTTAACTTACTGTTGATGGCACAATGGGGGTTTTGATCTTAGTATTCTTCTAACCTAGTTGGTCTAGCATGTACTTGGATGCTTTCATTCACTAATTATTACTTTTGTCCCAAATAATTATGCAGGTATTGTTCTGGATTCTGGAGATGGTGTCAGCCACACTGTCCCCATTTATGAGGGCTATGCCCTTCCTCATGCCATCCTCCGTCTTGACCTGGCAGGTCGTGACCTTACTGACGCCCTCATGAAAATCTTGACTGAGCGTGGTTATTCCTTTACCACCACAGCTGAGCGTGAAATTGTTAGGGATATGAAGGAGAAGCTGGCATACATTGCCCTTGACTATGAACAAGAGCTGGAGACTGCCAAGACCAGCTCTGCAGTTGAGAAGAGCTATGAATTGCCTGATGGGCAAGTGATCACCATTGGTGCTGAGCGTTTCCGGTGTCCTGAAGTCCTTTTCCAGCCATCCATGATTGGAATGGAATCTGCAGGCATTCATGAAACCACGTACAACTCCATTATGAAGTGTGATGTCGATATTAGGAAGGATTTGTATGGAAACATTGTTCTCAGTGGTGGTTCAACCATGTTCCCTGGCATTGCTGATAGGATGAGCAAAGAAATCACTGCTTTGGCCCCAAGCAGCATGAAAATTAAGGTGGTGGCTCCGCCTGAGAGAAAGTACAGTGTCTGGATTGGAGGCTCCATCTTAGCATCTCTCAGCACTTTCCAGCAGGTATGTATAATTATGATGGTGATGATAATTCATGTTTTATTAGTGTTTAGTATGCACAGGTGCAATCAGTTGTATATTCAAGGAATATTATCATTTTAATCTTATTTATGGTATTTCCTTGTTAAAAATGAAAACCTTAGAAAATAGCTTCATTTGTTTTAAAGAAGCTACTTTGCAGGTCATGGTTTAGTTGTGTACATACCTGCATGTAACATTATCGGATATGTTATGCTTAAGTTTTCATTCTCCTGAGAAAATATAACATGCTCTACTACATTAGGATTTTGTTGTAGTAATTTTTTTGCAGTTCAAATAGGGAAGTAATTGTCTATGTTTGAAATGCAGATGTGGATTGCAAAGGCAGAGTACGATGAATCTGGTCCATCTATTGTGCACAGGAAATGCTTCTAATTCTGTGGGATCAATGAGATGGAAGAGAGATGTTCCGTTTTCTTGCATGTTATTACTGTACCTTTGTTTCTCTTGAATTTCATGTTTTATATTGTTGAAAGGATATGACTAAGAGAGAAGTAGGGCCTATTGCAGAGTTTTAAATTCTTTTATTATTATTTTTAATTAGCAGTTGTTGAACCGTTCTTGTTCAATGCTAATTCCGAATTTGTCTGCATTTATTATTAATCTGGACTTCAATTGCTTCTACATAGATGGAAAAACGAGGTTTTCCTTTTTCATATTCTTTTTTATACTTCTTAGATAAACTATTAAACGTTTCACTCATTCACGGTCATCTTAGATTACCTCAATTAGTCAATTCTTATTCCTAAATCTGATTTATTATTAGTTAATAAGATTTGTTTAATTAGTTGGTTTTCTGTTGGGCCTCTAGCTAAGAGGTTTCCCTGAGACGAGGCACAATATGGGTTTTTTTTTTGGTTCTACACATGGAAAACGTGATTTGCTTTACTTGTAATCCATTTAGTTTTCTCTTGAAGGCATGATTTGTCAACTACAGTAGTTCTGGATAGAGGCAGTTTACTGTAGGAAAGTTAAAATGTATTTAAGGCTCAGTCGGTGTAAGCAAAGGCCGCTTGACTTAAAAGAGTGAAGACTAGGGTGAAAATCGATGTTGGCTTGAACTCGACTCGAAATTAGTCGAGTTGAGTTTGAGTTCGAGTAGTTTGAATTGTTAATCGAGTCAACTTCGATCACAGTCTTGACTCGATATGTTCATGAGTATTTTTCAAGCTCGATGGTTAAGTTGATAGTTTTTAAAGTAATAGGAGTTATATGTAATTTAAAAGTTATAAAATTTGCAAATTTTGAGCTCGAAATAGTGTTCAAACTCGATATTTTAGAGATCAAGTCGAGTTCGATTTATCAGATACTTAACTCGACTTGATTAAGACTAGTTGGTTAGACTTTGGATTGACTACATTATTGCCAGTTTGGGATTTGGACCATTAGAAAGATGATGTCGGTGTTCTATATCTATACAATTAATAATGCATGCCTACTAGTTAGTTAGACCAAATATTAGTCGCCAATTGCCAGTTGGCTTAATAAATTTTTAAAAGAGAGGTACATTATATTATTACTTGATTTAGATGGTACTTGATGGGCAATAAAAAATAATAGTGGGTTTTGGATTTAAGGTTTAGGGTTTAGGATTTGAGTATTTTTATAATACTCAAATTAATTTTAGATAATAATTTTGTAGATAATAATTTTGTATTTACTATTTAGTATTTACTGCCGCCATTCACGCTCCAGCTCTGATCTTATTTAATCAATCAATCACTGTAGTGTTACGTAATTGTTATTCCTAAATACTAAATACCTTGCGACAAAATTAATATAATCACTATGGGCCCCTTGATTTTGCTATCTACCAGTTTTTATTTTTTGATATCCTATTAGCAGATTTGTCAAAACTGGAACAGAAAAGGGTATAACAATTAATTTAGAAATTTAAATTATCATCGAATGAGTTCTCTAGATTAAGAAATAGTATGGTACAAAGCAATGTATATTAATTTAGAAATAATAAATAGGTAATTTCTCATTTAGAAAATTCATGCAACAAGTCAGCACAAAAGTCAATCACTCAAGCTCCATTTCGTGGAAATAGAGCACGAGACGAGAGAGTACTACCAAAGAAAGAAAAAGGAAAAAGAAAATACTACAAAATCTTACATCCTCCTACAATATGGTTCACAGCTTAAATCATCATCAGTTAACATGACCTCATGAAAACCAACCTATTACCGTAGTTCGGTGAGGTTGTTTAGTTTCACAGAGAAGAACGGAGAAATGGAGGTCTTAAGAGAGGCACAGAGGCCCCACCACCAGCTGTCTGGAATTTTGTTTTCTAGGAAGGTGAGTAGTTGCCAGTTGCCGGAGATTGTCGAAGAAGATAGTAATGAGAAAGTGTATGTTGCTGTTGGAAAGGGTGTGGAGAAAAGTGTGAGTTTGCTTCATTGGAGTTTTAAGCGATTTGGAAGTGGTAGAGAATTTTGTATTCTTCATGTTCACCAGCCCTCTCCTCTCATTCCAACTCTATGTAATTCTCTTTCTCTTTTTAGTATAAAGAATTCTCTTTAATTTTTTTTGTCACAGAGTGGTAAGTTTGAGACATGTTTTGGAAATGATCTTCTGAATTATATTGATTTTGCAGTGGGGAAATTACCTGCGAGTCAGGCTAGTCCTGAAGTGGTTTCTGCATTTAGAATGAAAGAGAGAGATGAAATGAAGCATCTTTTGGACTATTACTTGAGCGTTTGCTCTGAAGTTAAGGTGNGAGGTGTGAGTTTGCTTCATTGGAGTTTTAAGCGATTTGGAAGTGGTAGAGAATTTTGTATTCTTCATGTTCACCAGCCCTCTCCTCTCATTCCAACTCTATGTAATTCTCTTTCTCTTTTTAGTATAAAGAATTCTCTTTCATTTTTTTTTTTGTCACAGAGTGGTAAGTTTGAGATATGTTTTGGAAATGATCTTCTGAATTATATTGATTTTGCAGTGGGGAAATTACCTGCGAGTCAGGCTAGTCCTGAAGTGGTTTCTGCATTTAGAATGAAAGAGAGAGATGAAATGAAGCATCTTTTGGACTATTACTTGAGCGTTTGCTCTGAAGTTAAGGTGATCTTCAATTCAGCTTCTCATCTCTATGTCTATAGCGAGTGTTTCTTTTTATTATATTATAAATATAAGCTTTTTTGTTTCATGAGGCAAAAATCAAGATTATTATTGTATCCTTAATAGTTATATGTTAAGTGTAAATGATTGCTTCTTTGTAATGGTGGTCTTACTTAATAATCGCCCACCTTGTTTGAGATACTTATTATGAAATTATTGCAGGTTTGGTTTCTCTATCTATTAGCTTCTCTGATGATCTTGATTATTCACTCACGTTTTTCATTCAATTTATATACTTTATGCTTCATGAGACAAACATCAGGAGTATCGATGTGTTGTTAATAATTGAATGTTGGTGTTATTGATTGTCGCTTTATACGTGTGGTGGTGCTTAATAGTTGCGTACCTTCTGTTGCAATACAAATCAAATAACAATGGGTTAAGTCTTGGGTTATAAGGCTAGTTAAGCAACATCACCTAATAGGGCTAATCTTTTAGGTAGTTGATAAGTCTCTAATGCGAGATAAATGGTCAGAATGAGCAAAGTTCTTATCCACTATGTGAGTTCCTCTTTTACATGTCAAGTGCCTTAAAAAGGGTCTAGGTAGGGCAGGACTAACAATGGATAGTGTTGGATGTGATGATGGTATTACAGGATCAGGTGAGGGAGAATTTGCAATCTTACATCGGACAGAAATTGGTTAGCAATTGGTATTAAAAAGGTGGATTGACAACATTATCTAACAAGTTAATCTTTTAGATAGTCGGCAAATGCTTAGCCTGTGAAACTTCTTTGCTATTGTAAAAGAAATGAATATCAGCTTTAGTTTCTCTAATAATTTTGCATTATTATCTCATGTCCGCTGTTATATATTTTGAAGTACATCTGAAAAATGAAACGGTGAGTACAAAAATGAGTGATAACCCTGAGAAAACACTTGTACGATTCAGTTCAACATGCGTTCATTTGGGTTTGACTGCGTCATGCATGGCTCTATGATTCAAAGATTAAGATGTGAACTTGTTTTGGTTAAATGTGAATCCATGATTATTCATTTACTTTTATGCAAAGACCTGCTTCATTTTGTTTAGTCATCTTAGGAAAATAGTTATGTTGCAGGTGAATGCAAGCATCATAACAACTGAGGCTGACCAAGTGCAGAAAGCAATTATAGAACTAGCAAACATACATGGTATCAGGAAACTTGTTATTGGGGCTGTACCAGAGAAGTAAGTAATCCATTGATGTTTTCACCACTTCCTCCTTTCCTAACTGAACAGCTGATCTCATATGCTAAAGTATTCAAAAGTAATAGTTTGGCATGGCTTGTTTGGTGCCTCTGTCAGACTGCTTTGGTTATCTCCTGCTGTGGCGTAACACCTAATCTTTTCTACCTTTTTGGTTCTATACACCACACAGTAATGAAGTGCAAATATAAAACTGTTACTAAATTTTTTGTTGCAAGCAAACACAAAAATGATTTATAATTTAAATATGTATCATACTTGTTCTCATGACATGGACACTGAACTTGGCTTTTTATCTTTGTATCGAAACTAATATTGAAAAGCTTTTGACAGTCACCTCAAAATGTTATTAGAATCATATTAGTGGACTTCTGTTTTCTCTGTGCAGCCTTGTTTCACCTGTTAAAATTGTTGGTATGAGGTACAGTTATTATAATTGTGTAAGTGGGTTCTGTCTTCTCTGTGTAACCTTTGTTCATCTCTTATTGTGGTTGATATCTCAAATCCTATACCATGTTCCCTTGCTTGTGTTCTTTCTCTCTCTCTTTTTCAGTTCTTTTCATACTTTCTTCTCCTGGCTGTAACATTTGGTTCATTATAGTTGCATGAAGGTCAAAAAGAGCTCTAGCAAAGCATATTATGCTTCCAAAAATGCTCCCTTGTCCTGCGAATTATGGTTTGTGAATAAAGGGAAACTTGTGTGGATGAGAGAAGCTTCTGAAGGCCCAAGTTCATTGCCATCATGTAATCAAGCAGAGACTTTGACTGCAGAAACTTTAAGGTCTAGATCCTTGCAATATCATAATACAGCTTCATCATTTCCCTCTGAAAATTTTCGTTCCAGGTCTACTACAAGTATAAAAAGTGCTCCAATTACTGACTGGATTCAGACTGAACCAATTTATATATCGCCTATGTCACCAACTTTGTCTGGTTCAGTAAGTGGATGTTTTCCCCATTATGATCAGAGTTTATTAAGGACAAGAAGTAGCACCAGTTCAGGATATACTTCTGCTGAAAGGATATCTACAGATTCTGATTCAAAGTTTGAGGAAGATAGCCTTTGGGGTCGACTTAGAGAAGCAAGTTTAGAAGCCGAGGAATTAAGGAACCAAGCATATGTAGAGCTATTGAAGTGCAAAAACTTGGAATTGGAAGCTATGGAAGCTATTAGCAAGGTAACCATGATCTTGATATACACAAATACAGAGTATTTGCACTTTCACATCAACTTTTTACTGAATCTTTATATACACACTTAAGGTCTTGCTTTGTTTTTGGTTCACCTGAATTCTGTTTTGTTAGTTTTAAATATTGCAAATATTCCTTGAGTCTGTGCCATCATATGCAGTGAACGATCTTAGAAAGATTGAGTTTCACCTGAATTTTTGCGATGTTTCTTTGCTGCAGTTGCTTGACATTTTTTCCTTTGCTAATAACTACTTTAAAGGAAAAGGAAACCAAAAATCAAAGTGAGAAGTCAAGAAAGAAACTAGAAACGTTGGTACATCTAATTTATATCCTAACTTCATGTGTGCTTTTTTGCTTGTTTGTTTTCTACGTTTAAAAAATTATCAAATTAGTTCTAGTAATTTTATACAATTCACAACATTGGTTTTGCAGGCAAATCAAATATTGGTGTCATCTAGAGTTTTCTTAACCCACAATTTCTTGCTTAGAGACTTATAGGAAATACACTGAGGAGGTTTCGGTTTGAATTATTTGAGAGTTCCATCAACGTATGTAATGATAATGCAAAAGCTCATTATAGACCATGATTAATTTGTGGATCTTTTCAGTATTCTTCTAATGTTAGACAAACTGATTTCTATTTTTTCAGGTGAAAGTTTTTGAGTCTGCCCATGCTCGTGAAGTGAAACTTAGGAAGGAAGCTGAGGATGCACTTGGAACTATGATACAGGAACAAGAAGTGCTCTTGGAGGAGAAAGAAAAAGTTACTGGAGAGCTCCATAAGACAATGAGGAATGTTGCTCTTTTAGATAGTCGTGCACAAGAAGCAAACCGTAGGCGTGATCAAGCAGCTGGAGAGTTAAAATTCATTCAGACATCCATTGCAACTTTGCAGCAAGAAAAGCAAAGACTACGACAACAGAAAATGGAAGCTGTGCGTTGGCTAGAGCGGTGGAGAAGTCGTGGGCAAGCTGGAGCTACAAACTGTAATGGGTTCATTGGGTTTGTGGAAGATTTGCCTGAGTCAGCAGAATTTTCATTGGCAGATTTACAAACTGCAACATGTGATTTTTCTGAGAGCTTCAAACTTGGGGAGGGAGGATTTGGCTGTGTCTACAAGGGGGAAATGTTGGGTAGAACTGTAGCCATAAAGACGCTTCATCCTCATAACATGCAAGGGCAATCTGAGTTTCAACAAGAGGTCAGCTGATCTTTTTCCCTCTCATTTCCAGCCCACCCCACTCCACTCCATCCTGTGAACGAAAATACTTACACAGTTAAAAACAGTAGAAGAATAAATTCTCTGTTTTTCTAAAGGCCAATCACTTGGCTTCATGATGCTGGCATGAACTTTTGTATCTCCCAATAGAAAATAACTCAGAGCCCACTAGTTTGTACAATTTTGTTTTTGCTTGTTCATAATATTTAGAACTTAAACACCTTTTTAATTAATTGGCTATCATGCTTAGGTGTCCCTAGAAGATTGAAGTGACTTGTGCGACCCCTTTGGTTGAAGTTTCCATAACTATTAACACTATCTTTTTCCAATGACATTTAGGCTGCTAAATGTATGGTGCGCTTCAGTCAATTCTGAAACATCGGGAGTAATCTTTTAGTGTATGCCTAACTGTATAGTTGTATTGGATTGGATGTGTGAACTAGCCTGTCGCTAAAGTCTCTGTGCAATTGTACTTTAGACCTGGGATCGTTACTACCCTGATTGGGGTGACTAAGAGAAGCAGAGGGATTGTGTCACTGATTGATATGTTGTGCTCTATTTGCTGGTTTTATGAATCACGCATAACAAAATTCCGAGTTTGATGTGTGATTCCGACCAGGAAAAAAAAAAAAAAAAACCATGTAGTAAGAGTTGTGAGTCATAGAAGATGTTCTCATTTATCTTTCCTTTGTCATAGGGTTGCTTAGAACTTATTTAACTCCAATATGTTTTTCATATTTGTGGCTGCAGGTTCGTGTTCTTAGCAAACTGCAACATCCTCATCTAGTGACTTTGCTTGGAGCATGCCCAGAAGCCTGGGCCCTTGTATACGAGTATCTGCCCAAGGGAAGTCTTCAAGATTGTGTTTTTCGAAAAAGTAACATTTCTCCTTTGACATGGAAGGACCGAGCACGGATAGCAGCTGAAATTGCTAGTGCCCTTTGCTTCTTGCACTCATCCAAACCCGAAAAGATTGTCCATGGTGATTTGAAACTTCAAAACATTCTTCTTGATTCTGAACTTAGCTGCAAGATATGCGATTTTGGCATATGCAGGCTGCTTACCGAAGAGAGCCTTTGTTACCCAAGTTTTAATAGGGGTTCTGTGCCAAAGGGTGCTTTCCCATATGCAGATCCAGAGTTCCACAGGAATGGAGTCCTAACTCCTAAGACTGACATTTACTCCTTTGGAGTGATAATTCTTCAGCTACTCACTGGAAGGCTACCACTTGGGTTAGTGGCTGAAGTGCGAAAAGCTGTGTCCTGTGGAAATTGGACATCAATTTTGGATTCATCTGCTGGAGATTGGCCTACATTTGTTGCAAGGCGTTTATTGGACCTGGGGTTGCAATGTTGTGAATTGTATGGTAGGGATAGACCTGACCTCACACCAACACTTGTGAGGGAATTGGAGCAGCTGCATGTCACTGAGGAACGGCCAGTACCATCATTCTTTCTTTGCCCCATACTTCAGGTGTGTGCCCTCTTCTTTATAACTAGGGTAAAAATAGCACTTCTTTCATTATCGTTGATGATCTTTTCACGTGATGTAGCTGATGAACCACTAAGCAAATAGCAAGAAATGAGGAGCTTGCTTTTAGTAATTTATTGTTGAACTAGACTAAGAAAGTTGCATGAAACTATATTTCCACGGTTTGAATTGCTGAGCTCTTGCAACACTGGGAGCTCAGCTTGATGAATTGAAGTATAAGTACTGATGACAAGTCTGATGGACATAACTATTGTGACAGCAGAAAAACTAATGCTAGACATACAAACTATGTTTACAAACGGAAGTTATATCAGTCTCTTATTGCAGCACCAATTATCCTCAGTAATTGCATTAACATTTTTACTTTCACATTATCATTCTTTGTCTGCCTCATGACTTTGTATATAAAGTTTGTACACAGTTTGTCACTGTAGTATTAAGCCACCCAAAAATTATGTGAGGAAAAATCTTAGATTCTTTCACAAATTAGGAATTTGGACTTCCAAGTATTTGTTGATTAGTCATATTTGTGCATGTGAGAGTTTAAACTTCATGAGAGGTACATTAAACAAGCTCAAAAAGGACTGCAGAAGCATGGGGGTACTATTCGAGCTCTGCTCAAATTTAGAATTAAGTATAGTTAATCTGCAGTGATCTTGCGTTTAATTTCTTACCAATCTGGCTTATGTTTGAAATGATTTCATTTCAGGAAATAATGCATGATCCTCAGGTAGCAGCAGATGGATTCACATATGAAGGAAAGGCCTTGCGTGACTGGTTGGAGAATGGCCGTGAAACTTCACCCATGACCAATTTGAAATTGAGTCATTTGCAGCTTACTCCCAACCATGCTTTGCGGCTTGCGATTCAAGACTGGCTTTGCAGATCTTGAATTCCCTTTCATTCATGTATGTATATGGTCTCTGTGTTATTTGTGTGTATTGTTAGTATATGAATCTTTGCTGTGGCACTGTAAATTATGTAAAAGTTGGGATTGGTTTTTTTCTGATTTATATCAATCAATAAGTTAGTCTGTAGCATGCCTTTACTATAGTTATTGATGGAAAACCGAAAATGGAAAAATTATATCACGATAATATGGCTTTTGTGGCAAAGCGTAGGGAAACCAAGGTTTTTTTATTTATCTATCAGTGTAACAGCCTCGAGAAGTGCTTCAGACAATACTTTTTGCGTACTCTTTTAAGTCTTACCAAGCACAACTGTTGAACTACATAATACACGTATTTGGGGAACAAACAAAAGCTGAGCTCGTTAACTGGTTGCTAAATCTAACAGCCTTGTAGACTTATTTTGTGCTTCAATGCTGAAAATGTATGGAATTTATTCAACATCCTTGCAAGATGCCATCTCTTGCAGAAAGCAATGAAGCAGTAGCTTGATTCTCCATTCCATTAAAGGGGTGATCATCGTCAACTAAAATTCCAACTCTGGCTTCTTCATTCCTGCTATCTATAAGTGGATTGGACTCCCCGGACAAATTCCATCTATATAACTCTTCATCATTAGGAGCCATATTTTCTTTGAAACTTGTTTGAGTTTCTGGATTCTTAAGCATCTTCCCATCACTGAAACTGCGCCGAGAACTTGAGTTCTTTGAATTCTTGCTGGTCTCAGGGATTGAATTCTCATTTTTCTGCTGTATTTTTTCAACTTTTTGGATCGAATCTCCTCCATTTGCAGGCGGTATCTGATTTTCTTCATTTTCATAGTTGTTGAACTGGGAGTTGCATCTTTCAATTTTTCCACTTGATGATTGCTTCAGTATGCCATTTGCTGAAGATCTCTGGCAAAAGCTTCCAAACCCTTGAATCCCTCTAGTCAACTTTCGAGTACGATCTCTCTCCTCCTTAAGAAGAGTTCCTTTTCCAAGCAACTTCAATATTCTCTCTGCTTTCTTCCTAACAGCTAAACCCCAATTGAATCTGCAACTCATAAATATTTTTATTTAGATCATGAATCAAGAGATAGCGCAAGAAAAAAAATTATATATATATATATGATATTCATACAGACCCTCTCTCATCAATGTGCTGAAAGCTTCCCATCTCTTCAATAACCTCTTTATCACTCTGAAACTCTTCTGCCACACTCTCAGGTCCATGAGTCAACAAGCGTTCAAGAACAACCAAAGAATTGTAGGAGACCCTCCAGTTCTTTCTTTCAAATTTTGAAAATCTGGGTACAACAACACACACCCAATATTAAAAATGAACCAACAGACAAGTAGCACAATTGCAGAAGTATATAATCAACAAACCTCTTGTGCAGTATCCCCACGATTCTCCAATAATCATCAACCTCAAAAGCAGCCCTTGATATTGATCCCAGGGTTCGTGCATCAGGCGACCATGGATTCTCATTTGTAGCTTCTTCAGCCAACCTTTAAAAGGATAAAAATACTCAAAACAAAAATCAATACAAAAGCTTTTCCAATACCAATAAGACATGTGATATAGAAACAACAAACTTACAGTTCTGCAGGTGTAACGTCAGTCAAAGCTAACCGAGCAGTTTTGATCTTTTCCTTGAAAAAGAAAGAAGCTTGCTTCTTGAATTCATGAAAAGAAGAAGAACCCATGTTGCTGTTAATGTTTTTGTTTAAGATAGACATGGTCTAGATGGGAGAAAATCAGAAAATAAAGAAAGAACCAGAAAATTTTAACTGGTGTAAGCATAAGACTCAACTAATCCGCTTAAGCCAAGAAAAACAATCACCACCTAATATCTATCAAAACTCATGCTTTACATATGTTATTTAATTAAACCGCATTAAAATACAGGTTCGCTGGTGAGAATTAACAGAGGAGTAGTTTTCAAAGGTGATGAAAACAATTGAAATAAAAGAAAATTATATAAACATTTCATGAGACGTTGTGGAAATAATTGTTTATAAAATGCGATGCTAAAGTCAACATCTCTACAGTAGTAGGGACCTTTGGTTTGAATTTGAAATTGTGATGCTTCCAAGAACAGAAGTTGGGTCCCTATCAAATGTGACTGACTCCTTCTATAAGGTAGCCGCCTGGAACGAGGAAGGAGTAAATCCATTTACCATTTCACTTTGCCAGAGAAAAAATTTGTAGACAGATTTATCAATCACACCCCTGGTTTTTGATAAACCATTTTAGATTTATGTTCTGATTGTTCAGACTCTAGTGTCTGGTTAGGTGAGTTCTTACACAAAAACATACAATCAGAAGAAATGGATTGACATGGTTATGTTTTAATAGTCAATTATTAGTGGGGTAAGCTTTTATTTGACAATAAAATTGTTTCATAAGTATTCGCATGCTATCCTTAAAATTCAACTAAAAATCTTATACATAGATTCAGACGTATGAGTATGACATCTATATTTTTTATCAAATGAACAGAAAAATATGATAAAACATATTGAATAGTTATTATATGTGAGTAAACGACTTTTTTCCACCCAGGCTTTGCCTTAATGACACTTTCCCACCCAAACAATTTCAAAATACCACTTTTTCACTCAAAGTATGTATTCATTTAATACCCAAAATACACTTCACTTTCTTAGTTGGCGTTCAGCGAGTTACCAAGAGTCAGGGTGAGAAGGGTCTTGTAGAGTGGAGGCCAATGGATTAAATGGTGATATCCGATTGAATATTCGTTGCTGAAATTAGTCGAAAATCAGCTAAGAACAAGAAATCTTAGCTTTGCGTTATCCGACAATCGACGAGAAATTAGATGTTGGAGTAAGATGAGTTTTGTATAAAGGAGAGCAGAGGTTTAAGGCTCCATTTGGTTCATTATTAGGTAGTTTTTAGAATAATCTTTTGAAAAAAGTTAAATTGGGTGGGAATTACGATGTAGAATTTTAAAAATTAACATAAATACCCCTTATATTTATTTATTTACTAAACAGCCCCAAAATATAATATTCAAAATTAACAAAACACCACCAATCCACTCATAAATAAAGACAACCAGCCACCACCGCCGGAGAGTGGCCGAAGCTGCAGTATCGGCGTATGATCGACTCGATATTGCCGATCATGCGCCAATATGTCCTTTTCCGGCCAGATCCACTGTGGATCTGGCCGGAAAAGGCTAGATCTGGCCATTGACGGTCAGATGTGGCCGTATTTGCTCGTCAACGACGGCCAAAGATACAGCCATCGTTAATTGTCAATGACGACCATGTGTTTGCCGTCATGGACGACGGCCAGATCTTTGGCCTTAGATCTGGCCTTTTCCGGTCAGATCCATCGTGGATCTGGCCGAAAAAGGCTAGATCGGTGTACTACTGGCCAGATTCAGCCAGTAGTGCGCCATTATACCAGATTCCGACCATTTTCTACCGGTGGTGGCCGGAATCTGGTAAATATAGGTTGCTGGGGTTTTTTTTGCAATTTTTAAAAAAATATTTAGGGGTTTTTAATTAAATTAACAAATTTAGGGGATTTAAAAAAAGTTGAATAACATTGTGATTTTTTGCAATTTTACTATTTAACTTTATTGGAAATACTAATAATAGTATTTCCAAATGTGAGCCAAACAAAGCCTAAATGATGGTGACGGAGAGAATTTTCGCCACTAGAATCGGCTTTGGGTAGTAAAGGAATATAAATTTTGGATGAAAAAGTGGTATTTGGAAACTTTTTGAGTGAGAAAGTGTCATTAAGGCAAACCTTAGGTGGGAAAAAATTGTTTACTCATTTATACGTAAATAAATCTTATACATAAATTCAAACCAATGACATCTATTTTTTTATTAAATGAAAAGAAAAATGATGAAATATTTATACTACATTTGATAAAGACGTAATCGTCTCCATGGGCAGGCACATAGCTACATAAAGAGTTGTGGATTCAATTGAACCCACTCAACTTTTTAAAAATTACAAAAAAATATTAATATTTTATAATTTTAACCCCACTTAATTTCATATACATATTGAACTCATGAATTACTAATTAACATTTTTTTTTTGTTTTTTTGTAACTTTTCTCTCTTCTTTATTTCCTCTCATTTTCTCATTTGGTTAGATACTCCACTCCTTTAGCTTACAAGGTAAGATGATGCTCATTTTATTTTTATCTTTTTTACTTGAAATTATTTTCTTTTAACTTTCTTAATTGACGAAAGATCATGAGTTATAAGTTTTTGTTGAGTTTAATAAATGATTTGAAATTGGAAGATTAAATTACTGAAATTTTGATGTGGGTTTTGATTTAATCTTATTTATGTTGAGATATGATTTAATTAGTTGTTGTTTTAAATTGGGTTTGATAAATTTTGGTTAATTATTAAGTTAACTTTGAATAGTTTAAATAATTAATGAAACTCTAAATTGTAAAGATTCAGAGATTATACAACGTTTTTAAAATAAATAAATAAACGTTAAAGACAATTATATAATTAATAATTTCGTACTATAAATTTATCAATTTTGATGTTTTGAACCTTCTTACTCAGAATCTTGATTACGTCTTTGTCCATGTGTATAAATATAATTCACTGGTTCCAAGCCAGAAAAATCTTGTGGGCAGCACCGACTCATTCAAATCATTCATTCATGAATTTATACAATTCAGAGATCAAACGTAAACTTCGCGATCTGATTTGAAGGAAAGTATCGTTGATCCAAAACTTATATTTATGGAGATAGCTTTACTTAAACCTGTAATTCGTTTATCACACAAAATGTCCGATAGATAGGGACATGGGAGCTAATATTCTAAACATGACTGAAGTTGAAAATTGAAAATGTCGACACACAACATTGAAATCTTCACTTCCATCATCGTGGTGGTGACACTTGGACCAAGCCAGTTCTTTTTATTTGGCTTGCCGGCACCGATGAGGTTAGCTATCGAATCTTTCAGAAAAAAATATTAATTCTATTTTCAACTTTTAGAAATGGGTGATGTATTAGTAATTTAATATCATTTATGACAAAAACCATGCTAAGAAACTTGATGCTTAAGAATCCCACGTGGAAAGCGTATAAGAGTGGTCTTGAACTTATAAAGAGAGTAGTAGGCATGGCAATGGGGTAGGGTAGGGATTTCATTCACTGTATTCATCTCCGTCTTCAAAATCACTCTCCACCCTCGTCTCATCCCTGTCACGGGGATGAAAAAAATTCTCCTTTCTCGCCCCATAGGGAAATGTTAGAGGCCCATCCCTACGCCGTTAATTTTACATAAACTTAAATTAATTTGAGCATTACCAAACACAATAGTTAATTCTCATCCACATGACAAACATTTAAATTAATCATTTAAACATAGTTAATTTTACATAAATATGGGTTAGAGATTGTTCTTGTTCAATTATTTAGGGTGAGGGAAACTGGAAAAATATGAGTTTATATAGGCAAGATAATTGTGTAATTAGGTGAAATATAGGGGTATTAATGAAAAGTATATATATATATAATTTTTAATTTTATATATTATATACAGGGCGGGTCGGGGAGGGGGAAAGGCATCACCCACCCTCGCCCCATCCTTAGGGACGGGGATTAAAACACCCCCACACCCACCCCTATCCCCGAAAAAACTAGAGCTCCCCCACCCCATATGGGGAGGGGTGGGACGGGTCCCCGGAATTTCGAGAAATATTGCTATGCCTAGAGAGTAGTTTTTCCATGGCTAGTTCCTAATCCTGGTATCATAACAGACCAATGCATCTTTCGGTGTCCTACACATTAAGAAGATTTTGGGCTTAAAGTTTTTCAGATTCGAGATATGCATTTAAACTTGACTGGTTTTTATTTTTTAAGGGGGTTAATATTTTGAAAGCAAATTTTATTATTTAAACCTTTAATTAGGATAATAAAGATTGGCTCACAATCAATCTTATAAACTTTCTCTCATAATCCTGGCGTAACAACTCGTAATTCAGCAGATCAGACTTATTTGTGAACTATTACGTCGAGATTGTAAATAAAAATTTATGAGATTTGATTGTAAGCGTAATATTGCCTTAAGTAAATTATCATTTCTAGACATCTTTAAGGGACAATATAATTATTCATAAGATTATGAACAGTTTCATTACTCTAATTTTGTCTTTGCTTTTTCCATTTAAGCAGAAGAAATCGGATCATCTTTCTTTCAAAGAGTCAGTTTATAGCATTGGGTTAACGCACTTAATGGTTGAATTTGTCTTGTTAATGTGAAAATTTGTGAAAGATTGCAGCGAGGGAACTGACTACTGAGGTTGCCTGATATTCGATTGACTCGTAATGTTGGGCATGCAATTTGGGTGGGCCGATGGTCAATCCAATACCCAAAGCCGAACGCAAAATATCATGGATCAGCCCAGCATCAATATGATTAAAGCCCAAGTTTAAGCTCTACAAAGAGCCCAATTTCTGTGGATTAATCCAAGTTGCCGTTTACCCGCCCACGAGCTTTTGCTTTGATTTCACCAGAATCAGAACTCGTCCCATGTTTTAAACGATAGAGTAAACGACCTGTTCCTACCCCTCGTTTCATTTATTTCAGATTCGCACCCTTAACTAAACACAGTCAATGACTGTTCAACTAAGGGTGAGAATCTGGAAAACCGACGTGGGCCTTTTATCGAGCAGGTGGCAGGCGCGACTTCGGGCTTCAATTTCTGGCGAACGGGAAGTCAGAAACGGCCAAAAAACATACCCACACAAAATATAACACAAGGGGAGTCTGTTGGTGTAGTCTGATGACGTTAGTTGCTCTACGATCGAATAGAAAACGACTGAGAAGATACCCAAAATAGCAAGGTGGCAAGTGTGGGAGTGGCCGGAAATATGAGTGACGGCAAGTGAGGGTATAGTGTCTTGTAGAGGACGTCGTGGGGAGTCAAACGGTGGTCTCAAAAATTATTTTGGAGTTCAAGATCGATCGAAAAAAGCCAAAAACCTGCGGCTTGGGCGATGCTAACGTGAACCGCTTTTTTCTAACATGAACCAAATGAGTATCGGTGCACGTTAGCATGCTAACATGAGCCTCTTTAGAGTAAAAAGATAAAATTAAGGATACAATGTAAATTTAAGGATGGGAATTTAAAATTTATGAAACCAGACGTGTGAACTTCTCATTTCGCTGTTTACTCTGAACGATAATACAAAATGGAGGGCCCAATTTTGCAGTTACATTCTTGGGAAAGAAGCAAATGGTTGGGATAGGCTAAACTCTGAGGAGCAAGACTCAGACTTTGATATGGAATAAATGAAAGGTTTTAATTACTGATGAGTCTGATACCCACCTCTCTCCCCGACTACAGTGCATTAACTATGGATTCTAAAGTGGTTAGTCGTTACGAAGAATTATGATCTTGTCAGCTAAGAAGTGGGTATGCTATACTTCATCTCAGGGCTCTTGTTTTGCCACGTCGCCATGACTGAATTACATGTAGCAAACGCAGCTCATAAGGGTTTCTCCTTTAATGGCTTTATTTATGACTTCACCAATTCACCAAAACCCCACTTGAGAGATACAGAAAGATCAGAAACAACAAAATTAAATGGGATGACAGAAGGGATTTTACAGAATAGACTTCTTCAAAAACACCTTCATTGTATGCTGGTTTTAAAGCTCAGGATTGATTGATTGTTCTGTTTAGATTACGATGATGATATTTATGAAAAAACTTTATAAGTGTTTAGCCTGCCACCCTTTGTGTCATCGTCAATCATTTGTAGTTTACATCTTCATTTAGGTTTTGCAGATGAGGTGAATGAAAGTGGCATTTTTGAAATCAGAATCCTGGTTCGATTCTATATCTGTACGAATAGGAATAACTGCAATTGACAGTATACGGCTAAAATTAAGTTAATCTTTTAAGTGACCAGTCATCCTTTATAAAATCTTAAAGGAGAAAAAACTGATCAAATATTCTCATTCAGCGATAGTTCGAATTGTTCACAAAGACGCAGATGCTGAGATAGTGTTGCCAACCCCATGTGGTCTGGGAAAAAAGGAACTACAGAAAGTGATGGCGGAGACCTTGGAGAAACAAAATCCTTTTTAAAAGGAATGTCATTTATTAGTGGAAAATTACAATTTTATATGACATTTATAATCAACAAGAACCAACTTTTACACCTTTACACTCCTTTATCACCCAGAACTTGCACAACTAAGTTCCTCAAAACACTTTCATGAAGCTTAATTGTTATGTTACAAAGGCGACCAGGAAAAGAACTGCCAAAAAGGGATATGCCCGACTTTTTTAGTGGATGTCTCTATATCTTTTATCTGTTGTCTTCGGAATTTCTCTACTTACACAAAAGATCTCCATATTCTTCCCTCTAAGGATATTACTATGATGGAAACATCATCATGGTATCGCCTTCGATCCCCCTGTGGTATTTCAAGTAACTCGTGAAAGTCCATGCCTGCAATTAAACAAATTCGCTATGATTAGCTTCTTGTAATTGAAAAAGATTAATTTTGGAAAATGATCTCCACCAGAGTTATATTTGATTTGTACCAGCTTTCTTTGCAGCCCGGAACAGTACTTCCTCAACCAGATGCTGTGCTGGATCTCCTTCTGGTTGCAGTTTGATGAAAAGTTCAACCTCATAAACAGCTTCTTCGTTTGTGAAGTATTGATAGAGCCCATCCGAGGATAATATCAAAAACCTGTCTTTTGGCCCTAATTTGTGGTGGTATAGAGAGGGTAAACAAGTGATGTAAGGAGCTGTGCCCTTGTAGTCAATTCTGAACATCTCCAAAAGTGCATTATTCCACTTTGGCTGCAGATTTAAGAAACAAAATCAGTTGCAATGACACTCTTAATCATATTCATAACATTTAAATCTAATCACAAAGATTTTCCAAACGTAAAACAAATACACGACCAGCACTTCCAACGAATCTACCCTATCTATCATAACTCAAAAGCAATACTTTCCCAAGTGCACCTATAGGAAAATTTTGGACACTTTCAGAACCAATCTGATATTGCTATCAGCAAAATGCTCTGAAATCCTATTTCTTCTCTTTTTGCTTTGGCGCCATTGGAATCAAACTGTTCCCTTTTTTTTTTTTTTCAAAAAAATATATATATATGACCGACAACTAGAACTCTTTCGTTATATGCCCTGGACGTCCAAATACACGTATCACCTCTTAGATCAGATCTAAGCAAAGGGAGAGGAACAGCTATGTGCTTAGAAAGAAAAAGGTAGACTTTTACAATGGAAAGTATATAAGATAAATATAAATTTCCTGATGCAATTGAAGAATTGAATGTCTATCCATGTGCGGAATAATACCAATCTCCATCAATTTATTCAAAATAATGGAAAGTAAAGAATCTATCTGTTTCTATGGATAACATTGCATCAGAAACTCTCACTTGGCAACCTTAAAGAAAATATGAAACACTGAGCTGTGATGCCTGAGCAACTATAACCTTTACTCCATTATGCTAATCAACAAGAAAAGGTAATCTAGGTGTCAACAATCTACTGCTAGTGTTCATAATAATGTGATCTTTTGTTTATATAATAGCATAATCTTAAGGAGAGGAAACAAGCTTGAAAAAATCATGACGGGAGTTTTCAGGTAATCATGAACAGAGTTCTCAATGTAACATCTATGTTCTTTATGCTGCAAAGAGGCACAATAGCATATCCAAAACGGCTAAAAAGAATTGCATATCTGTTTATCATCTAAAAGAAAGTAAAAGGTCTATAATGAAAACACACCTGTTTGAGAAAGCCAGCACCAAAAGCCCGGGTGACCTTCAATGAACCTTTAACACGGTCATTCATCAAAGCACAGGCATCTTCAGGGTGTTCATTTTTAATTCTTTGAACTTCCTGTAACGCAACAATATGCAATTCAATCAATTTTAAAAAAAATAAAAATCCGTACAGAGTAAAAAGGGAAACAACAACAATGATTTTACCTCTTCCACACTCGTGCTGTGATCCACACTAAGCTGAAAAGCAGTTAGATTAGAAACTGTACTCGGTTGATCTAAATCAAACCCTTCAAGATCATGCAAAGTTTCTTCATTAATCCTCTCTAAATCTTGCCTAATCTTACCAAGCCAATAATCAGGTTCAGCTTTTTGAGCCAGAACCGCTCTACTATCACCCACATTCATCACATAAACATCCTCTCCTTTCATCAACATTACAAGCACACAAGAACCCATCAACGCCAATTCCGGATTTTCCATCACCATCTTATCTGCTATATCCAAATAAGCCTCCTCTGCTTTCTTCAATGCTTGCGATAAAGCTTTCAACACATCCGCGTGAATTATATCGTGTGCTTTATCTTTATTGTTTTTATTCAACTGTTCTTTTAATTTCCGATCAAGTTCTAGTCTTTCTCTGTCCCACTCACATTTCCACCTCCTTTGATTCTCTTCCCATTTCTTGGCCGCCCCTCTGTAACTACTCCTGAACTTCTTGTGTCTACCTCGCTTCGAATTCCAATCAAAATCAAAATCTACACACTGTGAACAAGAATCTCCACTACAATTCTTCAAAGAATCAGCTTCAGTCACGTAACTCTTTCCAGAATCATCTTGTGTAGCTGCTGTGCTTGGAATCGGTTCAAACTTGTCGTCCCACAATAAACCTTTAAGTTCTTTGTGAACGAATGAATACAAATTAGATGAAAGATAATCAGGAGCATCAGGGCCGTTGAATCCATCATAAATCCCAACAAAAACCCAACCATGTTCCTCCGAAACCACCACGTGAACACGATCTTCCCCAGCCTTGCCTTGAGCCCATTGAAGATTTTGAGACTCTTGAGAATCATCGTCTTCTAATAAACTACCGTCGCTACTCACCGTTAAATTATTATCGTTTTGGTTCTTATCCGACCCGATAATCCACTCGGGTTCTTTAACCGAAGCCATTCCTTTAATCGGAGTTACAATTGAATTCAAGTTCTGGCCGCGAGAAATCCTTTTCGATATCGCTCTCTGAAGGACCCGAATCAATGACCGTTTTCGTGATCTGGGTCGGAAATTATAACCCGAATGGGAAAAACTCCGTTGAAATTGTTCGTCGGAGCTACCCTTCTCAATCGGACCCGAAAACAACCCGGTGCGATCGAGTGGTCCAGACAAGAACCCTCTCTCAATCGGACCCGACAAGAAACCTCGCTCCAAAGGACCCGAATTATAGTTACCCGGGAATATCGGACCCGAGTTGATCAGATTTTTCGGGATCGGCTGCAGAGGAATCGAAGAGAAGTTATTAGAGCAATCAAAAGCCGCCGCACGGTCAAAACTACTGTAAGTGTACGGATCAAGGAAGGCCGTGGAGAGCGGCGTGGACGTATTCGCGCTGACGGAAGCACCGGAAATAGTGCGAAAGGTCGTCGTTTCTTCAGAGTGAACCTTGGAGGATGATAACCGAGTCGGGTCGGGTCGAACATAGCAGAAAGAGTGTCCCAGACCTTCATCAAGCGGGTCAGATATTAAAACTGATACATCGTTTCGTCGGCGAGCATGTTCGCCTCCCGTGAAGCACACGGTGAGTTTACCAAAACCGTTTCCCATACTTCAACAGACACAGAATTTAGATGGAATACCAAAACAAATTAAAAAGGAAAAAACAAAGAGAAAGGGAACCGAAAGAAGAGCTTGTGTTGATAGAAGTTTAAAGTATTAAACGACGCGTCGTCATGGCGGACGTGTGAAGAGTGAAAGAGAGAAGAAAGTGAGAGGAAGAAGAAGAAGAAGAAGAAGAGGTTAATTACAGATAGAGAGAGAAGCGTTGACTTTGGCAGTAGAGGAGAAATGCTTTTTCTTTTGTTTGAATTTTATTTAAAAAGGGAAAATATTTTTTTTTTATTTTTTTTTTTTATGAGAGGGAAAAGATACAGTGAGGCGTTGACAAAGGTGGCGGGTTTCAATAAACTCGTGGGTTTGAGTGGTTTTGGATTAGAGTTCTTGTCCTTGGTTAAGGAGAGTGGATGCACGCTCTCTCCTCTTCATTAATCGTGATAGTAATAAAAATAATTATTTAGTAAATGTAATTAAATCAGATAATTTTTTTCTTATAATTTAAAAAATAAATAAATTTAAAAATAATTTACAAGTGCCTAATTGGTTATGTTCTTTTAGAATATCATGAAGTATATTTGAGTTAATATTCGGGAATCAAAATCATGCAGAATGAGATAATGGATTTGTTGACATTTAAGATTAGTTGGTAGTACACGCAACAATAGAGAGCGTGAGGAGGTGATAAATTTTATGGAATGGATAAAAAAGTCAAAATAGCGAAACCATCCTCGCTGTCCCTTAAATAAGCATGGAAAAGCGTGCCTATATCACCGTTGGATCGGGCGTAATAGGATCGACAAAATCAAGGGTTGACTGACACCTGGCGAGTATTATTGTGTGGGTTCATTCGTTTGTCAACTTGAGGATTCCCGCTTACTCATCTCATCTCTTCACAACCTTGACTTTTGTGAGTATTTCTTTTAATGCAAATCTCTCTCTTGTTTTATTGTTTTTAATTGGAATTTTTATTTTATTTTTTATTTAATATAGTGAGGTGGGGGTGGTTGGATATTTACTGATTATGCTTCATTTTTTTTAATGAAGATTTTCAGGCAACGCAACTTCTTTCATTTGTCATGTCTGGTTTANAGTGTTGACTGACACCTGGCGAGTATTATTGTGTGGGTTCATTCGTTTGTCAACTTGAGGATTCCCGCTTACTCATCTCATCTCTTCACAACCTTGACTTTTGTGAGTATTTCTTTTAATGCAAATCTCTCACTTGTTTTATTGTTTTTAATTGGAATTTTTATTTAATATAGTGAGGTGGGGGTGGTTGGATATTTACTGATTATGCTTCATTTTTTTTAATGAAGATTTTCAGGCAACGCAACTTCTTTCATTTGTCATGTCTGGTTTATTTTGTTGACTGGATTTCGTTGACCTTTAACAGAGAATACTCATCACTAACTAAACCAGTTTTACACCAATTAAAACGTAAACGACACCGTATTTTGTAATGGTTGACAATTGTTGTTGACAATTTTTACGGCTGTTTAATAGTAAGACTAAGTAAAGGCAAAGCTTAGTTAACAAGTCTGAAAACTAGTTTTAAAATTAAACTGGTCTGATTGTTTATAATTTTTTTAAGTTTATAAGTTGAGTTTATAAAAAAAAATAATAATAATAATAAGTTGGGAGAACGTATTTTTTTTTTTTTAAGCGCTCTGTTTATAAGTTAGTTTGATCAAGTATATTACCACATTATCCTTATTTAATTTTAAAATTTCATAGTATATCCTTGTTTAATAGTATCATATTTAGTCATTTTATAATAAAATACTCTTATAAGCCACACTTTACCAAACACGTCAATTATTTATCAATCACTTATAAGTACTTTAACCAAACACGTAATTGCTTAAAATTTCAAATGCTTATAAGCTAATTTTCATAAGCTTATACAAACACCTCATATCTCTGGATGGTCAAGTAATTTGATAAAGACTCTTAGATATATTATTCAAAAAATTTATTTGGATGCTAATAGGATTACTAACTGAAGCTCTTATCCTATAGATATTTTCAGGATCCTAAGAAAATAGTTAAAGTGTGCGTAAGCTAGCTTAGATACTCCGGCCATAAAAAAGATAAAAAAAAGTTTAAAATAAAAATGGGCATAAAGCATTAATATTTAGAAGAATGATACATGGCAAAATAGGGAAATGACACATAGCAATTATGGAAATCAATGTGGCACATTATTATGAGACAAATGTAATTGGGTTTTAGGTACATGATTGCTTCCAACAACACCAAAGTAAAACAAAGGATGGATGGGGACTAACCCATTTGATGTGCACAAATATTAAATATATTGAGAGGGTTATTATATTAATTTAATACACTTAGTTTCCACTTTGTTAATAATAATCCCACTCAAGAATTCAAACCCATCATCATTCAATATTACGAGTGGAGAAACCTTCTTGTCCACCATCTCCACAATTTGCTTCACCCACCCAATCTCTATCTTCATATTTAACTTTTATAATTAAATATATTATTTACTATTTTAAAACTCATGGTAAAATTCAGCCAACCCATTATTAATTTTTTTCACTTTCACTTTTTCTGGGTTTACTAATCCATCGGGGTTTTAGAACAGTCAATCGGATAAGAGTTTCAATGACCATTCCTATTAATGTCTGGGGGCATTCGAACTCAAGAATTTATAGAACTCTTTTACTATCGGACCATTTAGTACCGGTTTATACTTTATTACTTTGTTAGTGCTTTTGTAATCATTATTTAATGAAGCAAATCAAAGAAGAAATTGTGGTGTGTATTTGAATAATGACTTTACTTGATCTCTTGAAGCTCAATTGCCATAGCTTTTTTTTTTTTTTAATTAAATAAATTAAACACCTACAGAAGAAAAAGATGAGATGATGGCTTAATGCATTGACTCATTAATTTAATCCTTAAATCTTGACTTTGAAATGATAATTTAACATTTCTTCTCTCCATCCATTGTGGGTATTCACAATTGGGAGGGTATTGTACAGTTTAGTGGGTATTGTTTTTATTAGCAGTTGGACTTTTGGTTTTGCTGTCACCATGCAGTGTTTTGTTCATTGATAATGCTTTCCACTTCAGCTAAACCAACCCTTTGGTGCCTCATCTAAACCATCTCCATCCTTTGTGTTTCTGGCTTTTGGGATATCACAAAACTGAATGTCAATTTGAGGGCTGAAATTTGGCTTACTGTCTACAATTAATGATGGAGAAAATATGAATTATAAAAGGGATAAAAAAAAAATGTCTTTTTTTACTTTAAAAACCAAATCTGATTTGACATATTTGTAGAAACAGAAGCAAATTCCCAGATTATTTAAACAAGTTTATTCAGAGTACAAAAAGAATGTTGATGTTTCATAAGTCAAGGGTAGGAATTAGGAAACTTAATCTGCAAGAATATAAATGGAATCATAATGTGGAAAGATATTTTAAAGAATAGAGAGAATGCCAGCCATTGTGCGAACACAATCCAGCTCATTTGAAATTATAGGCAGCATTGTCCTTGTCACAAGGCATCAGCACCCTCCACCACCACCACCAATTCCCACTAACCCAATCCTAAATTACACCTTTCACTCTTCTTTATCTATCTTCCCTTCCCTTCTTTATGTGGGTTGGAAAGGATAAAACTGTGGTACATAATAAGTCACACGACAAATAATACGCTCTTTCGATATAAATAGAAATAATACATACAATCAAAGATAACCCTAATTTTAGTAAGTCTGTCAAGTGCATTTACTCTCTAAAATCCAAATACTTTAGTGAGATATACTGCTAACTTGAGCGTTAGAGAGTACATGCCAGAAAACACTTTATTGGCCTCCCTTGTTAATGCTTGTTTGCCCGTTTTACAAGTACTAAAACTCTCTCCTCAAACTCACACTCGTTTCCTCGTTCAATCGTAGTTGACGGTCGGGATAAATTCCATTCTAACTCAATTAGAGTTGATCGAGACTTATAAAATACCAATGTCAACTTTGAACTTGTCAATATTATCGTAATCGTGTACAAATTGGATAGTCAATATGGTACATATGTTGTTCAATTTCCCAAACAATAGAACAAAGTTTCTTCAAAAATGTTCGGCAAAAACTACTGTTTACTAGCATGATTCAATAACAATTCAATCACGGCACCCCATCTTCAAATTCAACAGACTTTTATGTAATTAGTAATCAAATTTCGAAACAGTATCTTTGACTTTGACTGATATATAGTTTTAAAATCAAAGCATCACAGAATTGTTTTACTAATTGTCTCGAGTTTGACCATGCTTTTGTAAAAAGAATAATCCAATTTAATCCATTCCCATATAAATTTCTGATCACGATATTCAAAGTGCTGTGACAATAGTACTTTTGATGCAATTTCCACAGGCCCAGGAAGAAAAAACATAAGGCAGAGGCTAGTCAATATTTTACTTTTGCCCTTTTTTGACCTTTGTTTATGCAAATGAATTTTCTCATTTTTTTTGTTTTTTTATATTATTATGAACTGTTATGTCTGAAAAAGTAGGATTGACGATGAAGTCTTGTTAGTATAGGATAGTCAGAATTTAGGAAGGTTCTGTGATCGTTCAGAGGCAGCCACGTTACATAATGACGTAAGTGACATGCCCTTGTCAGTACAGTGGGTGAACATCAGGTTAGCGGATGGTTGGAAATCGTCCATGTGTCTAATCTTTGCACAAGTCAAGGAAATTACTTTGACATGTGAGCAATGAGACGAAGAGAAAGATTTGCACGGTACCCACCCAGTTACAGATTTAGTAATCATTACCTTGATTCATCCCACTATAAATAGATGACTTTTCTCTCATTTGCAGGATTGGCTAATTTCACTATAGAATAGCTTACTCTCTCTCTCTCTTGTATTCTCTAAGTTATAACTCAGTTCGCTAAACGCGACATGACCTTACTCTCATTAATACAATATCAGTAGACATAGGATTCGCTTTTGAGCATCCGAACCACTTTAAACATTGTCTCTCACCCTTTATTTAACTAAATATTCTCATATCGTGTGTGACTTTTAAGTCTGCTTAGCATTTCTCATATGTAAATAGTTAGTGTCAAAATCAAGTATCTACATGAAACAATTTTTTCAAATTCAAATAAAAATCATTGGTTTGAATAACTTTATTAGATTGTGACAATTCAACATTTTTCAAATCTAATTGGACTATGTTTTGAGCTCATGGGCTGAAGTAATGGGCATCCTTTTCAAATGATTTGGGCCAATTAGTGGACCCATGATGAATCAGCTCCGCCTCGAGCCAGAGGTCATAATCTAATACAAATAATTATTACTATGTGAAGATAAATTCTTTAAGAGTTAAGACGGTACTTAGAAAAATTATAAATTTATTACAATGTGAAATTTATTTTTATTTATAACTAGCCCAAGTTACAATCATAATTTTTTATGACTACATAAAAGTTATGTTTATATAGAGTATCACTGTAAAGAGGTTTTATTGTACTTATCTATTTGTGGAAAGATCTTATTTAAAGGCATAAACACTTTTAAATTTTATTTTAGATTGTATGGTTACATTTGAAAAGTGCTTATTAGATTTTCAGTTGGCTATTTTATGGCTTTTAGGAGCTTTTTATATAAGCTCTTTATAAATTTATTTAAATTGTTGAAATTTCAAAAATATCCTTATTCTATTTTATAAATTCGAATTTAATATTATTTTTATATATTAAAACATTTTTTAGTAAATTCTTATGAAAACGGCTAACAATTTTTTATAAAAGCTATACTTTAATAAAAGTGATTCAAATAATCTGGCACTAATATGCTTTAAAAATAATAATATTATATGTACAAACTCCTGGCACAAATTTATTCATATAAACTAATGTATTTTAATGATATTTGGTGATTTTAAATTAGAGATAATATAAATAAGTTAGAATAGGTGATGTATTATATATAAAGAGGATTATTACATCAATTTGTAAAAAAATAATTTGTATAAGTAATATTAATCAATAAAAATTACCTCATAATTTTAATATAATAATTTGTAATTGGATAGATGAGGCATATTTATAAATGAATTAATTTCGAATTATAAAATTATGAAAAAAGTTTACGAGATTAAATTATAAACGTGGTAGTAACCCTATTACTGGCTGTCAAAATTATATTTGGTGGGCTACGGAATAGCGTTCTAAAGTAGTAAATGTGACAAGGGTTAGATGATCGCATAATCAGGCTTTACTTATTACAACTTTTTAAAACTTTTGGTACCAAAAACAGTACTGTAATTCTTGAAACGGGACCCATAATAATCCGTTATTATCTGAACAAAGCAGGAGTCTTGTCAGCAGTAATCATCAGACAGTTTCCACGTATAAGATACCACATGGCAATACTCACACGAACAATTTTCTGTCTGAATGCCCATACACAAGATCTGGCCGTACACTGAGCCAAGCACCAGTCTAATCACCATCAGACGGCATAGAAAACCGTGATACACATCAGCCGTTGAATTGCATCTCAAAGTCTAAGATCAGGGACCGTCAAAAAACAGTTTGTGGGGTCAAACACAGAGCTTTGCTTTTGCCTTCTGGCATCCACTTTCTTTGAATGACTTGGCGTTGGCCCAATATCATTTAAAATCTAGCAAAATGCCATTTCACAAACAGGATAGATTCTCTGTGAGTCTGATTAACCCCAATTCCTCTGTCCTCTCACCATTTTCGTTTCTTCTTTTACTCAAATGCCCAGAGTCTTATGCAAATATGACTTTGAGGTGTGAACGTGTGCATCATCAGTGTACGTTTGTACCTCAAGATTTTCCAGAATACTTCTTCCTTGTTGCAATATAATAATGTTCATATTAATAATAATTTAAAATTATGTTATTTTCCTATCCTCTACACAAACACCGTTCATTTATTTAAACGAAAAGCCAAGTGCCAGAAGAATTTGTGGTTCTGGAAAGCTCAGAAAACAGGTTGTTTTAAGGGAAAAGAATGATAGCTTTATTTTCTTGATTCTTGAATTAGCTATAGATAAATAAAATAGAATCCCATATAATTATTTATTTCTGGTCTTCTTCAATTCCAATTCCAAGAAATCTGCAGATTTTCTGCTTCGTTTAGATTCAAACCCGTGAAATGGGGCTTTGATTCTTCTTTATAAACTTTTATCAGTTACTGCAGAAAAGTTGTCTGTTACAGAAAGAGAATACACCAAAAGAGAAGAAGAAAATGCATAGAGAAAACAATTCACAATTGGATCAAATTTGAGAGTGAATAAATACAATTCGGTTTACTAAAATTCGTACAACATAATAAGACTGCATTTCAAATATTCAAACCTTCTTTACAACACAACAAAATACAGATCCATCAAAGCAAAAATGGTGCTTTTCAATATAAAATTATTGAATCATCGACACATACCATCCTCTAAATTCCCAGTACCTAAAAATAATAATTTCGGCTGCTTTTGTAGCCAAATTCAATCACGGTGTTATAAAAAAAAAAAAACAAACAAAAAAAAAAAAAAAAAAAAACTTCAGAAAAAAAAAAAAAAAAAAAATTCAGCAAAAACAAAATAATTAAAATTTCATACCAATACATACAACAATCCTATACAACACAGAGCAGCAACAATGCAGCTACTCCTTTGTCCCAACACATCAACTCCTGATCTATCATCCTCGCGAAAGCCAGGTGGCGAAGACAAATGAGAAGAGGGGCCACCGAATCCCGGCGAATTATCAGGCGATGGTGAAACATCCGGCGACTGAGCACTCCCTATCACTTCATTACCAGGCTTCCCTGGAACCGCAGATTCTTTACCAAAAAACTCCCTTGGCAATAACACTTTTGATACTCCAAAAATCGCCAGTGGCTTCTGATCAATAACTGTTTGCGTCACGGACGCTTGAACAAGCCCAGTGTCAATAGCAACCGAACCGTTCACTCTCGAAATATTTAAAGTAAATCTACCTGCTCCCATGTCCTCCGTGGCTAATGTCGGCTGAACTGGGTTCACAATCGACTCCAGTGAACCTAACGGATAATACGAATGCAAGACGTGAAATTTCAAGACTACAGCTTTTTTATCAGCTGGAAGAGATTGAAGCTTCTCATTATTAGGTAGATCTGCAAATGCGATATCAGTTGGAACAAATAGAGTTATTCCAGCACCGCCTTCGTCGGCCTCGAATTCTTCGACTACCCCGGACGCCGACAGCATCGACGCCGCGACATTAAAATTGTGGCCGTCAATTAAGGCCTTGGTGATGTTTAATCCTAGCGGAGGAAGAGTCTCGGACGCCATGAGATCGAATCCGTAGGGGATGATGAGAGAGTTGACGGATAAGATTGTGATGTTATAAGGTAGGGTTTTGACGAGGAATAAAACGGTGGCGTTCGAGGGCGAGTAAGGGGCCGGTGAGTGAAGTGTTATTGTCTTGGTTGTGGGGTTACGGCTTATGTTTACTGACCCGAAATTGGAGGATGCCCGACCCGTCGTTTGAAAAAGCGTAGTGACGAGAATTCCGGACGGAGAGATCTGCTGGAGGTCGGACCAGGAGAAGAATTGGAGGAGTATGTGGTAACGGAGGAGGTCGGCGAGTGCGGAAAGGGAGAGGCGGCGCGTGAGGTCCACCGAGGACGGGGAAGTTAAGTAGGAGTTAGGTACGGTGAGGAGAGTGAGGGAGGAGCGGTGGGAAAGGTCAGAGGCTACGGCGGAGTTGGAGAGAAGTGCGGAAAATGCGGATAGATTTGGATAAGGAGAGAGTAGTTCTGTAATGTTTAGAGCTGAAATAGAGGGAGTGGTGAAGAGGAGTAAATAGGTTATAATAGTAGGGGTAAAATGGGAAATGTAAAGATTGAAAGCCATGGATGCTGTGGAGTGTGTGTCTCTCTCTCTAATTGCAGAGAGTGAGTAAGTGAGTGGTGTTTGTAGCAGAGTGTGTGAAGGGATTGAGTAAGAGAGCGTGATGATGGAGGGTCAAAATGATTCTAGTGATGGTGATGTTGATGCATTAAATTTGTTTATTATTATTATTATTAAAATTCTTTGTCCACTTGCGTTGGAGGGCGAGTGACTTCACTCGCTGTTACTTTGCGTGCATCTACTAACTACTATATATATTTTTGTCTTAGCAAAGACACAGTCTCGTGTCTTGTTGTATAAGTGTGTTAGATACTAGATATAAATAGATTATTAAATTTAAGAAAATTTTCTAAAAATGGAATCAAATTATGAACGTGTGTTGTATTAATTTACAGCATACACCTCGCATGGGGAAGAGAAGAATGTTAAGTGTGTGTTTGTTTTATTAGTTGGGATAAGATTTTTCAGAAAGTTGGTGTTTCTTATGAGGTAGAATTTGAAAATTAATAAAAACATTCTGATAGGTATGTTAATTTACTAAACACCCATACAGTAAAACATTAAAAATGAACAAAAGCAATCCTACATATCCATTAAATATCGACAGTCATCACCACTGTCGGATGGTGGTCGATCATCGTCATAATAGCGCATAACCTACTGGATCTAGTTGATCGTGCATTGATATGATATTTTTTGGCTTGATCCATCGTGGATCTGATCATAAAAGGTTAGATCTACAGTCAGATCTAACTGTTGACGATTAGATCTAGTCACGTTTGATTGTCAACGGTGGCCAAAGATATGACCGTTGTTAACGACTAGCGACGATCAAAGATCTAATAGAAGATTTAGCCTTTTTCGACTAGATCCACGATGGATCTGACAAAAAAATGTTATATCGATACATTATTGGCTAAATCCAGTCGATAGTATACCATTATGTCAGATTTCAACCACCTTCCAATGGTGATGATTGAAATATGGAAAATATAGGTGGATGAGGGTGTTTGTTAATTTTTAAACTTTTTTCTTTTGAGGGTGTTTAGTTTAATTAACAAAACTAAAGAGTTTAAAATAATTAAATAAAATAGAATTGAATTTTTAGAATAAGAAAACAAATATATATTTTGATAGAATATTTATAAGATAAGATAGAAATAATGAATAAAACTGAATATTCTCGTCACTATTTGATATCGTGTTCAACCATATTTTATTTATCGATAATATAAATGGTACTTCGTGTTGCTTGTTTAACTTCGTTAGATTATTGGATAATGGTAATTATCAACGGTGGAAAGATTAGTCTGATATAGCCAGAGTTTAGTATCAGAAATTTAATTATTTATTATTTCAAAGCGTTGAAAATTTTCGACAAAACATCATCAATTTAATGTAATATTAATAATACAGTATAGTTGAATCTTTTAAACGACATAGATAAGACAAGATCTCTTTTATTAGGGTTGCTGTTTAATTACTAATTAATGACATATGATTAAAATAATTCTCTTATTAAAAACCATTAATCATAAATACAAAAAACTAAAATCTGATTCGATGCATTAAAAATCTAGTGGGTACTTTAGGCAACAAGTGTTAATGAGGGAAGTTGGTTCCTTCAATTAATGAGGATGAAAATAGGAGAGGGGTATTACCGTAATATTATACGTGGTCCTAATAAAAAAAAAAAAATTCAGCAAAAACAAAATAATTAAAATTTCATACCAATACATACAACAATCCTATACAACACAGAGCAGCAACAATGCAGCTACTCCTTTGTCCCAACACATCAACTCCTGATCTATCATCCTCGCGAAAGCCAGGTGGCGAAGACAAATGAGAAGAGGGGCCACCGAATCCCGGCGAATTATCAGGCGATGGTGAAACATCCGGCGACTGAGCACTCCCTATCACTTCATTACCAGGCTTCCCTGGAACCGCAGATTCTTTACCAAAAAACTCCCTTGGCAATAACACTTTTGATACTCCAAAAATCGCCAGTGGCTTCTGATCAATAACTGTTTGCGTCACGGACGCTTGAACAAGCCCAGTGTCAATAGCAACCGAACCGTTCACTCTCGAAATATTTAAAGTAAATCTACCTGCTCCCATGTCCTCCGTGGCTAATGTCGGCTGAACTGGGTTCACAATCGACTCCAGTGAACCTAACGGATAATACGAATGCAAGACGTGAAATTTCAAGACTACAGCTTTTTTATCAGCTGGAAGAGATTGAAGCTTCTCATTATTAGGTAGATCTGCAAATGCGATATCAGTTGGAACAAATAGAGTTATTCCAGCACCGCCTTCGTCGGCCTCGAATTCTTCGACTACCCCGGACGCCGACAGCATCGACGCCGCGACATTAAAATTGTGGCCGTCAATTAAGGCCTTGGTGATGTTTAATCCTAGCGGAGGAAGAGTCTCGGACGCCATGAGATCGAATCCGTAGGGGATGATGAGAGAGTTGACGGATAAGATTGTGATGTTATAAGGTAGGGTTTTGACGAGGAATAAAACGGTGGCGTTCGAGGGCGAGTAAGGGGCCGGTGAGTGAAGTGTTATTGTCTTGGTTGTGGGGTTACGGCTTATGTTTACTGACCCGAAATTGGAGGATGCCCGACCCGTCGTTTGAAAAAGCGTAGTGACGAGAATTCCGGACGGAGAGATCTGCTGGAGGTCGGACCAGGAGAAGAATTGGAGGAGTATGTGGTAACGGAGGAGGTCGGCGAGTGCGGAAAGGGAGAGGCGGCGCGTGAGGTCCACCGAGGACGGGGAAGTTAAGTAGGAGTTAGGTACGGTGAGGAGAGTGAGGGAGGAGCGGTGGGAAAGGTCAGAGGCTACGGCGGAGTTGGAGAGAAGTGCGGAAAATGCGGATAGATTTGGATAAGGAGAGAGTAGTTCTGTAATGTTTAGAGCTGAAATAGAGGGAGTTGTGAAGAGGAGTAAATAGGTTATAATAGTAGGGGTAAAATGGGAAATGTAAAGATTGAAAGCCATGGATGCTGTGGAGTGTGTGTGTCTCTCTCTCTAATTGCAGAGAGTGAGTGAGTGGTGTTTGTAGCAGAGTGTGTGAAGGGATTGAGTAAGAGAGCGTGATGATGGAGGGTCAAAATGATTATGGTGATGGTGATGTTGATGCATTAAATTTGTTTATTACTATTATTATTAAAATTCTTTGTCCACTTGCGTTGGAGGGCGAGTGACTTCACTCGCTGTTACTTTGCGTGCATCCACTAACTACTACATATATTTTTGTCTTAGCAAAAAGCCAGAGTCTCGTGTTCTGTAACTCTGTTGTATAAGTGTGTTAGATAGTAGATATAAATAGATTATTAAATTTAAGAAATTTTTCTAAAAATGGAATCAAATTATGAACATGTGTTGTATTAATTTACAGCATACACCTCGCATGGGGAAGAGAATGATGTTCGTGTGTGTTTGTTTTATTATTTGGGATGTGATTTTTTAAAAAGTTTGTTGCGTTATTACGAGGTAGAATTTGAAAATTAATAAAAATATTTTCATAAATTTATTAATTTACTAAACACTCTTACAATAAAACATTAAAAATTAATAAAAACATCCCTACACACCCATTAAATACTGACAGCCGATCACCACTGTCGGAAGATGATCGGTAATCATCGTAATAGTACACGACCTGCTAGATCTGGCCAGTCGTGCATTGATATGACATTTTTCGGCTAGATCCATTTGGGATCTAATCAGAAAAGGTCAAATCTACAGTCAGATTTGACTGTTGACGACTAGATTTGAGCACGTTTAATCGTCAACGTTGGCCAAAGATATGGCCGTTGTTGACGACTAGTTACAGCCAAAGATCTGACCGTAGATCTAGCATTTTTCGGCTATATTAACGCACTACTGGTAAGATCCAGCCGATAGTATGCTATTACGTCATATTTCAGTCACTTTCCGATAATGATAGTTGGAATCTGATAAATGTAGGTGGATGGGGGTGTTTGTTAATTTCTAAACTTTTTTCTTTTGAGGGTGTTTAGTTAAATTAATAAATCTAGATAGTTTAAAATAATTAAATAAAATAGAATTGTAATAGGAAAACAAATATGTATTTTAGTAAAATAGGGATAAATTATGGTAAAAATAATGAAACAAACTTAATATTCTCATCACTATTTGATATTGTGTTAAATACTTCGTGTTCAACCATATTTTATTTATCGATAATATAAATGGTATTTCGTGTTGCTTGTTTAACTTCGTTAGATTATTGGACAATGGTAATTATCAACGGTATAAAGATCAGTCTGATATAGCTAGAGTTTGGTATCAGAAATTTCGAAGCGTTGAAAATTTTCGACAAAATATCATCAATTTAAACGACATAGATAAGACAAGACCTCTTTGATTAGGGTTGCTGTTTAATTACTAATTAATGACATATGATTAAAATAATTCTCTTATTAAAAACCATTAATCATAAATACAAAAAATAAAATCTGATTCGAGGCATTAAAAATCTAGTGGGTACTTACTACTTAGGCAATAAGCGTTAATGAGGGAAGTTGGCTCCTTCAATTAATGAAGATGAAAATAGGAGAGGGGTATTACCGTAATATTATACGTGGTACGATATTTTTACATCCGTGTTTTTAAGTAGCGGGCCGGTGACTACTGAGTACTGACAAAATCCACCGTCTAACAGCGGAGCGCCTTTATTGCCTTGCCTTCCTACTTTAAAATAATAAGAAAGATGAAGCTTATGTACGGTCGTAAAGCTTCGTGATCAGTGATGACGCACTGTTAATCTGTTTTTATCTGCCTACGTGTCACGCATCTGCATGGGCTGTCATTTTTCTAATCTTTATTTTCTAACCTTTGCAGTGTCACCATAAAGAAGAGCACTTACGCGACACACAGGTACCAATAATTGGGCTTTTTTTTATGGTTCTGAGAAATTTTTTTAAATCGAAATTAAATTAAATTAACAACTTTAATAGAATCCAAATAAAATAAGTGGTTAGATTAATTCAGTATGATGAAGTTGGAGAAAAAATCTCATCTTAATTTATATAAGAATTAATATAGATTTAGTAAAGATATATTTAGAATATAGTTAGTTTTATAAGTAAACTATTCCTTCTTTCTTAAAAGAAAACTCTTAGCATACACTTTAATTTATATTTTTAAAAGCATTCTAAAATACTTTTACAATTTTCAAAAAAACTTTTATATCTATCAATCAACAGTATAAAATTGTGTTTGAAAAGTCTTGAAAGTAATTTTATTGTATTATTAGTCAAACTAAAAATGCTTTTCATACTATGTTTAAGTAAAAGTGATTCTTGAACCATCCATAGCAAAAAGAGGTTCCATAAGCTTCAAAATTTGAGTCTCTACCACACTAATAGGATGGTCACTGAAACTCTTATCCGATCAACAGTTTTAGAGTCTCAAGAAATTAGTTGAGGTGTATATAAATTTGTCTGAACACTTTTCAGGATAATTAAAAAAAAAGTGCTTCCTGTATAATAATAATAATAGCAATGCTATAGTTACCGAAGAATGCACACCGAATAACGTGACGTCATCATATTTTCTTAAAAAAAGAAATTCATAATTAATCAACGATCAGGATGGCGTCACATCATTCGATGCATAAATTCGATGCCTATGATTTTGTAACTATATTATTTTTCATAATAATATTCCTCAAACCCAAACAACAGAAGCATTTTTTAACAACATGCATTACTGCTGTGTGGTTCTGTTGAGAGACATATAATGCCAAACTCTTTGTTGGAGTCACCCTCACCCTCACCCTCCGCCACCATCTTATGGGCCTCTCAGCTTTCTAGAAATGTTAAAAGAGGATGCAGTGTTGGAAGGTCCATGAACCCATAGGTGGGCTTTCAGGCTCAATTCGGAACCTGGTACTTGTGGTTTGACATTGGCCCAACCGTTGGACGTGAAGTATGCAGATTTTATGATGTTTTATTTGTTTGAACTTTCAACGTACAAATTCATTGATGAAACACGTTAATACCTTGATAAGTTCCATTAATCTAGAAACTTAAGACTATGGAGATTTTGTCAACTTTTCAAGGTATCTGAGAATCAGTAAGCTGATTGGTTGATTCTGATTGTGGGCCAATTGAATGAACAAATACAATATTACAGTCAATTTCACATTCAATTGGTAAGGCATAGAGAGAGTTGAAAATCTGAGTCATTTTCGTGGTCAAATTCGCATAACATTGGCATCCCTAAGTGGACCAGTCACGATGTATCATAAGAATATTATTATATATTGCTTAAGATTTAGGATTAAAATGAAAAGGAATTATTCAACGATGTAATCTAAATAATACGTATTTACCGGATGATATATAAATATAGATAACGCCACCATAACAACAAAAGTACAAGACAAATATAATGTTGAAATATCGCTTTCTTTGAATATAGTATTATTCAACCATACAATAAACATATGTATTTTTAGTTCGACTTGCTCAAGTTAAATTATTAATACGCAACTACATAGTATACAGTATACACAACCCTTTAACTGCCTCCTTTGGTCCCTCAAGTTTAGCCGGTCCATGTCCCCACATCACATCATCTCACAACACGACCTAACCACCTTCAATCTCCTTCTCTTTGTCTAATCTTTGTTGGCTATAAAAAATATTTATTTTGGTGAAGACTTCATATTGATAACTCCTTTTATCTTGGTATAATAAGCTTGTTGTGTTGTGTGTGGAGCTAGAAATGGGGTTGGTGAGCTGCACCAAGTGTGAGTTTTAACTGCTAGAATGGTTTGGTCATCTAAACTTGCCATATAGTTTACTTCATAGACTTAGACTTGTCTTGTAGCTTAAATTGGACCAGTCCTAGAGAAAAGCTAGCAAACAGAGAGAGAGTGGACCAGGTGTGGCAGGTAAAGCAAGGCCGCCGAAATACTTTGGTCGTTAGCCCTCTTCTTTTCCCTGGTCATCTTGCTATATAACAAAACTGACTTCAACTTTCTTCTTGTACGTTACATGGTTATTACAAGTTTCTGTGTTCATACATATGAAATATGAAATGATTTTTCCCCACTCTGATGCTCTCTCATGCATATAGAGGTAAGCTTTTTCTTTCTCACCAGGTTTGTTTTGTAACCTTTGTCTAGTTTCTGAACATAAGGCTTGAGAACGTTTTCTGCTGCTTTGTTGTTTATTAATTTCATTGCTAAAAGAAACGCAAAAGAAGCTGCTTTTAGTTTTATGCTATATAACATGGTAAGTTGAAAAGGGTGAAACGTGAAATGAATTGTTGATGTTTTAAAACGATAAATATATTTAATTGTTTGCTGACGAGATTGGATGTATTGAATTTCTGATATTGATCTTCTTCATGTCATCTTTGCCTGATTCACCTATATGAATACTGGTTCTTTGATTGCTGTTTGTACATGTTTTTAAGTAGGACTCTTTTGTTAAAGAACCTGACCTCTGTTGGTAAATTAATGAAGTTGAGAGGAATTTCAATCTTAATAAAAGGAAACTACATGCAGATGTTTATTTTACCTTGTTGATAGAAACTGTTTAGCCTCTTGTCTCCTATCATGGTAAAAAATCATCTCCAAGTATATGGTAGTTTTTGTTTCTTGGGATGCTGGAATTTCCATAACTTGACATGCTCACCTTGCTTTTTCCATCTTCTATGCATGGTGTTTGATGCTTGTTCTAAATAAAGATAGAGATTTCAAAGTCAGCTCTCCCTTTTTCGTGTAATTTGGAAAACAGTAACTGAATTCATAATCTGTTTGGCGATTGAGATATTTGATATTTCACCTAGCTTCCCGTGTTGTTTACCCTGTTTTACTTTTGTTCTGTTCAGGATTGAGAAGATATTGGCCCTAGAGGTTGAAATCAATTGTTGTTGGGTAAATTTTTGTCTGTCAAATATGGGAAGGCAGTTGCATCGTGAGCACTCTGGCCTTCAATTTGAGAGCTACCATCCAGGCTGCCTATGGAGCATACTGCATATTCTTGATAATCATCAATGGAGAAATGTCAAAAGGATAATTCCAAATAAGAAGCACCTTAGAGGAAGAAAAGCCATATGTAAGCAACTCTATTTGCTTCAGCCTGTTTCCATTTGTTCCTTAAATAATGATATCTGGATTATAATAATGTTCTCTTCGCATCTAAATTTACATTTACCTAGAACTAACAGGATATACTCAACGTTTAGATGAAATTTCTGAATACTATAGTCGAAGGTCTCCAGGTCTCTTGTTAATGACTGTTGTCTAATTATTGAAATCTGTTTCTGCACAGTGAATTTTTGTAATAGTATTATTGGAAAGGAAAATGTTTTTATGTTTGTGTTGGACGTCATATTATATAGTCCAATTAATATGACCTTTCCATCAATGATTGAAATCTGTTTCTGCACAGTGACCTTTCCATCAATGATTGAAATCTGTTTCTGCACAGTGACCTTTCCATCAAGGTCAATTTATGGTCTGCTTTGGAGATTGTTTTGCTTGCATAATAACTGCAACTGCAGCACAAAGTAAATTATTGCTTTTGCAGAGACTCTTTCAGATCTCCTGGTTTTCTGGAGATTATGTAAGACCAAGTTGACTGCCAGATGCCATTCATTTCCCCTAGATAAAAGGAATTGTTCTACATCTAGGCAAGGCAGAGGGAACCTTATGCAGGAGGAGGATAGAATTTCTGCTTGGCAGTTGATCTCAATATTTGTATGTTATGCTTAATTTCTTATTACTCATTGTAGGCTTCGGAAATCCAAAGACAATATCCCTGGAACGTGAAAGTGGTGAAGCGCAAAATTTTCTGGATGCTGATAACTTTATAGTGAGTTTATATTACGCATTTAATTCACCTTTAATTTTATCATGGGATTTGAGTTGTTTCTTCTGCATACAACAATACATCATCTGAAAGTAAATTTGACATTATCAGGTCGAACAGGATACTACCACAAATTCAATTGAAAAACATTCAGGCATAGCCAGCATTAAAGCATTAATCAGTGAAGAGATGTCCAAGGAGGAGAACCAGAAGCAGTTGATTTTGGGCTTCCCTGCACAATCAAAGTTGCAGCGAACATATTCAATCCATCATTTAGATCCTTCAGACTTTCGCCCTGGTAAAATAAGCGATGACTGGACAAATCCAATTATCGTCCTTCATAAAGATGAAAAGACTTCGTCCACTAGATCTCGGGTTTCATCTCTGAAAAAGAGAACGAGGAAAATAATTGCAAGAAATAAAAAGCGTGATGTGGGTGATAGTGTGAATGTTGAGGACAGCTTGGGACAATACCAGCTTTCTGGAAAGCAGGACAAAGTAATGGAAAACTCAAAAATTCAGAAGCAGATAGGTACTAAGCAGCTCAGTCGAGAAATTCTGCATCACCAGATTAAGGAATATGTGGATGTTCTTGAGATATTCAAGGTAAACAAGGAGGAATTCCTCAAACTCCTGAAGGAACCTGATATTGGTGTCTCAGAGAATTTCCCTGGCCAGCAGATTTCCAATAGAAACGTAAAATTAACCAAATCAGGATCATTTCCGGTAGCTGATTCATCTCGTATTAGATATCTTAGACCCAGTACACTTGAACACAAGCAGAATGAAACTTGGGCCTTCCCAAAAGGAGAAATGCCGGTACGCAGTACTGAAGTACCTAATCCTGATTCAGCGAGGTCTCAAGAAGGTTATAATTCAAAGACAGTGCCCTCATTAGGGGATGATAATGTGGGAAGTGCCATTAAACAAAAAGCTAATAATTGTTCTCAGGGTTCATCCCAGGTATCTATTCATCAGCCTTGGAATAAGTTGGTTAAAGGTCACTTCAGAGGTATAAAGCGGAGACTAAGGCATGCTATTAAAGAGAAACAAAAGGAGAATGACCACTCAAAGACTGATGGAAAACAGATGCCTACAGGTTCGGAAAACATAAGTGTGGGCGATGATGGTACAGACAGCTCCAGAATGTATCATGAGAGGGATGGTTCTGATCATGATCTTAGTAAAAGCAGAAGAAGACACATGAGAAGAACAACCTCTCTAAATGAGTCCCTGGAAAAATATGCTCGGTTGTTCGAGTCTAGTTCCAGCAGAGGAGCGAAGTTACCTCACTCTAACAGCTTAAAGTTGAGAAATGAAGATAAGACTTCTTCGAGCGAGCACACTCCAAAATTTTTCAAAAGGATTTCCTCCCTGTCTGATCTTGAGTCATTTTCATCCTTATTGAATGAGTTGGCTAATGAATCAGAGATGCCAGTTAGCACTGAAGTGGATTGCAATACAAACACTGAAAGTGATAATCGTGATGAAACGAAGTCAAGTGGCCTTCCTGTTGCTACAGATAAGCTGGAACCATTAGATGCTATTGTAGAGACTCAATTTCAAAAGAGTACTGAACAAGGAAGTGACAGCAATGTGGGTATTGAACATTCAGGTGGCTTAATGGTGGATAAAATTGGTGAAGAAATTTCTATGACAGGTGAATTTGGTGAGAATACCATCGATGCTTTAAATGTTGGTAGCATCCCTCCGCAAGATCAGGAGATTGATTCCACAATGAATCCTAGTGTATGCCTTGATCAACCAAGTCCAGATCCGGTGACTGAAACTTGTTTTCCAGACAATATACTAGACCCTGCAGAAGTTCCAATTTCAGAAGGTACCACAACTAAATTATGAAAACTGCATTTCTTTTTCTTTTCTTTGTTTTTTCATTTTTTCTTGCTGAAATGCAATGTCCTTTAATAAATAGATTAGCGGTAAATATTTCTTATGACTTGATGAGATGGAATAGCATCAAAAGCTTTAGTTAAAAAATGTTTGAGGCCTGAATATCTTTGTTTTCCATTTAGTTGAGCGAGGCAATCTATTAATTTGGTTAAATTCTAACAGGTTCAGAGTTGAATCCCGTGCACATTCATATCCATGAGGCAGATTCTTCTTTCAACCTTGAAAATAGGTCCAATGCAGATTCTTTATTAGGCTTGTGCGACAGAGTGAACACTGATGAGGACAATCACTTTCTGCATTTCGAATTGGGTAACAACGACGCTTCCTTCAATTATGTGAGAGAAGTTCTTCATCTGTCAGGATTCATCGGAAACGAATGCCTAGGAACTTGGTACTCACTAGACCAGCCATTGAATCCTTCAGTGTTCAAGGAATTGGAAGAATACTTGCACCATGAATTACAATACTCTCCTGAGGAGATTGGAGGAAACTGTGAGCACCAGCTTCTGTTTCATTTAATTAACGAGGTACTACTTGAGCTATATGAGAGATCATTCACCTACTTCCCACGAGCCTTCTCCTTCAATAGCCACATTCGTCCAATGCCAAAGGGGAACCGTGTTCTTGATGAGGTCTGGTCAAGAATTTGCCGGTACCTCAGCTTTAGGACAAACCTGGACCAGTCCTTGGATGACATTGTGGCTCAAGATTTGGCAAAGGGTGATGGTTGGTTGACTCAACAATTTGAAACAGAATGTGTGGTTCTTGAGCTAGAAGATTTGATATGCGATGAACTCTTTGATGAACTTATTTACTCATGAGAGAGTTGAGTTGAGGCCACACAGTCATGCTCATGTTCTCTGTAGGAAAACTTTGTATATAAAATTTTGTTACGCTTTGATTGTACATACTTAATAGGGAGGAAAGAAATTCTTATATAGGAATTCATGTAGTTGTGCTCTGTAAAAGGTTGGAACTTGGATGAGTTCTGTTATTTGTGAAAACCTTAGAGATTATACCTGCGTGTAGGTTCAAATTCAGTATAATAAAGATTTTACTTTGTTGTGATTAAATTCCTGGAGTATGTAAGTGAAGCTTTTTCCTGATTCAGTTTGCAGATTCTTCATTGTATGACAGAATTTATGGAAGATGAAGTGAGGATATAAAGCTGCTAAGATCTTGTAAAATAATTTTTTACAATAAGTTAAACTTGCTGTATTACTGTAACTGTGAAATATTTTACGGTTATGCTCTTAATTAATGCTGTAAATTTAATTACATGATCATGACATTTCTAAGGCGGTTGCCATACATCAGTAAATAACAGGCTTACCAGTTTCAACTGGCCCACCTGTAGTCCATGTCGAAGTGGCCTAATTTGACAATGTATTGTCGCACAAAAGAGGGAAAAAAGAGGTCGTCTAAAACCTTTGTTAAACCTCTGCTCTTCCGTTAAACGGCTATGGCTCACCACCAGCGCTGCCAACGGTAATCCTAACAGTGTCGGAAACTTCAAACTCCATATTTGACGGTAAACTGCTGAATTGCTTTCTTTTCTTGCTCTATATATATATATATATTTTTTTTTTTTTTTATGGGAACAAATTCTGTATTTCTGTTCGACTATTCGACATTTAGACTCGGGCTATTCTTGTCTTAAGCTGCCGCATCTGATCTGGGTATTCTTAGTTTTATCATTCTTGATGAACTATGGGAGCTTAGCAACTTGTTAATCGAATAAAAAAGCTGTAGAAAATTGCGTTTTGTGATCTTGATTTTCTCTGGTGGTTCTCTATTAACATTTAAAATCGACTTTATAAAAATATATTTTTTTCTATTCAAATGCTAAGCTTTGATCAAGCGTATCTTGGGGAGAAGATTTGAGCTCACTTGATGTGTTGCAACAGCTCGATGAAATGTCTCAAAGAAGCTTAAGTCTCAGTTATTTACTTATTTATTTTTTACAGGACCATTCAAGTTCGATGAATCATTAAATGTTTAGAACGTTCAGAGTTTGAGATACGGTATAGCAATTCAGCGACAAATGTTGTGGTTACAACGTGGAAAATCACTTTGGAACCTAGAACCCATTAGACGATCTTCAAAACCACCATGGCTTTCGGTGATGTTCCTTCCTTACTCAGATGCTCCTTACAAGAAGGCTAAGGCTGCTCCTTTACAGGTTTCACACTCAAATTCATATGCCTTATGGACGTTGATTGTAGGTTTACGTTTCTTTTTATTGGGATATTTGGACTGTCTTTGCAGGAAACCAGAATGAGGGACAAATTTACGCTGTATTGCAAAGGAGGTGATGGTGGCAGCGGTTGTTCTAGCTTCCGCCGTAGCCGGCATGATCGCCGTGGTACACCTGATGGTGCGTTCTCTATAATAGCTTTATGCTAATAACCATCCTTCTATTAAGCAGTGAGTCATATTTTTACAGTTAAAGAGTGATTTAGTGAATTGCTGCTTTTTTTTCCCCAATCTATCTTTGATTTTAATGTAGGTGGGAATGGTGGAAGAGGTGGTGATGTGATTCTAGAATGTTCTCCTTCAGTTTGGGACTTCAGCGGTTTGCAAAATCATGTTGTATGTTACTTTTTTTTTTTTTTTTTTTCCTGAACAATGTAGTAGCTTGATGGTCTGACATTGAACTGCGTGATACTTATGGTTCGCCACAGAAAGCGGATAGAGGAGGGCATGGAACTGCAAAGAATATGATAGGAAGCCGAGGAAAAGACAAGGTTATTCAATGCTGTTTTGTTTAATTACTTGCAGGATTGAGTTATTGTTAGTATTGTATGGTCCTTTAACTAAAATGATTATGCAGTGGCTCATTGAGTGATTATTTCACCTGATAGGTTGTCCTGGTGCCAGTTGGCACTGTAATTCATCTTATCGAGGGTGAAATTCCAACTGTGATTGAAAACTGTTCAGAAACAAATTTGGATCCCTGGGACCTTCCTGGTACCCTTGATAGTAATCTGTCTGAATCTGATCAGCATTCTGTCATTAAGAATACAACTGTGCCAGAGGAAGTCAAGTCTGTGTGCAGTACCGGTGATTCATCACCTCATAAAGAGATAAAGTTAGAGGCATTAGCAAGCCTGCAGCACACCACTCAAGTTGAGAGGGAAGATGAAGAACAAATACAATATAATGTTGCAGAATTAACCAAGCAAGGTCAGCAAATCATCATTGCTTGTGGAGGAGAGGGTGGTTTGGGTAATGTGTGTTGTCCAAGTGTTTCAAAGAAACCTAAGGTTACAAATTCTGGGGTCCTTGGGGATGGTGTATTGGTTCATGAAGTATCCGATGATGATAAATCCTCCCTCAGTACTGGTTTGCCTGGTTCAGAGGCTGTTGTTGTACTTGAACTCAAAAGCATTGCTGATGTGGGCTTTGTGGGGATGCCAAATGCTGGCAAAAGTACTCTTCTAGGGGCTATATCGAGGGCTAGGCCTACAGTGGGCCATTATGCCTTCACAACTCTAAGGCCTAATTTAGGGAATCTTAATTTTGATGACTTATCGATTACAGTGGCTGACATTCCCGGAATCATAAGCGGTGCCCATCAGAATCGTGGACTTGGACATGCTTTTCTACGGCATATAGAACGCACAAAGGTTCTGGCTTATGTGGTAGACTTGGCTTCTGGGTTAGATGGTAGAAAGGGAATTCCACCATGGGAGCAGCTTAGAGATTTAATTTTAGAGCTTGAGTACCATCAGGAGGGCTTATCTGATCGGCCGTCCTTAGTAGTAGCAAATAAAATTGATGAAGCAGGTACTGAGAAAGTTTACGAAGAACTGAAAAGAAGAGTGCAGGGTGTTCCTATGTATCCAGTGTGTGCTGTCTTGGAGGAAGGAGTTTCAGAGGTGAAAGATGGTCTTAGGATGCTTGTGAATGGTGAAAAATTAGAGAGACTCAGTTTAGAAAAAATATTATTACAATAATAATGCTTGGCACCGAGATGAAAACTTAGGTTGATGTTTCAGTTTCTAATAACATTTGGGTTATTTTCAGAATGAATATGATATGTAAATTAATATCATTTTTCAGCTGTGACATATTGTAACGTTGAGTTACTGATGAGTTTTTGAATCTGCTTTTGGTACTTCTCTTTTACCTTCGTTCCTTCTAGTGTTGTCTGGTCGAGAATCTATTTATCCTGCAATTGCAGAAAGAGTTATAGGCATGCGAAAGCATCAGAATTGGTTGGATGACTAGGCTCTACAAATGCCTTCGAATTCTGAACTTAATAATCTGAGCAGAGCAAAAACAAATACAACGTTTTGTGAGTGATAATGTTAACAAAGCTTACCCATTAATTGATTAAAGATAATATCACTTAAAAAAATTTAAAACTAAAGCACATTCCACAATCAAGGGACAGAGGCCATTTAAGGCCCACAACATGAGAAAGCATATCGGCTGTAAGGCGCCGGTCTTCCCCGCTATCAAATCATGCGTCTTTTTATGCTTAAAAAAATGCAGAACGGAACAAATTTATGTGGGATTGTACAGGGAAGATGCACCACTTCTCAAATCAACTCCCCTATAAATAAGGGTGAAGGTCTTTGCTTAAGAACTCGCCCCAGACAGAACTCAAATTCCAGTTTAGTCTTTTCAATCTATTAAACAAAATGTCTTGCTGTGGTGGAAATTGTGGCTGTGGCTCTGCCTCTGCCTGCAAGTGCGGCGGTAGCTGCAACGGGTATAAATTCGTTTTCACTTTCTCTAGTCGAGCCAATATTTGTGAATTTAGTTTTAAGAAATTTGTTCATATGTAACCAAAAGACTTTAAGAAAGAAATAATATCATCAAAATTTTACGTCTTTGGTTATAGTATATGCTTTTAAAACACGATTGTGATAATTCTTTCTCCCATGCATGCAGATGCGGCAAGTACCCTGACTTGGGTTTCTCAGAGAAGACAACCACCGAGACCATTATTGTTGGTGTTGCTTCTGTGAAGATGTATGTAACCACTAACGCACATCATGATATTCATGCAAACATGCATTAATTGAAAAAAAGTTTTGAACTTTGATTTTCCTATGATAATGATCTTAAATTGACTCGTATTGTAGGCACTTGGAGGGATCTGAAATGAGCTTTGGAGCCGAGAATGGTGGCTGCAGTTGTGCAAATAACGCCTGCAAATGTGGAAATAGCTGCAGCTGCAACCCATGCACATGTTAATGATAAAACATTGACATGACCGAAAGAAACCAAAAGCATGCAGCAATGGTCTATTTTTAATAAGAAGAAATATAATAAGTTTACTACAAATAAGAGAGCTTTGTCTACTTCAAGTGCTTTCCTGGATTAGTTGTAGCTACCTGGCCCTTCTCTGTAACCACTACTTTCTTATCTTATCCATGTATGTCCGGAAGATTAATATATCTCTTTCTATCATTTAACTCCTTTGATGTGTTTACTTAACATTCATTTGGTCATAATGAAACGTTGGCTGTAAAAATCTCCATCTCACAAACCTAAATGACTCTACATAATACAGCAGAATACAAAATTCTGATAATTCATATTAAGTTAAAAAAAAAAAAATTAGGTCATACTATCACAACTCTCTATTGAATATTATAGATTTATCGTCCCACTTGGAAATCCTTTTCTTCTTTGACAAATAGAACGTAGAAATCACAATGGTTAGATTATTGTTGCTGACTGTTAGGGCCAAAAATCATCTTGGGCTTGACGAGACCCAATAACGAAATAAACATGTCACGGTCCAAGGCTTCAACCCAATCCCGATTGGGTCTACACTTAAAATCACCTTGCGACCTACCTACTCTATGAGTTGGGTTATCCTATAAGTTAAGCTAAACTGTGTTTCAACCCATTAGCCTGCAACAATCTATAAATAGGAAATTAAAATCCCATTTTATTTTCTCTTCTACTAAGATTTCAAATCTTACTCAAACTAATAAACTTGATCTGATAAGGTCAAGAAATCATATCTCTTTCATGATAGGGATTATCTCCCAAAATAGGACTTAGTGTCCTACTAAGATTCCAAATCTTGTTTAAATTATTAAACTTAATCTGATAAGGTCAAGAAATCATATCTCTTTCATGATAGGGATTATCTCCCAAAATAGGACTTAGTGTCCTACTAAGATTCCAAATCTTATTTAAACTATTAAACTTAATTTGATAAGGTCAAAAAATCATATTTCTTTCTTGATAGGGATTATCTCCTAAAAAAGAGGACTCAATGTCCTACTAGGATTCTAACCCCTTGGGTTCACTATAAAAACAGAGGCTTGCCCTCTCATTAGGGGGGCAATCTCCCATAGTCAATCTACACTACTCAAAACCATCTATTTGCTCCTAAAGTTCTTGCTCCCAAGAACCCGTCGCCTCCGCCGTAGTCCTAGTTTTTGACAAGACTCCTGGTAATTCTTCATCTCCTTAATTCTTATCAAATAATCTCTTTCAACCTTGCTGACTTGAGCGTCGGAGTGCCTACAGCAAACACCATCCTAGTGTTTTTTGGAAGCTTCACGCTTGCCCTTTCGTGTGTGCAGGTCTAGCGGATTGTCAGTGACCTCAACCTTACGGGATCAGACCATATTTTCATGACGGTAGATTTTTTGCATCTACACTAACCTAATTAATTAGTTTCTGGATTAGATGGCGGAAAGCCAATGCCACCATGGAAACAGGCAAACAGCTCAGAGATTTAACTTTAGAACTAGAGTACCCTCTGGATTCTGGAGGATTCATCTGATTGACCATTAATAGTTTGCAAATAAAATTGATGAAGCAGGGACCTAATAAGATTAAAAAGACAAGTTCAAGCTTGGTGTTATCAAATATACTGAGACAATGCTCATGTGTATTCCTTCAACACCATCCAAATCAATAAAGCTAAAGCTTGGCTTAGAGAGCTGGAAATCAACTGGGTTGTTTCTGTTCCACATAGCAGTAAGGTCATTCTGTCAGATTTAATTTGATGTGAAATCACTAAGCAGTAGGGTCATTTTTCAACTTTGCAATATCCATTTGATAAGGACTGCCAGTGAGTTTTCCAAAAGAAAATCATACATATCCTGCATTACTTGTCTAGATATTTTCCTTTTCTTTTTCACATGGGTTAAATTTATGCAGATACATGAATTCCAGTTTATCACAGATGTGAAATTAATGATTATGTAAGGTTATAGTGCTACTGATCATAAAATAAGTTTGGCAGCCGTCCAAGTTGAAAATGTTTTTGAAATCACTATGACAATTTGTTCTGGTGTTGATGCATATATTTACCAATTAGAATGAGACAACTCCATGCATGCATTTTCCAGAGCTCATACATGTTGAGGTCCACAAAGGCATTATCAGTGCTTGAGGTTTCCCCAGCTTGCACTTTGAATGATCGAGCTTTCTTCTCTCAAAACAAAGCCAATCATCTACATATTGGATTTGAAATGACTTTAGGACTCTCCTGTTCAAACCCACCTTTAATATTTCAAATCAAATCATGTCACTATATTACAATATCTACTAATATTCGAAAAGATAATACCATAATCCAGTTATAAATAATAAAGGAAAAAGAGTTCTACTTTACCATTAAAACAAAAGAGAAAGGAAAAGAAAAGTTATGGAGAATAACAAGCACGTAATGAGTAAAGCAAATTCCACCATCAAGGAACAGAAGCTATTCAAGGCCCACATATATAAGAAAACAAATTTCACTTTAGCAATACTGATCAGTGATCAGAGGTCTGCCTTCCCATCAATCATGTTAACTTAAATATTGGCAGGACCAGGAACAATGACAATTGACGATGGAGCTCATACAGAATCTTCTTCATATCATTTTCCTACACAAAACCGAAAACAACAGCTAAAGAAAAAGAGTTTATATGTTTGGAAAAGAAAGGAGGCAATGAAAGTTGAGTGCATGTTCTTATCATAAACACCACTCTTTTCCACCAAAAGTGCATCAAGGAATTTCTACTTTGATAAGAGTATATATATATATACTCTTATCAAGATGTCCTGATATTTTCTTTGATCAAAATATAGAATTTGGGTTGCTAGATTTTTTTGAGTGGTTGAGATTCATTCCCGTTAAAATTAGTTACTATACAAATTCATGGGAGAGAGAAAAATGAAAGAGAAGGTAGAGGAAGTTAAAATTTGGTACAACTGTAAAATTAAGTGTCTTTTTAATTTGAATAAATCTCAACCGTGAACAAAATCTAAGGTCTCAAATTTAAGGTCCTAATGATAAAAATTAGGGGTTTTAATTGAAATAATCATATTTTGGGAGGTTTCTAGTAAATAACCAAAAATTCAAATCCTATACCCATATAACCACTCTGTTATGCCTAAAAATATAAGGGCTGACGTAAGATCCAGTCAGCATGCAAAAGTCAGATCATGGGAACGCCTGCAGCCTGCTTCTGTTAGAATAGTGGGCGCGCGCCAGGCCAGTCAAGAGCTATGACGATCCCACGTGTCCAATCCCTACTCCAAATCACGCAAATCACTAAAGAAGGTGGGCAATGTGACATAAAGAAGGTTTTTGCGCGGATAATCTCACCAACCCACAAATTCAATGATGATTGCCTCAATCAATTCCTCTATAAATTGAGAGCGTCTCTCTCATTGAGGGGGATTCGCATAGTTTACATCTGATTAGCTACTCTCTCTCTAGAATTTTTCAGCATTTGATACCTTGTATTACCATTGTAAAGTCAGTCAGTCAAAGCGACCTGACCCTTATCATCAATATAAGCATCAGTGGACGTAGGACTTGCTACCTTAGCATCCGAACCACTTTAAAAACTGTCCCCATTGCATTTACTGTCATTTTCTTTTACATTCACGTGTGTCTTTTGGGCCAGCTCAACATTTCACACGTGCATTTTGTTGGTGTAAAAATCACGCATCAACAGTTTGGCGCTAGAAGGAGGGCCTGATTTAGTGTTCATCCTTCATCAAGAGAATCTCCAGCTTATTGGTCCTACAACAACAAATGACCCGCCAACCAGAACCTGAGCAAACCAACCAGGGCGCTGAGCAGCTCCCCCAACTTCAAGGGGACACTTCTTCCAAAAAACCTTCAGCCCCGCAAAATGCTGCAGGAGATATCCCATCAAGTTCACAGCTTGACCCTGCTATAAGAAGCTACCTGGAGAGGTTTGACAATACTCTCCAGACGGTCAACCGAAGGTTGGACCGTTTGGACCAAGACGTGCCATCCAAGTCAGCTGCGACGGTGCAGCCGCCAAAAACGCCTGCAGGTCGCGTGAAAGCATGGCAAAGGGAAATAGCCGGTGCCGCGAGCATTGTAGCGCATAGACGAAAGGGTAAGTAGGTGGCAAAAAACAAGCCCACGGGCTCCAAAGGGCCAGCAAACACCGACCGCGTCCCAAGCAGAATACCAGTCTCATTGAGACTCAGTGAAAAGACGTAGCCTGAGCTGTCTCATGCCACGTCGCAAGTACACACCCATAAAAGTGCTAGACAGGGCGATTCTTATCACCGCCAGCAAAACGATCCTGATCATCACTGTGCGAGAGGGTCCTACACTTCGCGGGGCGGTTCTTACCACCGCGAAGGTCGTGAAAATACCCCGCACCTTTCGTTGCCATCACACGCCTCTAGCTAGCGTGTGTCAAGAGTGGCCAGAACTACCGACCGAGGCGAAGAGGAACCCGACCTCTGGACTTTCCTCAACCGCAATTGCGAGGGTCGGACTCGCATGGGTGAAAGCAATTCCCAAGCAGCTCCATTGCCGCAAATTGAAGAGTTGCAGCAAGCTCTAGACAGACTAAGAGCTCAACAAAATGAACAGGGGCAGGTCGCATCTGTGTCCCCCTTCTCTCCCGAAGCATTAGTCGCTCCACTCCCACTGGGATTCAGGATACCCGACATGCGGGTGTTTGATGGAAATTTCGATCCGCATGATCATTTATATGAGTTTAACGACCTGATGAAACTTTACCAGGTCTCAGATTTAGCAAAATATCGTTATTTGGTAGTGACTTTGACCTCCCATGCCAAACGGTGGTTCAGGTCGCTCCCAGCGGGATCAATCAGTTTGTGGCCTCAGATGAGCGCGACGTTCGTAAGACATTTTCAAGCAAATCGGAAGTTCTCAATGCCTTTGAGCTACCACAGCAATATAAGGCAAGAAAGGGATGAATCCCTCCAGTCCTAAATTGATCGTTTCCATAGAGAACTTAACAAGGTGGCTCATACTCCCGAAGAGTCTGTTCGGACTCTCATCATATCTGAAGTTCGTCCACAAACCGACCTGTGGAAAGAATTACAGGCTGAGGACAATGTTTCCCTCACAGGATTCTACAAACTTGCGAAGAAGTACCTCCGGATAGAAAATTCATTGGCGGCACTCTGCCGTCGTGGCCTCGGCTCTTCGGGCAGTGCGTCTGGTTTGGGTGAAAGTAGAAGAGCTAATCACAGAGGGGACGCTGACGATTAGCGAAAAGGAAAGAAACCTTGCTACAAGCACAAAAAGTCTTATGCTCCCGTCCCTCGTCGCGATCGCGACAGAAACCAATATACTCCACTGAACGCATCTGTATCGGCTATTCTTAATAAATCTGAAGAGGCCAGTCTGCTCGGAGAGCCCGAGCCCATGAAAACTCCCGCGACAGCCAGAAATAATAAAAAATACAGTCGCTTCCATCGGGACAATGGGCATCATACAGATGAGTGCTGAGCTCTAAAGCAAGCAATCGAAGAGCTCATTAAGAAGGGGCATTTTAAGGAGTATATTGATGACTCCGCTCCCGCGCAAGAGAAAAGTCAAGGGGAGCAAGGAAAGAAGCGTCGTGATCGCAAAGGGTATAGCAGTGTCAACATAATCTTTGAGGGCCGCACCTTGTGGGGAACACGCTAGGTGCCCAGGAGAGATATGCCCGCGAAGCTCATCACGACCCAATCAGGGTGATGAACACATCGCAGCGACCACAAAAGGTTCGCAAGAAGGAGCCGATCGCCTTCTCCGAAAAGGATGCAGCTCATTTGCATCATCCTCATGACGACGCTCTTGTGATCACGCCCCTCATAGAGCACCATAACGTCCGCAGAATGCTAGTGGACAATGGAAGTGCTGTGAAAATCCTGTTCAAGGACGCTTTCGAAAGAATGAACTTGGACGAGGCCGACCTAAAGCCCGCCTCGATCCCTCTTTATGGTTTTATAGGGGACCAGCTGATCTCCAAGGGAACAATCCAACTCCCAGTCACGCTGGGTGACTATGACGAAGTGACCAAGGTTACTGAATTCTTGGTCGTGGACTGCCCATCTGCCTTCAATGGGATCCTGGGACGACCTCTGTTGAGAAAGTTCAAGACAGTCACTTCTATTTACCATCTAAAGATGAAGTTCCCCACCCCGACAGGGATAGGGGAAGTTAGCAGATCTCAAAGCGCATCTCTCGACTGTTACATAAAAGCAGTGCAGATGGCATGTAGAGGGACGGGCATCTCGGGTTGTATTCCCCGCCAGGCCATGGCGATTAGCTGGATCGAGCCACAGCCTGGCCCAGCAGGGGACAATATGGATCCTCGGATTCAAGAAAGCCCTTCCAGTGGGCCAGTTGGGGATTTGTCCTAAGTGTTGGTCGATCCGAAGGAGCCAAGCCGGGTGTTAAGGATTGGGAGCAGTCTCAACCCCTAGCTCGCCTCCGAGCTAATCAGCTTCCTGAAAGAAAATATCGATGTATTCGCCTGGTCGCACGCAGATATGGTCGGGATCAGCCCGGATATCATTTGCCATGTGTTGAACATCGATAGCGAAGCCAAGCTAGTTCGCCAGAAGAGAAGAGCAATTGATCCGGAGTGATATGCTGCCTTAAAATTAGAGGTGGATAACCTCCTCCGAAACAGGTCTATCCGAGAGGTACTCTACCCGACCTGGGTTGCCAACCCGATTCTGGTAAAAAAGTCAAATGGCAAGTGGCAAACCTGTGTCGACCTCAACAAGGCCTGTCCTAAAGACAGCTTCCCCCTGTCGAGAATTGACCAGCTCGTGGATGCCACCTCAGGGCACGAGCTGCTAAGTTTTATGGACGCGTACTTAGGATATAATCAAATTCTGATATACGAGCCAGACGAAGAGCATACATCTTTTATTACAGATCAGGGGCTGTATTGCTACAAAGTTGTGCCCTTCGGGCTCAAGAACGCTGGCGCGATCTACTAGCAATTGGTTAACCGGATGTTCTCTGACCAGATCGGTAGGTCAATGGAGGTCTATGTGGATGACATGTTGGTCAAATCCCATGTCGTTGCAGATCACATAGCGCATCTCGCTGAGATGTTTGATATCCTCCGACTGTACAGAATGAAACTAAATCCTCTTAAGTGTTAGTTCGGAGTATCGTCAGGTAAATTCCTAGGATACATGGTTAACCAACGGGGATTAGAGATCAACCTTGAGAAAATTCAAGCTCTGTTCGATATGGAAAGCCCGACTAGCAAAAAACAGGTCATGAGTCTTAATAGGCAAATAGCGACATTATGTCGCTTCATATCAAGGCTAATAGATCGTTGCTTACCGTTCTTCAATGTTCTGAAGGCCAATAAAAAGTTCGAGTGGACTCCCGAGTGCGAACAAGCATTCCAAAGTATAAAAGAACACCTCGGGAAACCACCTTTCCTGTCCAAGCCTCTTCCGATCCTGCTCCTGTATCTGCCCATCTCTCAGTTCATGGTCAGTGCAGCCCTAGTTCGGGAAGAGGAAAAGGTTCAATGGCTAGTGTACTATGCAAGCAAGCGTCTGACGGATGCCGAGATGCGGTATCCAGAAATGAGTGGTTAGCCTATACCCTGCTGACCGCTTCCAGAAAGCTGCAACCTTACTTCCACACCCATACTATCCATGTGATAACTAATTACCCCCTTAGGCAGGTCCTCCAGAAGCCAAAGGCGTTGGGTAAATTGCTTAAATGGGCCATGGAATTGAGTCAGTTCATTCAAAAGTACAAGCCAAGATCGACTATCAAAGGGCAGGCTGTTGCTAACTTCATTTCAGAATTCTCCTATTTTCCAAGTGAGTCAGAGCAATAGCCTAACAAAGCCATCTAGGAAACTGCTTACAATCTATCGACCTGGAGCCTCTACGTCGATGGATCGTCTAACAGAAAGAGGGCCGATGCAGGTCTTCTCATTTTGAGCCCCGAAAGGGCTCGTGTTCATGGCATTCTTTGGTTTGGATTCAAGGCAACCAACAATGAGGCCAAGTATGAAACTCTGCTCGCTGGATTTCGATTGGCCAGAGAAATGGGGGTGACCGCGATCAGTGTCCACAGCGACTCCATGTTGGTCGTTAACCAAATTTTAGGGGAATACCAAGCCAAGGAAGAAAACATGATCCGTTATCTGAAAGAAGCTAAGGCCGCACTCGAGCCGTTCAAGCACTTTGTGATCACTCAGATTCCCAGAGATAGCAACTTTGTGACGGATGCCCTGGCAAGAATAGCCTCATCTTTGGACTCAAAAGCACCGGATAGCATTCCTGTTCGATTCGTCGAGGCCCCAAGTATCAGCCCGATTGAACAGGCCGTGAATGTGACAGAATCAGATTCCTGGATGACTCCTATTTTCCAATACCTCAAGGATGGGATCTTGCTTGACGACAAGGTCGAGGCAAGGGTTTTGTGAACAAGATTTGCTCGCTACACCCTCATCGGGGACCAGCTGTACAGGAGAGGATTTAGTGCCCCTCTCCTTCGATGTGTAACCAGCGAAGAAGCAAAATACATCATGAGGGAAATTCATGAAGGGATCTGCTGTAATAACACCGCCGCACGATCTCTTGCGAACAAGGTTGTTCGTCAAGGATACTATTGGCCCCGAATTCAAGATGACGCCTATAACTTTGTCAAGAGGTGGGATAAGTGTCAGCGGTTCACGAACATACCACGAGATCCCTCCCATGAACTAATAATCATGACTAGCCCCTGGCCTTTTTCCATGTGGGGGATCGATCTCATCGGTCCCATGCCAGTCGGGAAAGGGGGAGTCAAATATGTTGTGATCACGGTAGATTACTTCATCAAATGGGTAAAAGCCGAACCGCTAGCCGCGATCACGACCAGAAAGCTCAAAGACTTCGTTTTCAAGAATATTGTGTTCCGCTACGGAATTCCTCATACTCTCATCTCGGATAATGGGAAGCAGTTCGACAACGAGGAATTCAAACAGTTTTGCGACGACTTGGGCATCCATAAAAAATTCACCTCAGTCGCAAGGCCACAAGCAAATGGCCAAGTTGAAGCTTTCAACAAAACCATCAAGCATACCCTAAAGGCCAAACTTGGCGCAGTCAAAGGGAATTGGGCCGACAACCTCCCCGAAGTCCTATGGGCATACAGAATAACTTCGAGAACCTCCACCTCAGAAACACCTTTTTCGCTAGCATACGGTTGCGAAGCGATGATCCATGTAGACGTGGGAACTGGTTCACTTCGGAGGGACTTATACAATGAGGCCGACAACGAAGCACTTATGAGAGCAAGCCTAGACCTTGTTGAAGAACATCGCAGCAAGGCTTCGCTAAGGATAGCAGCCTATCAGCAACGCGCGAAGAGGTTCTTCGATTCAAAGGTCAGGCGAAGAGACTTCCAGGTCGATGACCTTGTGTTAAAGGAAGTTCTTCTCGGTATCAGGGAACCAAGTGCGGGAGTGTTAGGACCGAACTGGGAAGGTCTATACCGCATCGACAAAGTGATAAGACCGAGGACTTATCATCTCAAAAGGCTGAACAGTTCCGAAGTACCCCGAGCTTGGAATGCTGAGCACTTTCGGCCATACTATCAGTAATTCCGAACTCAATTTTCCTTGTAAATTAATTTCTGATTTTTGTAAATAATTTCTTTGTAAAGTGTTATTTTGTTCACTTGTAACAACTTTCGCATGTAATATTGTTCTTGTAAATGTGTTATCCTGTTCGCATAAACTTGTCCCAATATTGTAAACAATGCAAACTCATGTATAATAAAGAGAACAGAAATTGTAAAAGCAAAAATGTATTTCATTAATGAGGAGTACAGCAGGCAAAATGGCATGACTACTAGCCCTAATCCGGCTCCTAGAGGACCGACCACGTCGTCTAGGGCTGGTCGGCTGAGGGTTTATCTGAGGCATGTTCCGAACCTCCTGCTCGGGAGGCCACCGCTTCATCATCCTCCCGCGTCATGGACATAAGTGTATCCCTCTGGGAGGTCAGACATATCAAGTCACGGATTCTTCGGTCGTAAGGCATAGATAGACTCGATCGCCTATTCGTAGCCTTCTCCTCGACCTCCACTGCTTGATTCTGCATCTCTTCTGTCAAGGAAGCAACTTTTCCCTGACTTGCTTGAAGTTCAACTTCGAGAGTTTGCCTTCACTTCTCGGAGGCGTCCCTCTCTTGTTTTGTTCGCAAGGCCTGCAGAGAGGTCGCTTTGAGCTCCTGGTCCTTCTCCCTGCCCTCCTTGGAGAGTCTGGCTATGGTTTTTTGTAGCTCTTTTATTTCCTCTCCATGCTTCTCGAGCTACGCCTTTTGGAAGTCCACCGTGCGAAGAGCTGCGTCTCTTTCGTTTAGGTACCAGTTCGCTGATTCAGAAGACAGGTTTCTCTCTGTTTCGACAGCTTCTAGACTTCGCTTGAGCGTTGCGTTCTCTTCCTTCAGAGCAACCTCTCCCTTTGCAGCTCCCGGTTGAACCTTCTCTAAGGACATTCGCATGGCAAGAAGAGTCTGCGAACAAAGAAAGATAGAGTTAGCTAATCAAAATAAGCTAAGGGTAGTCCTCGCCGAGGACAGTTCGTTCACCTTGCTTAAGTGTTGGACCAATGTGGACATTAAGTCCACCTCGCTGGAATCTGCGAACTACTCAAATGATTCCGAGAGTCTGCATTCCAATAAAGCGTAGACCACCAACTGCAGGTACTCCGATAGGTTCCCCAGCGAGTCCAACACTGGAGTATCCTTCTTCGCGCCTTTGGCAGTGGTCGTGTCGTCCATTGGTTCCTTACCTGACCTCTTCACATCCGACTGTGACCTCTTAGGTTGATCGCCCTCAGATTCGGTCTCTAACTCTTCGACCTGAATCTGCCTCCTCTTCTTTTGCTAGGCCGTTGTCTTTAGCCTCGGGCGAGCAGGCGACGGCTGGGAGGCCTTCGTGGTTCGGATTGGTGCGTCCTCTGATGGTTGGGGCTGAGAAGTTCCAGCAGGTCGTGCCGGTGGGCCCGACACTGCACCTTCAGCTAGGGGAACGGTCGAAGCAGTGTCGGTCGCTTTGGCTTTCCTTGACCGAGGGAAATTGAGCGGCCTTCGTCGCGGCTACTCTGACTCCTTCGGAGGCATGGTCGCTGCATGCAAAGCACCGTTAGCAAAGGTATTCAATTTCACGACCAGAAAAGGACCAGTTAGCAGGACTTACTCAATGGAGACTCTAACGACGCGCTTGCGTTGAAGAAACCAAATTTCCGCAAATTCGCGGTCGTCACGAGTTTCTTCGCGTCGCACTTGTCCTCAGGTAGGGAGCCAACATGCACGATCTTACGTCTATCGAAGAGCAGCCCTAAGTCGGTCGTCTTGTTAACTGTCAGAAAGGAATCAAGTCGTTAGAAAAAGCACATTTCGAATGTAATGAATTTGTCAAAAAAAAAAAAAAAAGGCCTACTCGGTTCCTGGAAGCGGCAATGGCCGTCATAGTGAAAGAAGAAAAACTTCGTTTCATAGGCCCCCGCGTTGCTAGGGTAACTGTGTATCCCCTCGGCGATGGTAGGTCGCCTGGACAAGTAATAAGAATCCTTGTCCTTGCTCTTTTTCAAAAAATACGAGTAGCCGAGCTCCGTCGCGGTCAGCTCGCCCAACCCGTTCTCATGGCACGCGATGTACATTGCAACGGCAATGACGTACGCGTTCGGAGTCAGCTGCATCGACGCGACCCCGAAGTGGTCCAAAAGCGACCTGATGAAAGGGTGGAAGGGGATCAGTCCCCCACCTTTGATGATCTCCTCGGAGATCGCGACCAAACCACTTAGCGGGTATCTCGATGAGTGTGCCACGTCGAGGAAAACGTCCACCTCAATACCATACTGTTTTATTACCCTCTCGAGCTCGTCTCCGGTAAGTACCGAGAAGACCTCTAGAGGGATACTCGAAGCACCCTGCAGGGATGAACCGGTTCCCTGCTCGGATCTGGTTGTTGAGGGGTCCATTTTGCTAGTCTGCAAAAGCAACAAGCAGAACAGTCATTTAGCCGCTGTACGCTATTTCGCACGATGACGTGGGAGGAAACAAACTCCCTAAATCCCAAAGAAAACCCTAACAGCATGATTCGAGCCGCCATTCATGGCTTGAACCCGACATAAGCGTTTCGTCTCCAATTGGTTACCGGAAGACTAACGCCATTTAATCATGGAAAATAATGAAACAAAACAGAGAAAGGTTCTTACCTCTCGGAGTATGAGAATAGCTTCTGCTTCGAATGTCAGAAAAATGCAGGTTTGGAAAACAAAGGTTCCAGGTTTGCGAAAATCTTTTACTCTCTGTGAAAAAGACTCTGGTGACATTGCCTGAGAAAGATTTGAGGTTTTTATAGCGTAGGAATCGGCGTTTGGATTTCTCAGAATCGAAACGGCGTTTGGGCGGTAAAGATTTCTCACCGTTGATCATGGCCACGTGTCGCACATCAACGGGGAAGAGTAAGCGTCACGACTGGATAAAGTCAAACCTTCATCTTTCCCGTTGAAAAGCTCAAACGACGGCCACCTCTCTTTCTCAGAGCATTAATTGCGTCTCAAATCTACATTTAATGCTCTGATCAGGGGCGTCGTTCCAACGTATAACGCATTTAATGTTTTGATAAAACGTAATGTGTCAGCATACAACGCATTTAATGCGTCTGGCTGGCACTTATCACACGCAGGACACATCTGTCAGCATATGGACTGCTTCATTAAATGCACCTATATCAAAAGCACAATAGGTGACGCCTAACGAAATCAGGTCGCTCATCCTCTGTGAACAATGACCATGCGAGGACGTGTTCGCAAAAAGTGCCATCCCGACCTACTTTCAAACAGGTCAGAATCACCAGAATCTCCATAAATCATCCAATCGCGGCATGATTTATAGTTTCCAAGGTTCGATCATCAAACCTTAAAAACTAGGGGACTTCTGTTATGCCTAAAAATATAAGGGCTGACGTAATGTCCAATTAGCATGCAAAAGTCTGATCATGGGAACGCCCGCAGCCTGCTTCTGTCAGAATAGTGGGAGCGCGCCAGGCCAGCCAAGAGCTGTGACGATCCCAGGTGTTTAATCCCTGCTCCAAATCGTGCAAATCACTAAAGAAGGTGGGCAATGTGACATAAAGAAGGATTTTGTGCGGATAATCTCACCAACCCACAGATTCAGTGATGATTGCCTCGATCCATTCCTCTATAAATTGAGAGCCCCTCTCTCATTGAGGGGGATTCGTATATTTTACATCTGATTAGCTACTCTCTCTCTCTCTCTCTATAATTTTTCAGCATTTGATACCTTGTATTACCATTGTAAAGTCAGTTAGTCAAAGCGACCTGACCCTTATCATCAATATAAGCATCAGTGGACGTATGACTTGCTACCTTAGCATCCGAACCACTTTAAAAACTGTCCCCATTGTATTTACTGTCATTTTCCTTTACATTCACGTGTATCTTTTAGGTCAGCTCAATATTTCACACGTATATTTTGTTGGTATAAAAATCACGCATCAATACACTCATTTCCATTTTGACGAAAATGCCCCAATTATAAACCCAATTTTCCTCCATTTAAGAAAATCAAACTCCAAAACCGTCAATTTCAATTTCAAAACCCCCCGACCATTTGTAGTGTTTTCCAGTTCACAACTAAAGATTTAGTGTGGATTTTGAAGTTTTTTGGGTGAAAAAAGTGGTAGGGAGAAGAAATCCAAGCGAAATCGATTTTTCTTTTTAAGATTTTAACACATTTCTACAAGTAATGACATACGACAATACAATTAAGGTTTACATAATTACATACCGTCTCGCCAATTGTTGTATTCACATATGTTCGCTAATTGTCTACGCTTCCTCTGTTCGTCTCCATCTCTGAGCTCGACGTCTACCTCGAATGAAGGCGTACTCCGAGCTTCATAATTGGTCCTAGGTTGGAGACCTCTACCATATAATTTGGTATTTCAATTTAAATTGTATGAAAATCATTATTTGTACAAAACCCACCACGATGAAAAACAATATTAAAAAAAAGGTCTTCTGAATTCATATATACAATATTTTAAGTTCACGAGATCGGTGATCAAATAATGGGAGTCATGTTGAGAAATATAGATCAATAAACTACAAGTTCAAAGGTGTTGACCCACTTATTGAATTTCGTGGTAAAAAAAACATAGTGGCAAATAAAATTTTAACGTTGAGTTGGGCAAATCCAATTCACCGATGAGGAAAAGGTAATATTTTGTCAAATTCCGGCAAATTTTGTCATTGATAACAAGAAAATTGTTGATTTCTTGACTTAACTATTTTATTGAATAGTTCAAAATAATTGGTGTACCAATTAGATTATAAACAAAGTAGTAAACATTGTTTAATATAATGGTCTATTAATTAATTATCCAATCGTGTTAGATATTAAAGAAAATTTACTAAAAAAAATAAAACATTTAGTAAACTCTATAATCTAATCATGGTTTATAATTTACATGATTGAGACCGCTTTTTCTTGTTTTCAACTAAGTAGTGTGGCAACCAGCCAACCACATAATTATAAAATTGAGGCTCCCATACAACAAATTAAATAATAGAGAAGGGGGTCAAACTGATTGGTTCCCGATTATTATTTTTATACTCCCCCGACTTGGAGTTTATTAAGGCTGCACTTGGACCATTATTTTAATATTTTTTAGAATAATATTTTGAAAAAAAAATTGGGTAGTTATTATGATGTAGGATTTGAAAATTAATAAAAATAACTCTAGATTTGTTTATTTATTAAACATCCCCATAATAATTTTTTTGAAAATTAACAAAAATACTTTCACTCACCCATTAAATACTTACAGTCGGCTACCACGGTCGAAAGGTGGCCAAAGTCGTCGTATCGGTGTACGATTGACTGGATATGGTCGGTAGTGCGTCGATATGGCCTTTTCTGACGGTTAGATCTGGCTATTGACGGTCAGATCTGACGCATTTGGTCGTCAACGATTAGTTATGGTCAAACCGTAGATCTGGTCGAAAAAGACTAGATCGACGCACTACCGGTCAGATCCAGCTAGTAGTACGTTATTATACCTTATTTCGACCAACTTTTGACGGTGGTGGCCGGAATCTGGCAAATGTGGGTTGCTAGGCTGTTTTTATCAATTTCTAAAAAAAAAAATTGAGGGGTGTTTAGTTAAATTAACAAACCTAAGGGGTTTAAAAAGAATTGAATAAAATAGAATAATATTTTGAGAATAAGGAAATAAATGGGTATTTTAGATAGGATAGGGAATATGGTAGGGAAAAATTGTGTACCAAAGGGCCCATAGAACTTATTTTTTGTGTTTTATTGAAGGTCAAAATTAATAGTTCTAATACATCGGCGTCACTGAAAATGAAAATGTTTAATAATTAAGAGAAGGTTACAGAAGAAAAATGTGCACCATAGAAACTGATTTTTTTTGTGTGGTAGGAGCCTCGACTACATCAATCTATCCAGCAGAACGTGTGGTTCTAATAATTTTAATAATTGAGTTATATAATTTATTCAGAATATTTTGTTATTTATACTCATACATATGTAGACTTAGATTTATTTAATGTTATCATACCATTTATTATTCTTATCGATAAGATGGTTACAGTTTTAATTTTTTGTTGTTTTAATTTATCTATTATTTACGATTTATAAAATTAAATAATATTACATATACAAAAAAATTAATACGAAGTTTTTTCATATATTATTTTCTATCATTTAATATGGAGTTATTAATTCAAATTTTTATATTAATTTATTGTTTATAAAAGATTTTGTGATAAATTTTAATATTATACGATATTAGTGCTATAATATTACAGAATTTCTTTATAATACAAGAAAATTGGGAACTTAAATTCTAGAAACATCAGCTGTAAAGTGGGTATTTATTTAGATGTTAATTACAAAATGCCATGCTTCATGCCTTTTTGTGCAGCCAGCCGTTTACCATCCTAAAAATTAATATAAAATTGTATTAATTATTGCTCGAAATTTGATGGAATAAATTTAGTGAATATCTAGAGGGTCCTACAGGTTTCGATGTTCCCATGGTGGATGGCTATGATTTTTCTACAGAAAATGACCCTTGCTATTTGTTTGTTTACTTGGTCAATTTTCATGATTAATATTCTTATATACTTGGATGGATTTAAAAAATGTTTTTGTCTCTCCTTTACTGTCGCTTTATCGATTGCTACAAATTTCATTATTTTTAACCCTATAGATGATAATTGTATTCGATACATTTCAAGATTTCTTGAATCGGTTTCATTGGAATCATCTAAAACTATTTCAATTCTTTTATTTTTCAACCTCAAACCACAAAGAATTTTTATTGTTTTACGCCTAGATGCTCACATTCACAATAGAATAATACCCAATAAATTACAAAAAAACAAAAAAAGAGTAAAGGATTTTTTCCCACCTAATGTTTGCCTTAATGACACTTTTTCACCTAACAAGTTTCAAAATACTACTTTTTCACCCAAAGTTAATATTTTGTTACTACCCAAAGCCGATTTCGGCGGTAAAAATTCCCTTTCGTCACCACTATTTGAACCTCCGATCTTCTTTCTATAAAACTCCTCTCACTTCGGCACCTAATTTCCTCCCGATTATTGGTCATTGCAAAGTTAAGGTTTCTTGTTTTTATTTGATTTCTGGTTGATTCCGATAGTGAATATTTAATCGGTCACCACCATTTGATCCACCGGTCCCCACTCTACAAAGCCTCTTACTTTGGCTCTTGGTAATTCGTCGAACGTGAATGGTGATGACTGATTGGATATCTATCGTCGGAATTAGTACAGAGAAAATGATTTTGTAGAGTGAAGGATGGTGAATTGAATGGTGGTGACCGATTGGATATCCATCATCGAAATCAACTGGAAATTAGCTAAAAACAAGAAATTCTAGATTTATGATAGTCGACAATCGACAAAAAATTAGATATTAAAGTAAGAAGGGTTTTGTAGAGAACAGACCGGAGGTTTAAATGGTAGCGATGTAGAAAATTTTTGCTACCAGAATTTATCTGGAATCAGCTTTAGGTATTAATAAAATATAAACTTTGAATAAGAAAATAGTATTTTGAAACATTTTAGGTGGAAAGTATTGTTAAGGCAAACCTTGGGAGGGAAATAGTCGTTTAATTGTAATCGATACATTTCAAGATTTCTTTGGATCGGTTTCATTGCAATCATCTAAAACCACATAGAATTTTACTTGTTTTACCTCTTGGACTATGACATAAATTAATAACCCAGAACGTTGTTTAATTTGATTGGGCGGTGCTTACGTGTCAAAGACAGTGAGAGCTTATTAAGCGTTACGTGGGGTGGGTGTAAAGATGGCCAACATAGTAACGCATGAAGACGCAATCTATATAAGATTGTGCCAAATGGACGGTAAAGATCCACCCCATTTCACATCAACTGTACTATAAATGCAAGTCAAGGTCGCTTCTTAACAACTCGTCTCATACTCTGAATCTGAATCTTCCTGTGAACTCAAATCCCCAGTTTAGTCTTTGCAGATCTTCTCTTCTTCACCAAGAAAATGTCTTCTGGATGCAACTGTGGCTCTAGCTGCTCGTGCGGCAGCGACTGCAAGTATGTAACATGATATATTTTCACTTTTAGTTCCTTTAGTACTAATTTAATTTAACCAGTTAATTTGTTCCTGATCTTGGTGTTTGACATGTATGCAGATGTGGCAAGTACTCTGACCCGTCTTTCTCGGAGATGAACACCACCGAGACCCTCATCGTTGGGGTTGCTCCTGTGAAGATGTATGTAAAGATTATGCATTGAAAAAGCTTCAAACTTCAATTTTTTTTCTTCATGATAATAATCTGGAATTTTACTGATGCTGTAGGTTCTCTGAGGGATCTGAGATGAACCATGGAGCTGAGAACTGCGGTTGCGGAGCCAACTGCTCCTGCAACCCCTGCAAATGTGGGAAGTGAAATATGAACATACCCGGATAAAGCAGCTATAGTTTATGTTATGTTATGTTATGTTATTTAAATAAGGAGAAACCCCTTAGGTCTTTGATGTAAATAAGAAAGCCAAAGGCTACATCAAATATATCCTTTGTTGGATATGTTTTGTTGTAGCTCATTGGCTATAGTCTGTGTCTTTGTAAGGTTTGTGTTATCGCTGCTTTTAACATGGGAGTTCAATGTATTTGTGAAAGGAATTGGTGAATTCTGTGAAATCAATGAGTAACTTATAGTTTAATACATCTCCTTTCAGTTATGTCTACTATAATCTTGCTTCTCTCGGTTTCTAATTTTCTATTCTTATATTTTATACTCCCCCGATTTCTGGTTTAATTTTGTCATATTGGAAGTCAAATTTAGTGGTTCAAATACATTGGTGTCACTTGAAAATGTGATAATGAAGAGAGTAAACGATTATTTCCCACCCAAGGTCTGTTTCTTACTCCTCCAGGTCACTAGGTTGGTGTTAGCAGCGGGGAATTTGAGGCTGGAGGGTGGCTGTTAGTGGAGTGATGGACCCATGTTGATAGTTTGACTGTTGTGATAGCCGTAGTGACTGGACCTGGATAAGGCGGTTCAGGATAAACATCTAATAATAGGCCCAGCGGGAATAAATAATTAGAATAGGATGTGCGCAAAGGAAGGAAACTAATATTGCCTTCATGACATTTTGCCACCCAAAAAGTTTTAAAATACCTTTTTTTTTTATCCAAAGTTAACGTTTAGTTGCTACTCAAAGCTAATTCTGGTCGATTCCTATGGCTTCTCCGTCACCAATATTTGAATCTCCAGTTTCTTCTCTATAAAATCTCTTTCATTTTGGTATTTGATTTTTTATCGATTATCGGTCATCGTAAAACTAGAGTTTCTTGTTCTTAGTTGATTTTTAGTTGATTCTGACATCGAATATTCAATCAGTCACCATCATTGGATCCATCGGTCTCCACTCTACAAAACACACTTTGCCCTGACTTTTGATAACTCGCAGAACACCATCTAAGAAAGTGAAGTGTATTTTGGATAAAACACATTCTACCTTGGCTCCTGATAACTTGCAGAGCACCAATTAAGAAAATGAAGTGTATTTTAGATATTAACGGAAGGGAGAATGACATTTTCCCACCCAAGCTGTGGCAAAACGACCCTTTCACGCCCTCAAGTTTCAAAATGACACATTCCCACCCTTCGTTAGGTTTTGTTATGTTTTCATTAATATTTTACTAAAAAAAACGAAAAATACATTTAAATATTTAACTTTATAAATTTTTTTACTAATTTTTAATTAGCTAAAAAGTCAAATATTAAAAAGTAAAAAAGAAAAAATAATTAACCCAACCTAAAAAAGTTTGGAGTAATACTATGGAATTGATTAAAGTTAAATGATTTTAATATTTATTTATTTATAATGATATTAATATCCCATATAATATAATATTTTTTATTTTTACTAATTAACATAGAAAATTAATATTTCTAATTAATTAAATAAAAAAAAATGATATTTTTATACTTGAACTAATAAATAATCGAATAAAGACTTTGACTTAACGAAATTTTAATTTATAATAAACTATTTAAGAGTATTTTTATCTTTTCAGCCAAATATTAACAGAAAACATTAATAAAACTTGACGAAGGATGAGAAAATATCATTTTGAAATTTGACAAGTGGAAAAGTATTATTTCACCAAACTTTATGTGGGAAAATGTCATTTTCATATAAACTTTAGGTGAAAAAATATTATTTTAAAATTTTATAGATGAAAACAGTGTCATCAAGGCAAACTTGGCTGCGAAAAAACGTGTACTCTAATGAAGATAAGGTTATAGAAGAAAAATTGTGCAGCATAGTAAATTTTATTTTATTTATTATTGTTATTATTATTTTTTATCTGTGTTAAGAGCCTCAAGGCCTTCAACCCTCAATCGACATCGAGTAGAACGGTACATATAATTTAACGTCATACGTATGTATTTTATTCAAGACTTTGATTTATTTAATCTTATCATACCTTTTAGAACACTCATCAATAAGATAATTACTCCTTAGGGGCCGTTTGGTTCAGTAATGTTAGATTACTGGAAATATTGGATTATTGAAAAGATAAATTACCTTAGAAGATTACTGGAAAACTTTAAGAAAATGTATTTGGTTAGTTAGTGGGTATGTTATATTAATATATTTTGTTATGGCAAATAAATTAGTGTGTATGTTATTTAAATTACTAAATTGTTCCTCTTTTAAATATTAATATAATATTATTTTTATTATTAATTTTTAAATAATTTCTTTTAACCCCTAATATTTCAGATTTAGCTAAAACACCCCCGCTTATACAACACTTTAATTTATGATGAAATCACCCTCACCTCCTGCCGCCACTGCAAACTACTGCCAGAAGTCTTTGAAAATCCCCGTGAGTACTTCACCGTGACCAAGAGGCTCTGATATGGTCGTTTCTGGCCATATTGATGGCCCAAAACGGCCAGATCTAGTTATTAACGGCCATGGACTTGGTTGTTAATGGTCAGATCTATTCTAGCCAGATCTCGCCCAGACCTGGCCAAAAATTGCCAGAATAGTTCTGGTCATTTCTGGCCAGATCTGGCCTGATATGGCCGTTTTCGACCATCAATATGGTCGAAAACGGCCATATCAAAGCCTCCCAGAGCCTCCCATTGAATCTCATTTTTTTTTAGGGACTCCAACGATTTTCCGGTGGCGATCTGTGGTGGTTGGCCCACTGTCGGCGATGGTGGCTGGGTGGCAGTGGTGGTCTGTAAATTATTTTAAATATAAGGGCATTATTGTCCAAAATTTAAATTAAACAAGGATAAAATTGAAATAGGATATTAATGTAAATTTGTTTTAAAGTAGGGGTATTATTGTCCAAATTTTTATTAATAAGGGATGAAATTATAACAAAAAAAATAACTCTAGTAATTTTAGAATACTCAAGAAAATAGAGATAATCAAATTACCTCCAATATTATTAATAGTGTTAATAGTAACCACTATTGGTATTTGAAGATTATCGATATCTTATATTATTTGACAATTAAATATGGTAATCAAATAATATAAGATAATATAACCCAAATAATCTCATGTAACCACCAACCAAATGTCCTCGTAATTTATTAATATATATATATTTTTTTTGGTTGATATTGATTGAATTAATATAATTTCTGGAGGGTCCTACCGCCTACGGGATTTCGATATTCCCATAGTAGATGGCCAAGATTTTTCTATTAAAAAAATTGGCCCTGTTTCTATTCGTTTACTTGGTCAATTTTCATGATTAATATTCTCCTTTACTTAAATGGATTTAAAGAATCTCAATGTTTTGTTTTAATTCTCCATCTCTCCTTTTCTTCCACTCTGACATCAGAGATAATATACATCACATCATATCATATCATAATTATATTAATACATTTTAAATCTCTCTCCCCACTAATTTTTATCTGGAGAAAAAGACTTTAGTTATTTAAATCAATCATCTAAAAGTCTTGTTGGAGTTTTACAAAATTATCATCTATCACGTTTATCATCCAAGATTGGCCATTTGGCCTGACTACCTTGATTATAAAAAAATAAAAAAAATAAAACCAGTTTTACTTCTTGTTAACAGTGAGAGGTAAGTATAAATTTTATTACACGTTACGAGGAGTGAGTATAATGATTAATGACAAGAAGTATCGTAACACATCAAGACACAACTGATATAAGATTCTGCCAAATGGACGGTTAAGATTAATCTCTTTCACATCTCCTGCATTATAAATAGCATTGCAAGGGCGCATTTCCACATCTCATCCCACACACCGAGTCTTTCAGTGATCTCAAATCCCCAGTTCAGTACGTCTTTGCAGGTCTTCTCCTTTTCACTAAGAAAATGTCTTGCTGTGGTGGAAACTGTGGCTGTGGTGCCGGCTGCAAGTGCGGCAGCGGATGCGGCGGGTATATAGTCCATTATATTTTTATTTTTTACTTTTTTTAGATGTTCTAATTTTTGTGAATTTAGTTTAATTTTACTTGTTAATTAGTTTCTGATCTTTGTCTTTGACATGCGTGCAGATGTGGCATGTACCCTGACTTGTCTTTCTCGGAGACCACAACCACTGAGACCCTCATCGTTGGGGTTGCTCCTGTGAAGATGTATGTAAAGATCATGCAAATAGTAACCAATTCATTGAAAAAGTTTCGAACTTTAATTTTTTTTCATGATAATAATCTGGAATTTTACTGATGTTGTAGGTTCTCTGAGGGATCTGAGATGAACTATGGAGCTGAGAACTGCGGCTGCGGAGCCAACTGCTCCTGCAACCCCTGCAAATGTGGGAAGTGAAATATGAACGTACCCAGATAAAGCAGCTATGGTTATCTGAAGTTAAATAAGAAGACAACTTAGGTCTCTTTGCTGTAAATAAGAAAGCCAAGGCTAATACAAAAATCCTCTGCTGGATTTTGTTGTAGAGCCTTGGCTAGTCGGTGTCTTTGTAAGGTTTGCGTTGCCGCTGCTTTTAATATTGGGAGTTCCATGTATTTGTATTTCTGAAAGGAGTGGGTGGATCTGTGAAAATCAATAGAGTAATGCATCTCCTTTCAATAATTATGCTGTACTATTGCTATACTTTTGTTTCTCTGAATTTGTGTCATGTTGTTTTCATAATTTGAAGTTAGGTGGATCTGAAAATCCTTTCTGACCTAATCTTCTTATCTTCTTGGGAGACGTGTATGTTTTTTAATTTTTATGTATAGATATTCTAAATTTCCTGCTAAAGATGACAAGAGTTTGTCTTCTTTCTACTTTTAACCTTTTTCAATCATAGAAGAAAAGAAATGTCATATTTACGCAGATTAATCGCAAAATCTTGCAGAGGACCTGCATGGTATTGTAACTTGAAAGCGATCTAAATTTGTAAACTGAGAAACCAACGAGTAATTATTGCAGAACTTTCTAATCTCAGAAAATGAATGTGGCACTGATATTTCTGCGGGCACAAATCCCTAACAGAAGTACACAGAACACTGAAGGGAGCGAAGACCCCAGAAATACAAGTATACACACGCGAGTTAGAGAGCGAAGGCACCAAATCCACCGCAGATTTCCTTTTGTCGATAAGAAGTGTCTTTTGGTATTCGATATCTTTTATGGATTTGTGTAGAAAAGTGTTAACAAAAGATAATAAATTTCAAAAGTTAATAATTAATTGAGGTCTGAATTTCTTACAGGGAGCCCTGATGGGGCAGCAGATTGGTATCCCTTCCATTTTAGCCTCCAGGCTCCAGCAAGGACTGACAGTGAGGTTTCCATCCATCAAATCCAGTTAATTATCTGTTTTATCATATTATGAAGTCAATCAAATTCTTCATAAGTCAAGACTAACTTAGAAAACTCTGTAAACAGATTCTATAATTGGTGGTTAATATTTTTTTATTCTTCATTTAGAATATTATTATAATTATTACCTTGAATGTTTTTATGTTTTCAAGTTTATAGTCTGATTTTTATATCTTTAATTACACGAAAGCAATTATTAAGTGTCACCATCTTATTTTTAAAAGAGTACACGGCTTTCTCCCACCGAAGATTGCGTTAATGACACTTTTTTCACCTAGAAAGGTTTTAAAATATAAATTTATTATATAAATTTTATATTTGTTTACTACCTATAATATATTTTCTAAAAGCAAACTCTGTCTAGGCTATCGAGGCTTTTGAAGAGGAGATATTATTGAGTCTTTTAGTGGTGACAAATTAAATTTTAGTAATTAGAATTGATCAGAATCTGACTTAGAGAGGGGCGGTTGTGCATCCCACAAATTGCTCAATTTTCGATGATTGACAGGGTTAGTTAAAGCAATGTTTGAAGGGTTTTGCTAAGTGATAATTGGGGAAGAGAATGGTGATGGTGTGCAGTCGTAATGGTGCCAGAATTAGCCGGCGATTGATCGGAATATAAATTTTAGGTAGTAAATTGGTATTTTGAAACTGTTTGGGTGGCAACGTCACTAAGGCAAACCTTGGGTGGGAAAATGTCGTTTACTCTTTTTAAAATATAAATTTGAGATCGTATGCAAGGAGTGATTTAGAGATGACAATGGGCCCGGCCCGAAAAGGTCGGGTTTTACCCGGTACTCGCGGGCTTGGGCTTGGGCCTGATTTTAAGGCTTGACCTCGGGTACGGGCCAGACCTAGGTATGTCTTCAGGCTTGACCTAGCCTCGCCCGACAATTTTAGTATTAATTTTACTAAATTATCTTTATACTATATATTTAATTACGAGATTATCTTACATATATATACCCATTTTTCCCAAACCCTAATCAAATTGAGTATTCAAAAATAAATAAATATTTAAAAACTATTTTTAGACTATTTTTAGAATTAAAAATATAAAAAAAAAATTAAAATTTATTCATATTTAAAAATTCACATTATAAAAATGGACGGGCTTGGGCTGGGCCTGAGGTTACAAAACCCGTCAGGTTGGGCTTGGGCTTTATATATCATACCCGTGACAGGCCTGAGTTGGCTTGGACCTTTGTCATGAGGTCAGGATTGGGCTTGGGCTTGGGCCAAGGGGTACCCGATCCCGACCCAGCCCATTGGCATCACTAGAGTGATTTATTATGTTTTCAATATGATAATAAATAAAGGGTATATATTACAAGTCAGTGAACATGAAACATTACTTCTCGTAGTTTGCCTTTGTCTTTGTCCCAAACCCAAATATTTGGATTGATTTCTCTGTCCTTCTAAATTGATTAATTGACATATTGTAACGGGATTGAATCAAAATTAAGTTTCTTTAACTGATCAAAAGAGGAAAAGCATGCAAACATTTGCTCTTTTGGGCCAACGAAGATTCATTCAGGCAATACGTCGAACAATTTCAATCACCTCTTCATTTTCCAACCAAACAGCTACTGGTTTCAATTTTCTTTGCACCCAACCAACCAATGACGTCCCGGAGAAAAGTTTTGAGGAAAAACAACAACAACAAACCAAGTGCTTGTCTTTAAGAATTGAAAGGCTACCAAGAGGCGAACCAATTGGGTCCGCATTTCAAAGCTGGATGGGTGAGGGCTTTCCCATACACAGAGGGGACATTTTTCACGCTATTAATCGTCTGAGAAAGCTTAAACTGAACAAACGGGCTCTTGAGGTACTCTGTTTTAATCAGTTTTGCTTGCTTTTAAATATATTTGTGCGGAAACTTATAAAGCAATGAACATGTTTGTTTAAATGTTTGACTGAATTCTTTTAGGTGCATAGATACGTTATTTGGATTATTTGTTTTCAAAAACTGTCATAAATTTGATGGAATTTTTATAAAATAAAATGTATGTGAAGTGTTTTATTACTTCGACAGGTGATGGAATGGGTGATCAGAGAGAGACCCTATATGCCTAAAGAATTAGACTACTCTTATCTGTTGGAATTCACTATTAAACTTCACGGGATATCACAGGGTGAGAAGCTCTTTTGCTGTGTCCCGTCGGATTTTCAGAATGAGTTGCTTTATAACAATCTTGTTATCGCTTGCTTGGACAAAGGCGTGATAAAGCTGTCTCTTGCATACATGAAGAAAATGAGGGAATTGGGTTATTCCATATCATATTTGGTCTTCAACCGTCTAATAATCCTCCACTCATCTCCAGGCCGGAGGAAAACCATCCCGAAAATTCTCACAGAATGAAGGCTGATAAGTGTTGCCACATGTGTCCACCTACAACATTCTAATGAAAATTGAAGCTAATGACCATAATTGAAGGGTTGGTGAAGGTTTTTGGTGATAGAACATAAAAGGTTGAACCAAGTGAAGTATCTTATTGCATCTTGGCTACTGCGCATGCAGGTGCAAGGTTGTACACTGTGGCTGAAGCCTTATTGAGCAGTGGAGAAGTCTATGACAGGGAATAATTGGTCAACCCTGGTGTCTTATCATATTGACGGATATATGGGGAAAGGAGAGGATCTAGAGAGGATTTGGGGCATTGTGAGAGAACTCCCTAATGTTCGGTCTAAAAGTTACATATTGGCAATTGAAGCATTTGGTAGAATGGCACAGCTAAATCGGGCTGAAGAGCTTTGGTAGAAATGAAGACAATGAAAAGTTGAAAGCACTGAGCAGTTCATTCCATGATCATATATTGCAAACATGGGTTAGTGATAGCCTATGGGCTTCTCAAGGAAATTGAGTTGAATGGTTGCAAGCCAAATTCCATAACTTATCGACATCTTGCTTTGGGTTGCTTCAAAGTAGATATATTCAAGGAAGGGATGAAGACTCTGGGATTGGGAATGGAATTGACAACAAAAAGGTCAGGATTCAACTCCATGGTTGGAGACCACTCTTTCAATAATTGAGATTTTTGCAGAGAGGGTATGTTGGGAATGCTGAGAAGTTATTTGATGAACTTAAGAAAGCTAATTATACCAGGTATACTTTTGTGTACAATACTTGATCAAGGCTTACGTGAAGGCCAAAATTATGACCCAAATATTTTGGAAGGATGATTCTAGGAGGGGCGAGGCCTGATGCTGAAACCTATAGCTTATTGAAACATGCTGAACAGTTTCAAATCAGAAGATAAACTTGTGTGACAGATAAATTTATTATTCTTTTTGACTGATTCTTCTTGTAGAAATACATAGATTTTTTTAATCTATTATTGTTGTAGTTGAAGAAATATGATAAACAAGATGGAAAAAGTTTGGTAGCATTATCGTGTTAAGTATGGGGAAGATAGTCTTGAAATTTTTGTTGAATGTATATCTCTGCTACTTGCTAAGTTGGTTTGCCTTTCAGAGCTGACTGCTGAGAGTAAAACAGGTAAAACTCCTTGCGGAACCCTTTCAGTTGGAGCTATCTATGAGAATTGAAAACTTCTTAAATCATGGGCCCTTACTGGCTACTTGCAGTGACAGTTACTTGTTATCCGAACATGGGTTTACATTATGGGTGGGGGTATGCGTGGCACATGGATTTCCATGAAGCTGTGGAAATAAAGGGCTGCAGCTTTGATTTTCTGATACCATTCGCATCTGCTAAGTTTACGAGTATATGGCAATCAATTACTTTCGGATGGTGCATGATCGATGCAGTTCTAACTTAGTATAGCCAGTTTCTCATGCGATGCAGTTTTCTATCCCTTTTAAGTAGCCAGCTTTTGAGAAACAGGTAGATGTGAAGAATAGAACCATTAAATAATTTACTGGAAAAAACTGGTTTTGAAGAAGACAATTCTGATCTCCTATATGATAGCAATTAGCCTTTTCACTTTTAGTCTCGGATTTCAGTATTTTTGTGCTCCACGGGGTGGTCTAAATAACATTCAACGCATTTCTAAAACCTCTGCTCAAAGAATGTGAACAATGGCATGAGCCTTAGAAATGAGAACTATTATGATGCACCTTACTGCTCATAACATCAGTGTGATATTTTTTTCAGGTCCCTGTCCTTCACCAGTGGCATGATAACCTTCTATTGAACTGTATTTTTGATTGCTTCAGAAAGTTATTATAACCTTCATCATAATAAAACGATATTATTTAACCAAGGTAAAAATTCTAATTTGAGGAAAAAAAAAAAAAAAAAAAAATGTCACTGCTGGTTTTTCAACTCAGCACACCATCTCTGTCCTTTAAGCAAAGACTTTTACAACCAGATGAGAAATGTCTTCGTTATTTTGACATTATTATGGTTCTTATGAAGAGATGAGAGAAACATAAACATAAAATAACTACTCGAGATAAAGAAAGAACTTCAATTCCCCGTTTCAGGTGAGGTAACTGAGGAATTCTGCAGCAGTTGCAATGGCTCCTCCTGTGATGGCATCTATCACAACCTTGTCTTTGCTTTTGTTGGTAGCTGCTGAGATCAGAGCCCCGGTCAAAGCACCCCCAACCATGGCATTCTTCTGCAATTTATCCAAAGACACAGAAAATAGAGGGAGTTAGAATTATTAGTTGAAATAGATATAGAGAGAAATCCATCAAATAAATTTGCAAGTACTTATGATTAACCAATGCTTCACATTTCACAACAATTAAACAACGGGAGATTGAACATTCTTATAACTAACAGCGACGAAGAAATACAGTTCAGCCAAATACAGTGAACATACCCAGTCTTTGGTTCCACGAAGCCTTTCTGCTCCATACTCCATTCCCACATAAACTCCAGCTACAGTTCCTGTTGTTGCACAGATTAAGATATTAAAGCTTTCCTCATTTCTTAAAATAAAGAATGCCAAGAATTTGTCCAGGAACGTTACAAAATCTTTGACAGAACATATTTTTATATGTGACAATACGATATATACAATACCCTTACCCCAATATGCACCTTCTTTACACATCTTCTTCAACTGCAATAACAGCATTTTCCATTAGAACTATAATATATATTTTTTTTTTATGCTTTTCCGATGTCAATACTGTTTCTATTGTGTCAAAAAACTAATGAACACTTTTGATTAAAAAGGAAAGTATTTTCGAGCGGTGAGATGGGATCAAACAAGGCAATCCATGGATTTAACAATCAACTATTCTGAATAATCTCTAGAATTCCTTCGAAGCAAAAATATAATCTCAAAATATCAATACTCACACTTTTCTCCAAATTGTGACTCGAAAAACTCCCTGAAAATAGCCGAAAATAACTGATGAGTCTCAAGAATGTTAAAATGTCCTTGTTTAAAGCAAAAGGAGAGAAAAGATTACCGCTTTTGACGATGTGAAATGCATCCTCTGCGGCTGATCTTGCAGCTGCCACCTGAAAACACCAAACACCGATCGATGGATTAATTTAAAAGATACAATGAATGAAGATTAAAAGAAAAATAAACAAGAAATAGAAGAAAATAACTGAAAGATTACAGTTCCAGCCTTCAAGAAACCATCGACGGTGACATTGAGAAATGGATTGCCCATGTCTATAGCCACATCAACTTTCGGGGCTGATAAAGAACCTGAAAACCTGCTGCTCGGCATCTTTCTTGTTCTTTTCTTCACTCACACTTTCACTTGGCTCTGATATTTTTCTCTTCTGAATGTTAACCAGATCCTACTAATACTATGTTTGTTTGCTTATAAAGGACGGTGTTGAAACGTGGTTGTTATTAGGACGCTACATTTGTCACGGTATTTTCTTTGAATTTTTTCTTCAGTATAAACCCTTTTGTAATATCTGATAAAGCATTTAGAAATATCATTTAAAAATTGAATTTTTGTTTTGAATCCCGATAGACGATAAAGTGGGAACTGAACATGATCATCGAAATTATTTGATTCAGTTGGTAAATGATAGCTTTGTCTGGGACCTGGATCCCCTGTATAATTTTCAGCGGTTTGTATGAGCTTTTGTTGTCACATCCATTTAACCTTTTTATACCCTGCTTTATCAATTGATGCGATAAAGCATTTTGGCTTCTTATAGCAAGTTCTAAATTTATATGATATTTGTTTTTTATTTTTTTTATTTTTTTTATTATTTTTATTATTTTTTTTATATTTTTTTATTTTTTTTTTTATAATTTTATTTTTTTTTAATTTTTTTTTTTTTATTAAATTATTTTTATTTTATTTTTTTTTTTTTTATTAATTTTTTTTTTTCTTATTATTTATATTCTTTCTTTTTTTAATAGTTTTTTTTTTTTAATTATTTTTTTTTTTTTTTCTTTTTTTTTTGTTTTTTCTTATTTAATATTAATTTTTTTTTTATTTTTTAATATTTTTTTTTTTTAGTGTTTTTTTTTTTTTTTATTTTATGTTATTTTTTTTTTTTATTTTTATGTTTTGTTTGTTAGATTGTATTGTATTCGTATCATTTTTCATTTTATTATAATTCATTTTGAAATGAAATGAAAATGGTTCATTAGAGGCTCAGCTTTGATCATGTTAATGCAATCTTGATGCTTGTGTTACTTTTTACTCTGTTTTGAGTACTATAAAATTTCTAGTCAGTCTTATGATTTTTGTTCTTAGATTCAATGAAAGATTTCAAACATTGGAGGAACAATCTAAATAAACTCATCCGCCATAAATTATGCAGTAATTTCTTACAGAGCAAGAGATTGCTTCCATGAAATAGATGCAGCTCAAATTGAGTAAACGGGTATTTGTCTCCAACTAATTCTTCCACCAGCCGTGAAATGGAATGAATAGATATGACCCTTCTGCACAATTTCATGCCCATTATCAGGTCTGAACATGGGCGCCGGAAACACTGGCCAGGCACTGTCTCCATCCACTTGACAAACACTTTCATTTTCTCCAACTAAAACCCACACCTCCTTCCCAACTCTCACCATTCTTGCCCCATATTGCCTCACCCTTAACCTCTCGACTTGTTGGTTCGGAAAGAAACTAATCAGTCTCCACCCTCCAATGTTCAGATTAATCAATTTATTCCACATCCAGAGTTTCACTCCTAGCCAATTTGACCAAGTGAGCAGTAACAAACGGGAGTTCAATGATGCCACAGCAAACCCATCAGCCTCCTTAGGAACAAATGATTCCAACAACTGCCATGAGTTTTTGCTGGGATCGTAAATTTCAGCTGAGCGTTTGAGGGTTGTGCCACCACCCACGATGCAGAACTTGTTATTGAGAGCAAGGCCTGTTCCAAAAGCCCTTGGTATATGCATTGGTGGTAGTGCTTGCCATTCCCACGTCTTCAGGTTCAACTTCTCCGCCAAATTTAGATACTCTGCAGGTTCAACATCTGTAGAAACCAATGAAATAAAAAGGTGCTTAGACTTGACCTCGATGATGGAAATTCACCTTGAAAAAGAGTTAGCGAAATTATGGTTTTTTCCAAATTTTAGTATACATTAATTTATGGCGAAATTGAAAGACTAAAAATCTTCATATTAAAGGACTAAGTAATCATATTATGAAATACTGAATTTATTCAGGTTTCAATGAAACTATTTTGGGTATAACATAAAGGAAATTTTTTTGCAATGCTATGAAAATTGAATAGAAAGTTCTTTGCAGGCTACCCCTGATGTAAACTGATTTGAATTAAGAGATCTTCATCAATGATGGACTTGTTAATTCATCAATGGCTCTGCCCAAAATACTAAGTATTACAGTAATCTTTATCATAAAGGGCCAGTCTTAAAAAATATATACACATGAAATCAAGTATACACTTACCGGAAGGGCTCCCCTTAAACCCGCCTGCTAGGTAGAACCACCCATCAAAAATGGCACCAGAAGCACCAATTAGATTCCGATCCCCGCACTGCATTTTGGGGACATCTGTTAACATATTGCCTTCAAACGAATAACTACATAATGTAGCATGAAGATGAATACCAAGAGGCAGCTTGGCGCACAAAATTTGCTCAGACAGTACCGCAATAACTTGAATTCTAAACAATGGATTTCGAGGGACTGCCACAGAGTGGAATTGCATGGGAGAACATAGATATGCAAACCACTCCCATGAGTTGCACCAACACCTGTGTTGTTGCTTTTGATCATCATTTTGTTGAAGCTCTTTCGGGACTTGAACGATTGAAATGTTTTGAAAAATGCCACTGTCTGATACTGGAAAAATAGAATTATTTGAAGTGAAAATGGAAAGATCATTTGGTTCTGTATTGGAAGAGACATGAGGTGTTCTACTTAGGTACCACATTGGGTTACAGAAATCAAGATTTTTGGAGATCAAGAAGAGATATGGAATCAGGGCTTTTGGTATTTAACTGTGGATGGATTTAGTCGAGATTCTAGGAATAAAAGTAGCTCTATTTGTTTAGATTTTTTACGGGCTTAATTTTATTCGCCTAGTACAAGCGGCACAGCTGTTTGCTAATCAAATTTCCGTTAAATTTAACGTGTGAAGGGTATAATAGAATCACAAAAAGTTCTGGACAAATTCAATAGCCAGAACAACGGACTCGATACACTTTTAACTGATGTCGGGGTATATAATAGTTTACGGTAAAAAATTTTTACTGAAAATATTATATTAATGGTCCTTAAAATTACTTGAAATTTTTTGAAAAATATGTTTAATTAGTTAGAATAAATTAATATGGATATTATATTAATATGTTTAGTGGGCAGAAATAAATTGATAGGTATGTTATTTAAATTATTAAATTTTTTTTTTAAATATTAATATAATATTATTTTTAAATAGTTTTTTAACCCTTAATGTTTCAGATTTAGCTAAAACACCCATACTTATATAAAACTTAATTTATAACAAAATCACCCTCACCACCCCAAGCCACTGCCCGCTACTTGTCGTCGAAAGTCACCAAAAGTCACTAGACATCGCTGTGAGTAGCCGAGAGCCACCGAGAGGCTCCGATATGGTCGTTTGTAGCCATATTGATGGCAAAAAATGCCATATCGGAGTAGATCTGGCCATTACTACTGGCCATTTTCGGCCAGATCTACTTCGATATGGCCAGAAATGACCATATCGGAGTCTCTCGGTGACTCTTGGCGACTTCCAGCGGTGGTAGGTGGGTGGGGGTGGTGGTTTGGGTGGGCTGTAATTTGTTTTGAATTTAAGGATAATTTTGTCCAAAAAGTTAATTAATTGGGGTGAAATAGTAAAAGTCATATTCATGTAAATTAATTTAAAAATAAGGGTATTATTGTCCTAAAATTTTATTAATAAGGGATAGAATTGTAACAAAAATAAAATTACTTTGGTAATCTTACAATACTTAAGAAAATAAAAGTTATCAGATTATCTCCAATATTACCAACAGTAACTATTATTGGTATTAGAAAATTACTGAAATTTTATATTACTTGACAACCAAACGTGGTAATCAAGTAATATAAGATGACATAATATTAATAATCATATATAACCCTCAACCAAACGCCCCCTTAGGGTTTATACTCTTGATCATATTTCATACATGTAGTTAATTATGGTTTTATACTCCCTCCGTTTCAAAATATATCATTTTAGCAAATTACACACTTTTTAATATACTAACTTTTTTAATGTACACAATTTTTCTCTCTCATACTCCATCTCTTATTTACTCTTCCTTGTCAAATTGTGGTTTTTAGTTTTCCCGCCTATGTAAAAGTGTTGAAGTGTATTACTCTACCATCTCTGTTTTTTCACTACTCACCATGGCTTAACAATGCCATAGTAGAAGTGGAGGCAAGGCAATTAAATGCTATCAAAGCTACTTACTAGTGAGTTATTCAAGCCAGCGTTAAATGTTATCAAAACTACTTCTTCTGGTAATGTCATAAACAACGAGTGTACCAACAACACCACTATAGAAAGCAAAAGTAACAGTTTTGAACCTCTCTTGACTAGCAGTGTTCCAGATATGAAATTAGAGAGAAATGTGAAGAATTAAATGGCATTTGAAAGAGAAAGAGAAAGAGAGAGAGGAGACGAGGGGCCAAAGAGAGAGAGAGAGAGAGAGAGAGAGAGAGGAGACGAAGGCTAGAGAAAGAGAGGAGACAAGGACCATAAAACGAGAAAGAGAGAGAGAGTTGCTCAACTTTTTGGTCAAACAATATTTATTTTGAAAAGAAGTAATAAATTTAAAACGACATTTATTTGAAAACAGAGGGAGTATAAGATTAGTTCAAATTATCATGGAGTAAATAAAAACAAGATAAAGATATCAAACTTATAGCATAAATAACGTAAATGATTTGGGTGAAATAGTAATTTTTCAATTTATGTGATTAGGCCCAAGTTGACGGCCCTGTATGTCTCGAGTAGGCTTTTTAAAGGAAGAAGACCAGACGCCGACGTTTTAGCAAGTGAAGTATAAAATTGAAGCGTAAAGCCCCATTTCAATAAACCCTACTTCTACCTTTGGTTCACCGAAACAAGAGCAAGAAGAAGAAATAGAGAGGTGATTAGCGGAGGAGACAGGATCCAGTATGGACAAGAACATGTTAGCAGGACTCGAGGGTCTTCCTGAGCAAGACAAGGCCCGAATGACTTCTATGATTGATCATCTTCAACTGCGCGACAGGTTTTTTTTACATTTTTGTTCCCTTTAGATTCGCTTATTTCGAATTCTCTGCTTCTTGTTCATCAGTATCAGATCAAACCTCTATTAACTTTTCAACTAGGATGCTTACCTTTATTTGTTTTTGCTTCATTTTAAGTAATTTGGGACACTAATGTGAAACTATCAAGCTGTAACTCTAATCATCATTTAAGATTTCTTTTTAAGTGGGTTTGAGTTTTTTGTTTCCACTTGTGGCTTCGCTTTCAAATTTGTGCAATGCAAGTTGTAGGTCGAATTTGTGAACTTGTGGCTTGGTTGATGGAAGTGAAGCTAAAGTAAATTGATGTTCTTCTTAAAACCAATGTAGCGTTTGTGTTGCAAGTGGACGTTTTGGGAACACCAGCTTAGTATTTTTTTTAATATTTTACATTGATTTTCATTTTCATAGAAGGTAGATCTTTAGTATGCCTAATTCAAGTTATACATCTTAGCTTTATGAATGCATATGCTAAGTTAATTTGTGTTACGTTTTATTTTGCGGTGATGTGCCCATGAGCTTATAGCTTGAAAGTGTCATTGTGTTGTACTTTTTGGGGTCGTTTCAGGGCTGAATAGTTTCTGAATAAATTGTCAGAGCTGAATAGGTTTGGTTAAGCAATTAAATGTTGTGTTTTCTTTGCTCACATATTGATCTTTGGCTGTTAGCTGAATGTATTAAGTGTGCTTTTAAGGGTTTAGATATTATTATGCTAAGTCATTATGCCCATTTTTTTCTTTTTTCTTTTCTCCAATGGCTTCACTTCTTAATGATGGTTGCACGATTGGTTTTAACATCTGTGACATTTTTTAAGTGAAGCGAGAAGTAGTTCTCCTTAAAACCAATGCAGCATTTGTTATGCGGTATTTGGACGTTTTGGGAACAAAATTTACTTTGTTGTACTTTTTCTCCTTCCAGTAGTTTTTTCTTTCAAATTTCTGTGAGGAAGAAGAGGGTTACTTCTTGAGCATCCATCCTAAAATTTCACTTCATAAACAATTAAACTAAACTGCAAAAACACCTGGTCCAGATGCATGGCATGCCTGTAGGCCGAGCCACATGTCTAGTAGCGAGGCTACACATTTGTTGGGATGCTAAATGTGTGTTCTAACTGGTTTGTTTCTCTTATTACTTCTGTCATGATTCCTTCCATAGTTTTTTCCTCTGCAAGTGTTTTAGTAATATGAATTATTTTAGAAGCATCTACGTTTGTTTCCTTAATGCTACCCTGTTGATAATTATTTCGGTCAAGTGTCCTCATTATTTGTTTACATGAATTGGAAGTGTAGTTTGAGGATGTACAATTCCCTTGTGGAGAGATGCTTCAACGACTGTGTGGATAACTTCACACGCAAAAATCTTCAGAAGCAAGAGGAGACCTGCGTCATGCGATGTGCTGAGAAGTTTTTGAAGCATTCAATGCGTGTTGGCATGAGGTTTGCAGAGCTCAACTCACAAGCACCCACACAAGAATAGTCCCAAAAGGAAAAACCATAAACGGGGTCAAGAAACCATTTTGTTTATTCATGTAGAATTTCCTTTTTGGATAAAAGTAGGGTTTCTTTATTTTTATTTTTCTGCATTTGCCTCTAAAAGGAAAACCCCCCAAGTTGCGGCAGGATTAATGATCTGCATTGTTTTCTGAAGAAGAATCGCAACACATTTATGCTCTCTAGAAATTGAATAATTGAATTGATAAATATGCATTACTGGTTACTGGCTTACTGCCCCTGATTGTTGATGTCAGAGAATTTCGAGGCCAAGTTTATAGCTTCTTCTTGGATCGAGGAATGTATTTAAGATATGCCAACATTTTCTTAATTAAACTGAACACATCTCATTCAGCTTTTTATGGTCTCTAATTGGCAGGGGTAGGGACCAACGCTGCTTTGGACACAAAATTAATTTATGCAAAAATTTGAAACGACTTTGATACTCAAGAAAGAAGATAGAAGGGCACCTAAACTACAAGTTTCTTCTTAAACCCTTTTACAATGTTTTAAAACCCAATCTGGGGTAAAAACCCGACAAAGTTGCCGTGTCCCAGTGGACAAAAACTTTTAAAATTTACAAATACACCTTTAAAATTCCGTTAAGTCCCTATAGATTTGAAATTTAGCAAATTTAAAATTTAGCAAACACACTCCAAATACAAATCGGCTGACAACTGGTTAGCAGCGAAAACACTTCAGATGCAACCCCAATCATCACTTGAACTCATTCCCCTTAAAATATATCCAAGATCTGGTCAAAATAGGTTCAATTTCGACCAGATTTCACCAACGCCGATGTCGACATTCCAAGCCAGATTTCATCGACGCCTACGTTGACAACCTTTCCCATCACCCAGAAATTACTCTCCTCTTCCTCCCGACCAAAACCCACTTGACCCCACCCTCGTTAGCCTTGCCCATTGCAGACAAAAACCAATTGTTGCCGTCGCCAGTTCTGTTCAATTTCCGGTTGATTTACTCACCGAAAATCAATTCCGTCACCACTATTGCATTCATCGACACTTTCTCTTCAAAAGCCCCAACATCCCGACCGTTAATTGTTTACTGATCATCCTCTCAAATCCTAAGGTTTTGAGTGAATAGAAAAAATATAAACCTAACCTGTTGAAGCTTCCGGGTCCCAATTAAACTGGCCAGGCCAGGCTGGATTTTAAAACATTGCCTTTTTTCCAACGTGAAAGTTATACCGTACTTTAACTACAAATTACTGTACTGTGTTGAATTAAAATTTGTCAGATACTAATATGGAACATGTAGCAACAGCCTCCAGAAACCCAATTATAAAGTATTATGCAGAGGTATTCACATGTCTACCATAACTTCAGCAACTAAATGGAGTAAACACACTAAGCTAACGATTGCAAACTTGAAATGATATTTGCCCAAACTCAGAAGATATATTAATGCCGGATCCAGTAGCAAATACAAAGAGATAAAGAAAAAGAAAGTTACAACAGGTAAACTTGGAACATCAACCAGTAGGAAGATTGATCAAGTCAACTTATTCACAGGTCGTCTAAACACAACACAAAGACACTACCGCCAAATTTTCTTATATCCTACAATTTTTTTTTTTTTTCCTTTTGGAGAACAAAGATTAAATGATGAAGCACACAAATCAACAGCAACTTTTTTTTTTTTGAAGCTCGCCTAATATGATAGTTAATATGTAAGAATCTTGGGGACAATCATTACAATCCACTGTCTGCAAGCCTGCAAAGCACAACAAAATTAACTATAAGCAAATGACTGTAAGAATTCTCCAAAGGTGAGATATGGAATTCAGGATGATACCATCCAGAGTTTCCAGGTGCGATTAAATTTATTTATAAGGATAGAAACAGTAAGAGATAAGCAAATAGTATAAGATTTGTTTATAAATAAATAGATTCAAAATTTTAATTTCAGAATAACTTGCATAAAATTGATTATGTTTTGTATCAAATGCAATAAAAAACATGTCAATAGCATCAAGAGATCCTGAAAGAGATGATGCATTTCTTTCAAGAGTAGCAAATTAAGGGAACAACAGCCAGCCACTATCTAGATCGCCCTTTGATTCTTCATGGGCGTGAAGAATAATTGAAAAGACAGGATCCACGAAAAACCAGATTCTAAACAGTAATCGACGAAAAAGAATGTCATTTATTGAGTCTTAATACATACTAATGCAGAAGAAAGGAGAAAACAAAAGATACACATTTACTTAACCAATAATGGCACCCCAAGAAGGAACCATGATGGAAGTTAATAGAAAACAAAATAAATAAAGAAATAAAAACTGTAAGCATAACTGACACGAAAAACAACAAAAAGAACCAAGAAGTATTATAGTTAGTTAGCATGTAAAATGATTTGCAAAGGCAACATAACCCATATATGTTTCACGTGCAAATATTTCCTCCTCAAAATAAATTTGGTTGTACCAACGCAAAATAAAACAGCATCACCACATTCAAGCCTTAATCAAAGCCCCAACAAGCAGATTTAGTAATCTAAAAACAGCATGCATAATCAAATCCAAACAAAGTGCAGCATACCACATAAAACTACAAGAATATAAAGAACTTTGTAGAATAAGTGATGGGTTACCTTCCTAGCAATGCCTCTATTCATCCCTTTCATGATGGCGTTTCCTGCTCTTTTCTTAGACCTTTTGTGCGCCTTCACGGGAATCATCTGAACCACTTTCATCAGAGTCAGATGGCAATCTGGACTTCTGCCCTTCCTTTCATAATGTCCACTAGAATCTTCAGACACATCTGAATTAGAATCATCTGAATGTCATGAATTCTCCTCCTCCTCTTTTCCTTCCTACTCTTCCTCTTACGGGTCGATACTCATCTTCTTCATCTGAGGACCGATCCCTCTCTCTCTCTTTTCTCCTCCTCTTCCCTCCACCTTCATCCTATCTCTGAGTCACTATTTTCCTCTTCCAATCCTCCTCTTCTGGACCTCCCTCTCTTCCTCTTCCTGAATCAGAATTGAGTCTGTTCCATCTTCATCTGACACATCGGTTTTTTCTTCCTGGAAGATCTGCCTCTACTTACTAATCTTTTCCATTTCTTCCGCAATAATCCTCTCAATCTCAGGATCTGCATCTGAATCGACTGTCACTCTCCTCTTCTTCTTCTTCCTCGCTTGCCCCCTCAATATCCGCCTTACCTTCCATTCAACTTCCCCACTTTCCCCTTCAATTTATCCAACTCAGATAAAACTGCAGCCTGAATGCTTCTGAGTTTTTTCCTTAATATCATCCTTAACACTCAAGAAGTTTCACACTGAAAAGTCAAATGCCCAACACGGGCACACTTTTGCAAGCACCACGGGCCTCATCAGCATTGGTATTAGTTATGGGGCAAGAGCTAAAAGACCCTGGGAGCTATTGTATGGATTCTCAGCATCAGGTTCGTCATTTGATGGTTTGGGCGTGAGGTGTTCTTGGATTATCTTTGTTGGGCGCATATGGATCATACCCAATTGCACTCTGCCATATGCCGTGAGTTTGCAGGGCCGCTACTATGCACCATTGTTCGCCGGCATGCGAACTCGTCCAGCGGTGGGCCGGCATCTTGTAGATATATATTGATATCAAACCCTGCATAGAGAAAATTTATTACCAATTAGGATTTTAAAATTAAGTAAACAATTTCAAAAATCTATATCAACGCAAAGTTTCAAATTAGGGTTTTTACTTATAATCAACTTGATTTCATTTCATGTCAACTAATAATGAACAAAATAGAACTAAATCAGACATCTCTCGTTCAATGAAATTCAAATTTAACCGCGAAAAAGGAAATTTTATAAAGAATTAAGGGTCTCAACTAATTAAACAGAAAAAGCATGGCATGAAGACGAACTTACCTGTGTCGCGATAGATTCAAGATCCCTAAAACAAGAGCTACAGAGTTTTGTTTCAAAAAGGAATGACATTATCCGATTGGGCAACTTTATAAGAAACCAAAACAAAAGTCGGTGCAGCCAGGCAAAACGGTGCCGTTTTTGTTTCAAAAACAAAAACGACACCGTATGTAATTATTGTTTCTCAAAAGCTACGTAATTTATCAACTCTAAAATAACAGCAAAGAAAGTGGGGATAAAGAAGGATTGTGGATACTGAAAAAAAGAAAAAAACAAAACTAATTTGAATTTGAAGAGACAGAATTAACTTAAGGTTTTGGACAAGGAAGACAAAATTCAAGAGAATAAAAAACAAAAATTACCTGTAATGGTGCGGACCGGCGGTGATACAGAGGAGCTGGAAGAAGAACGGAAAAGGAGAGAACGGTGTCGCTTATGCTTGGTTTTTTACAATGAAGAGAAAATATAATGAGAAAAATGAGCTCCGGTTTTTTAGTGCGTGCGGCGGTGAGTTTTGTCGTTCTTTCGAATATTTATTTTTGTTAAAAAATGAATATTATTTTTCAATAAATATTTGTTATTGACTTTTAATTTGTGTGAAGTTGGTTGCATGCATGTAGTATCCCCAACTGTTTGTCATGACGTCACTTTCAACAGTGCGGATTAAATTTAAATTTAGAAATTTGATTTTTTTTAAAGAAAAATAAAATGCAATTCAAGGAAGAATAATTTTGTAATATAAAATTATTACACATTTTATTCATAATGAATACAATTTTTTTTTAATAATTATATTAATCTCCAGGGCTTGAACTTGACTACTCTCAAACCTTTCCTTTCCTTACACAGAACAATAGATTAAATAATTTCCTCCTAGGATGGTTTAACTTGTACAATTTTCTTTGTTAGTGATTTTTATACCCAAATCAAATACATATTCATTTTATTTTCTTCTTAATTAATCAAAATATTCCTTTAGCATGGGAGATGAAACCACTTTGAATCTTCTGTTAATAAGTTTAACCAACTGCTGTAGGCTTTAAAAACAGTAATGGCTTGCAAAATTTACTTGTTGCTCACATGAATTGGTTCATAAAAATTATTCCTCAGACGAAACATTATATCAAATGCCCCCATGCAGGATCGAACTACAGACCTCCAGTTTACAAGACTGGCGCTCTACCACTGAGCTATAGGGGCTCATATTTCTCCACCCTTTTCATCTTTTATTATAAAATAAACTATGTTTTAAAAGTAGTTGCTATGAATCCTGCCTGGGCTTCAAAATGTATAGTAAACATGAACCAAAACAAGGGATTGCTTTATGTGTAATAAGATTCATAAATGATTTAACGGGTACTTATTTACAACTTTGGTTATAATATGTTGAAGCAACAATCTGTAATTATAAAATGAGTGGTAAAGCAACAAATGTTGCGATTAAACTCAACTTAGTCGAAAACAAAGAATGGTATTTAGTTACAATTAATTGTTATAATTAGGAGTGTTCAAAAAAATGCAAAAATCGAACCGAACTGAATTTTTGGTTATTAGAAAAACTAGTTCGGTTTTGGTTCAAAGAAAATAAAAAACCAAATTTTCGGTTCGATTACCAATTTAGGAGAATATGAAAACTGATTAACTGAAACCAGTTTTACTAATCGGCTTATTATAAAAATATTAAATTAAAATAAAAAATTCTATTTATTAAAAAAAATTATAAAATATTAAATTACAACCGGTTAACCGGTTTTTACTAATAGGTTAACCGGTTTTTACTAACCGGTTTTTCCCTTAACCGGTTCGGTTCACAAAATCGGTTAACCGGTTTTGAACACCCCTAGTTATAATATGTTGAAGCAACAATATGTAATTATATTAACATCAATGATTTACATGATGCTTCATGCAGCTACTTGTGTTATAGGATTTAAATCTCATCTAATTTCTCGTCATTTATAGTCTCCATCAATGATCAAGTAGCTGTTGCTTTAAGAAGAGTGAGCTCTGGCGACTCACTAATGACGATTATTGGTGATTCATGGGGGCTACACCACTCAACTGTCTCTCAAGTGACCTGGTGTTTTGTGGAGGCCTCGGGAAAAAGGGGGCTTCAGCACCTGCAGTGGCCTTTCTCTGAAACAGAAATTGCCGAAATAAAATCTAAGTCTGATAAAATACAAGGCCTCCCTAATTGCGGTGGTCTGGTCGATACCACGCATGTAATTGATAGTGTTTGTTAAAAGTATGGAGTTAAAACAGGGAACTTATATGAAGTCATGGTTCTTGAGGCCTAATGTCAATGAAGGACAACCTAATTTTTCAGATTTGATAAACAAATATTGGTTTATGGGCCAACTTGTGCGTACCTTAGCTAGTCTTTCAAGACCTTAAAATTACCGATAATGTAAGAGCTCCAGTGGCTATGGGGACTCGAATTCGAGAGACCAAATAAACTTAGATTATTCTTTACTCTTTTACCATCAAGCTATCCAGTGATGATCAATTAGAGGCACATATTTAACTTCACTATATTATGAGTTTAAAGTTTCAATAAAAAGAGCATTGTGGTATATAAAAAGAGGAAACTAAATTTTATCCAAATTGAATAGTGAAAGTAATCCTTTCTTTTACCCTAAATTTAACATGCATTACTACTCTTACTCATAGTTGAATTCGTGATTTATTAATTATAAATATTAATTATGTGATGAAACACAATCGATTTATTTGTAATCTCTGTAGGTAATTAAGTTCAAGACCATGAATAATCTTATTCTTTCACCGTGCCCAAACTCAAAATACGTCCTCTTGTCCTTCCTCTTGACACTGTTAATGGTAATCTATGCGATTTGCGTGTGTTATCGAATCATCTTAAAGGAACGCAATGGCCAAACCCAGTTGCATGATATCGAACAAGGAGCTGCCATGAGACGGGAAGAACAGCCGCCGTAGGCTTTTAGAGATATCTGCTATCATAAAGAAGAAAACAACAAACACAGCGAGTGTGTTACATGCTTGACGGAGTTCAGAGATGGAGATGACTGTAATGTTCGTTCAAACTGCAACCATGTGTATCACAAAGCTTGCGTCGATGAGTGGCTGGCCAAATCCAAGCACAGATTTTGCCCTCTTTGTCGTGGCTTTGTGTGTTCTGAAAACTCTTGATATCATAATAAGGATTAGGCACGTCTTCTGATAAATTATCGTAATGGTTGTATTAGTTTTCAGTCGATTCATTAAATTCTTTTGTAAGTGGTTAATAATGAGGAGGGTTTTGAAAGATTAAATTATATATTATATAACTTCTAATAAAAGAAGGTGTTCATGAATCATGCGTTATATGCTTTAACCAGATTGCAAGTAATCTTCCAAACCACCTATATATTAATTGACCGTCTCTAAAATGGAAATCAGACTTAGGTTTAGAGTCCGAATCCGCAAGATGTAAAGTGTTTGGGCGCAGTAAGTTTCCTATTCAATTTGGTATTTGTTAACGCTTGATTTTAGAGCCAAAGACTCGCACATGCAAAGTGCTAAGAGAGCCTTAGAAATTACATATGATGGATCTATGAGATTTGGATATGGTGCTGAGATTATATATGTTGCAAAAAACATAAATAAAAGATTGGTAAGAGGGAGTTTTTATAGTAGTTCGGATGCTTAAAAGCGAATTCTACATCCACTGTTATTTTATTATTCTCTAACTATTTCTATGATATTGCCCGTAAGGCATACAAAGATGGAGAAAAGCTTTGATTACAGAGAGTAATAATGAAATGAAGCTCAAATCTATGTCTAACTCTCATCTGCCCAGCTCTCATTTTTTGTGAAGAGAAGTGCCAATTTATATACCTCTGAAGTCAATGTAATGAGTGTTTTGCAAGTTGTCTTGACACATAGACAACTCTCATATGTTTTTCTCTTAAAATGAGATAGGGTTGATATAAGATATCTTTGAGGCGGTATGGGCTTGTAGGAAGTACAATTTGTCTTTTAAGCACTTATTGAGCTGACATCAGCATGACTTGTTAGGCATAACAGAAGCCCCCTAGTTTTTTGAGTGCGTAATCGTGCGCGCTTCAAAAACTCAAGTCTTTGATTTGAATAGCTGTCACACTATAGGCTGCAGTCTCGAACTGAAGAGCTTGAACCATACCTAGTGTGATTGGGTGCTGAGAGCAAGGACTATGATCTGAGAGCTTGGAGCGATCCGAAGCTGAGCACGATCTGATAACTGACATGAAATGTCCAGTAGATGAATTCCTTGAGGGAGCTAACGTCAGAAGCCCTAACACATTGCTTGGAGGCCTTAAACGGATAAGCCAACTTAAAATAGTTATAACATTTGATCCGTGAAGAGTTTTGGAGCTCGTAAGATATCCACGGAAAGCCTGTTCTGAGCTCTACGTCGTGGGCAATAGGGAAACCCGATTGGGGGCCATTTTAGAGGCCAAAATCCATCGTTTCGGCATGTTTTAAGGCTGTTTTGTGTTTTCTACGCGTTTTTTCTGACGCTGGCAGCTGGTCGCGACCTGATAACTAAGAACTGATCGCAATCTGAGTTGAGAACACGACCTGAGGCTATTTGCAATATCAGAGCTAAGAGTTGATCGCGATTTGAGAGCTAGGCGCTGATCGCAATCTGATAGGAGCTCGACCTGAGAGTTTGAGGCATGCGATTTGAACGATCTAATGCACACAATCTCAAGTAAACGAGCAAGCTTATGAGCTCAGTCAGAGAGCATAAGGAGCTCGATCAGAGAGCACAAAGAGCTTGATCAAAAAGTGTGGAAGGAGTTCGAACAGAAAACGCGAAGCTTGTTCTGAGAACACAAGGTGTTCGATCAGAAAGCGCGAAGCTTGATCTGAGAACTCGAGATAAACGATCTAAGCGTGTGATCCACGGTCTGGCCATGCGATCGGAGAGCTACAGATCAGCGATCTGAAGCTGAAGATTAGCAATCTGAGCGTGCGATCAGTGATCTGGCCATGCGATCTGAAGTTAAAGATCAATGATCTAAAGCTGAAGATCAAGACGATCTGAGCGTACAATCAGCGATTTGGCCACGCGATCGGAGAGCTAAAGATCAGCTATCTGAAGCTAAAGATCAAGACGATCTGATCGTGCGATCAACGACCTGGCCATGCGATCAGAGAGCTAAAGTTCAGCGATCTGAAGCTAAAGATCAAGACGATTTGAGCGTGCGATCAACGATCTGACCATGCAATCGAAGAACTCTGATGCGTGCGATCAACAATCTGACCACGTGATCAGAGAACTCTAATGCGTGCTATCTGCAATCTGGCCACACAATCGGAGAACTCTGACGTGTGCGATCTGCGATCTGGTCTGGCCACACGGTCAGAGAACTCTGACACATGCGATCTGCGATCTGGCCACACGGTCAGAGAACTCTAATGCGTGCGATCTATGATCTGGCCACGTGATCGAAGAACTCTGATGCGTGCGATTTGCGATATAGCCACGCGGTTAGAGAACTCTGACGCGTGCGATCTGCGATTTGGCCACGCGGTCAGAGAACTCTGATGTGTGCGATCTGCGATCCGGCCACACACGATCGAGGAACTCTGATGCGTGCGATCAACGATCTGGCCACGCAATCGAAGAACTTTGATGCGTGCGATCTGCGATTTGGTCACGTGATCGAAGAACTCTAATGCATGCGATCAGCGATCTGGCCACCCGATTTGAGAACTCTGACGGGTGCGATCTGTAATCTGGCCACGCAGTCGGAGAACTCTGACGTATGCGATCTGCGATCTAGCCACACGGTCGAAAAACTCTGAACACATGCGATCTGCGATCTGGCCATACGGTCGAAGAACTCTAATGCGTGTGATTTGCAATCTAGCCACGCGGTCGGAGAACTTTGCCGCATGCGATCTACGAACTGACCACGCCATCAGGGAACTTGGACACAGGTTTGCAACCTGCATAGGCCACCAAACTGTTGACGCTTGATTTTGGACGCCAATGACTCGCACGTGCAAAGCGTTAAAAGAGCCTTAGAAATTACACGTGATGGATCCATGAGATTTGAATATGGTGCTGAGGTTATATATGTTGCTGAAACATAAATAATAGATTGGCAAGAGGGGGTTTTTATAGTGGTTCAGATGCTCAAAAGCGAATCATACGTCCGTTGTTATTTTATTATTTTCTGGCTATTTCTATGATATTGCTTGTAAGGGATACAAAGATGGAGAAAAGCTTTGATTAGAGAGAGAAATAATGAAATGAAGCTCAAATCTATGTCTAACTTTCATCTGCCTAACCCCCCTTTTTTGTGAAGAGAAGTGCCAATTTATACACCTCTAAAATCAATGTAATGAGTGTTTTGCAAGTTACCTTGACACATTGACAACTCTCATCCGTTCTTCTCTTAAAATGAGATAGGATTGGTATAAGATATCTTTGAGGTGGTATAAGCTTGCAGGAAGTACAATTTGTCTTTTAAGCACTTATTGAGCTGACATCAACATGATTTTTTAAGCATAACAAGCACTTATTGAGCTGACATCAGTATGACTTTTTAGGTATAACATTATTCTTCTATTCATATAAGATCAAGCCATGAGTAAAACCTTATAAATGCTTTCTGTTTCGACTCCTAACTCTCTCAACTCAAGTTTCAATTGAAGCTCCATCGAAACCATGCCTTCTCCTTCCTCCTTTCAGTTCATCTTTCTCAATTACGTCGTCGTCTCAATATTATGGACGGCGGTTATAGTTTTTTGTCTGTGGTGTTATAAACGCTGCTGCTTAGTTTCTCCATCATCACAAGATATCGAACAAGGAAACGCCACAAATATTTCAGAGCGTGATCATCAAAAGGGAAAGGAACAGAGTATTGGGGAAGTTCGGTGGAGTAGTAGTTTTAGACAAAAAGGTGAAATAAGGAATTGGAGCGAGTGTGTTATATGCTTGGAGGAGTTCGAGGAAGGAGACGACTGTAGTGTTCTTTCAGAATGCAAACATATTTACCACAAAGCTTGCATAGACAAGTGGGTGATCCAGGAGAGACACTGCCCGGTTTGTCGTTCTTCTGCTTCAATACAATAGCAAAAGATGGTTAGAAATAATGCACTAATTTATGGATTTTATTTTCTTTTGTGTAGATAATATTACAACAATTTTATGAGATTGTTATTGAGAAAATTCAAGAAATACAAAAGCCCTTAGGCCTGTTTGGATTGAGGGATTTTATACCATCCATGGATTTTAGATTTGATAAATTCCATTGTTTGGTTTAAATATAAAATCCATGGATTGTTGATTCAAATTTTCATGCACTCATGTTGGTTAGATGAATATAATCCATAGATTTGATAAATAATTTCCAACTTTACTCTCAATATCCAAAACCAACAAAAATTCAACTTTCATTTAATTAAATACAAGTTAAATTATATTTGATAAAGAAATCTAATTATAATAAATGATTTTTTTTTTTTTTTTTGTGATTCGGTAAAAAAAACAAAAAGAATTCTAAGTTAATATAATATATTATCAACTATCTTCATTCATAATTCAATAGTTAAATAATTTCATATCAAAACATATAACATAACTATACGTATATAGAAAATTATTGTCAATATAATGCAATAACATCATGTTCAAAAACATACGAAACTTATTAGAACATTAGCCAGTTTTATCATAGCATATTAGCGCTACAAAGCACTAAGCATTACAAAATAATCAATAGCAAAAAAGCATAATCAATTACTAGTTATGCATGAGGGATCATAACAAAAAAATCACCATGAGAAATTGAAATAATAATAAAGTTGTTTGCAAATAAAAAATTGAAAATAATTAATTAAAGGAATGGAAACTTAACGGATAGGTTATTTCTTTAGTATACTTTGAAGATACTGATGATGTAAAAGTGAAGAGCTCAAAAAGAGAGAAGGACATATATATTTCTTTTAATTAGGGTAAAGGGTAGTTACTATGATATTAAATTATTAAAAATGATAGTATTGGAAAATTAAAATATTAATAAAATCTCTCATTTTATTAAAACTGGTGGATTTAAAACCCTAAAAAATGAAGGATTCTAGAGGGTGGTGGATTTCAACTTTAAAAAAATAAATAAAACGAAGGATTTTACCAAATCTATTTACTTAACGAAATCATTCATTTAGAATCCTTTAATCCAAACGAGGCCTTAACGATTTTTATGTACATCTTTAATGAATAAAATATATTGTACATAAAAGAGACAATATTTTTTGTTAGTTATGAATATGGTATTTGACTAAACTTAACACAAAAAAAAAAAAAAAAAATCAATATTTTCAAAAGTGAGAAGAATTTTTTTTTTTTTTTTTTTTAAATGGATTCTTAAATGTCCAAAAATAAAAATTGAGAAAGAAAAAGAAAAACACTTAATTAAGGAAAGAAGAAACAAATTAAATTAAATTATAATAAAAGTACAAATTTCTAAATTTTTTTTTTTTTTAAAGCTACTACTTATTAGCAAAAATTTCTTCACCCATATAATGTAATATTTGAGGGTCACTAAAATTAGTAACGAAAGCTTTATATGAACACATAACAAGATAAGGATTAGCGACCACCTATGACCTATGTGTGCACCATACAAACACTAATTATACCATTACAATAAGAGTACTCAACGACTTTTTCGCACCCAAAAAAAAAAAAGCTTAAGCATTTTCCACCCTCAATTTTAATTATAGTGAGATAGAATGTCAACAAGCATTTAAGCACTCGGAGAAGAAGAAAAGAAAATGATAGCGCCGTTGCAGCATCGCAACCAATGGTTTTTGCCTTTTCGGTCAATCTCGCGACTCAAAATCACTTACGAGACGACCCAGAATCCCCATCACTTCCTCTACAAAGACCAAGCCTCCATTTGCCGTTCATCACTCACCATTCCCACCCCCACTCCATCGCACAGCCAATCTCTTCATTTGTTGGATTTTGTCGGTTTCTTTTGCCAACATTCCCCTAGACACCGTTATCACACTCCCCACAACTCACTCTATAAGACCCTACATCCATCACCGTCCCTTGCTTGCTGATCGCCAGCCTTGCATCGCGCACATTTCAACTTCCAGGTCGATTTTTGATTGTTTTCAATGTCGGAAATCCACCTTGAAACCACCACCAGAATCCTCATCTTCCTTTCTCCAAAACCTCTAACAGCCCCTAACCCCATTTGCTCGCTGATCCCCACTGTCTTCTTCCTAGGGTTCTGGTTGTGGTTGCATAATGAATTTGGGGTGTTTTGATTGATGAAATTAAGCAAAATCGTCGGTTATTTGCCAATTGCACGTCGTTCGCCATTCTCACCCCACCTAGTGTTACTGTTCACATTTCCCTGTGTTCGGTTCCGGATACCCTATATTTTTTGAAGGAACCGAAACTGAAACCAGAACCGACGGTCCCTTGAATTTGGAACCAGAACCTAAATAACGGTTTGGTTTCGGTTTTGGGTACCATAAATTAAATGACCCCCCAAAAGTATTTAAATGGCCAAAAAAAACCCTTAAAAACTTACAAAACCCCCCACTTGGCACTTGTTAACAAAAATAAAATTACAAATTAAACTCAAAATTCAAAATTACAAACTCCATTACTTTGTAAGGTAGGTTCTCAAAGTCAACCAACTTACTTAAATGTTATGAATTAAATATAAATTTATTCACATTACTTTTTCTACAAATTTTTTATTAACCCCCCTAATATTTAATTTTATTTATATTAGTCTCAGTTCCTGATTCCTGGTTCCGGTTTCAAAAGTTTGGAATCGGAACCACCCGTTAACGTGTTTGGGTAGGAACCGGAACCAAACCCGGGTACCCGCCAATTCCGGTTCCAACAGTTTCTTTTGAACACCCCTAGTTTTTCCAACGCTAGTGTGAAGAATTATATTTTGTCTTCACAATGAAAATCACTATATTTCAACCCCAACTAGAGAGAAACATAATATTTGAATACTAAAATGTTTTTGAAAAGTCCGGGGTGGAAAAGTATAATTAAGCTTTTTTTTGGTGGGAAAAAGTGGTTAACTCTTATAATAATTGCACACAATATTTACAGCTTAAAAGATTATTCCCTTTCACATTTTTTATTATATTTTTCATTCAACTTGACATTTATCTACTTATATATGTATTCGGTGAGCTTTGTAATAACGCTTTAAAAAATGAGTGTAGAGAGTCATTTATTGGCTTCAAATGATTATTTAGAGATCAAACACTACATTTTCAAGCGTAATGTTGGATGTACAAACTGAAAGCTAGACTATTAATATATAACTAAATATACATCAGGCCGTCTTAGCTCAGCGGTAGAGCCGTGGCTTTAAACCACGTGGTCGGTGTTCGATCCCCACACAGACGGCGTATTATACAAATTTTGAAATTATTTTATTCTTTTTTTAAAAACGTATATTTTCAAAACATAAAAGCATTATTCTATCTTCTTCTTTCATGGTAATCTCATAATTTTTTTAATTTCTGCAATCCTTATTGGGCTATTTCTCTTCTCATTAAGAATCTCACACCTGTATATTATATTTAAACAATATCTAATCTGTTGACTGAACTCACATACTTAGCCACAGCTGACAAACAAATAGCACTATACTAAGTTAAAAACTAATACAAGGCCTTATAAATAGTCATAATGACGAACAAAAATAGGGGCAAATCAAACCCAAAAAAATAAGTTAGGCCCCTCTTTTGCTTTTCCGTTTAAATTACAAATAAAAGTTGAATAAAGTTACAATAATCACCGCCCTAACGGCACAAAATACATCGTATTTGCCGCCACCGCATTTTCTACCTTACTTCTTCAACGAAGAGAATCACTGCTCGTAACCTGCCACAGTCCAAATTTCAAATCAATAAGGTCCACTTAATTACATTTAAAAAAAAAAGAAAAAAAAAAGCAACGGTGGGATGATTTATATGTACTTGGATTCGGGAGATGAGATCCGGGTGTGCCGAAATCACAGCCGTATCGTGTCGTCCATTGCCTGATAGTAAGCGTTCATGGCATATGATGCATGTGACCGTATGTTTGTTCGGATTGAAACAGGTCCCCAGCCTGTATAGCTTGCAGTCCAATCCAGTACCGCACACGTAGTCTATGTTCGCCTGTAGCTGCGCATCAGTGGCGTCTGATTTCGGTCACGCACCACTTCATGGCCCTGATGTGGCTGCGCAGCCGGCATGGTGGCTTTGAGCAGCTGGGTGGCTGTGCAGCCGCTGATGGTGGCTGTGAAGCAGCTGATGGTGGCTGTGCAGCAGGAGAGGTGGGACCTTGTGCCTGATTAAGAAAGAAAAAAATGCGTTTGCGTGATAATTCTGAATACTTTTTACTTGTTTAGCAAGGAGCTTTAATTTTTAATAATGTGACAAATACCACTCGAACAAACAAACATTGTTCTGGAAGGTGTAATATACAACATGAAAGGGTAATTCTGTGAAATAACAGCTAAAAAGATACATCTGTTTTCCACAAAGGTGCCTGTACATTAACCTAAAGCTGGCATGTGTCAGAAGATGAAAGAAATCGTGGTGCGTAATTGTGGCTGTTAGTGATCGGAAAGAACACGTTTTTCCCTGACTTCCATTAAAACACGATTCAAACAGCAAAAACTAAATTCAACTCTGCTCTGTAACAATGGTTCCTGTGCATGGATAGTTCAATTGCAAGAGAAAAGATGTTATTACAGACTAATAACATAACATACCTGTTACTGCGTAAAATGCCCACATCGTAAACCGGACTGAAATCGGGTTTAAACACCCGAAATTCTGCTCCGAAATAGACGGTTTCAGATTCTCATTGAACAAAGCGAAAAGTAACCTCAAAACTCCGATTACATCAGAGGCGTCCCTTTACGGCGTTCACATGCTTCACAAGGTTCCATTATACGACAGCGCGTTCTGGTAAATTCGAATCCGTTTGTTCGGATCACCCGCCGACGGCCAACCGTTCTCCCCCACTACAATGTCCACATCACCATAACCGACCTCTTCATTGCCGAGTAAACAGCGTCAAGCTGCGCATCAAACATGTTTGTGTAATTTTTCCCCGTCGCTGGATCAAAGATGCCGGCGTTTGGCTTAAACAAAGCGTAGTTTAGCGTCTGTGGCTTAAAACCAAATACGGTACGGGTTAACCATAACGGCGATTGGTCTGATTGAAACTCGAGTCTTAGCGAATACAGCTTTATCATAACCCTTTCGAAATCTTCCCGCGCTTGGAGCTCAGAAGCCGAAAAATACCCAGCGAATTAGGTGTAGTTACTTGGATACTGCTCAACTTCGCCAGATCGAGAGCTGATTTAGAGCTCTCATGCAAGGCAGAAGATGACGACTAGTTTTTTATCCAACGTGGCCAAGACTTCGTACCACGTGTATGTTTGATGATTGTTTGAGGGTGATGGGGCAGAATGTTTTCGCGATCCAGGACTGCGGGGCCGGCAGTTTGGCCAGAGCAGGGATGTCGCCGTTCCGATGTAACGGTTACGGAAATGTTAGTGTTGGCGAAGGCCCGCAGGAAATCGGGATTTGCATCGAAGAGTTTGACGCGGTTAATGCTGGTTCGGGTTTTAGGAAGTTGGCGACTTCTGAGTGGCGGAAGGTTATTGGCGATGGCTCCGTAGTTGATGCCGATGGAGTAACTGGCAACGGCGTTGCCGGGGCGGAAGTGAGGTGCATGAGATAATAAGAGAAGAAGTTGAGAGAGTTTAGTTAGAGTAGCCATGGTTGAGTTGAGAAGTGAAGAGATGAAGGAAGAGAGTGTTTGTCTTGCTTTACTGTTATGTTGGTGAAATGAATGGATGAATTATGTCTCACGCGCTTTTGTTGTTGCGTGAAGGATTTCATATGACGATTGAGGAGAGGTCGGTAGGGGTAGGGGATGGATAATTTCAAAACTACCCGTAGTTTCATTATTATGTCAGAATATATTTATAGACAAAGTCTGAAAATCATAATACACTATCTTATAACTTTACACGTGGTTATCAACCGGTACAGTCAATGTTACGTAAATACCCTTTTATAGTTTAAAAAAAATTTCGGTGCTTTTGTTTTATTATTGCCTATTATATTCTCAAAATTACGTTTATTTAATTATTTGAGAAATACTATTATATTTTTTAATATTTTTTAAACCCCTTAAATTTATTATTTAATTAAACACTCATAAAAAAAAATTTAAAAATCAATAAAAATACTTCCACATATCCATAGTTATCAGATTCTGACAACCACCGTCAATGATTGTCAATCTATCACAACGCATAGGAACAATCAGAATTGGCCGAAATTCATCGATTTGGCCTTTTCTGATCAATCCACAGTAGATCTGGTCAACAATAGCCAAAGATATGGCTGTTTTGACGTCAATGACAATCAAATCTTGGTCGTCGCTTAAGGCCAAATCTAGCCTTTCCAACCATTGACCGCGATTTTGACCTTTTTCGACTAGATCGGGTGGTGAATCTGGTCAAAAAAGGCCATATCGACACATAATCAGCTAGATCCGACAGTCTGTATCGTAATTCATATTTTTCGACCAGTATCCGATGGTGACCAAATCTAGCACTGTGATGGTAGGGATTTTTGTTATTTTATAAAAAATTATATATTATATTTAGTTAAATTAGCAAACTTATGGAATTTTTTTATAAATTTTTAAATTTTATCTCGTTATACTCCATATTTCTCAAAATCTCATTCAAAATAACAAAACAACCCACCCAATTTATTTCATATTATGAATTATTCAGTGACAAACATTTTTTGTCTTTTACTGTTTTTATTAATGAGCTAAATTAATCGAATCTTTTACAACTTAAATTACAATACAAATTCATGTCCATCCGTTCAGGGCCGACTGATGGACTCACGTAACTTGGTGGGTAGGCAATCAGCCCACACGCAGCTGTTGTAGCCATTAGTTGGTAGCATAAGCGGCACAGCAATTGGGCAAGCCGGTGTGGTTGGGTAGAAGCCATGGAAAACCGCAGCTGAATATCCAGTTTCCGTAACGTTTAGTTTTTAGTTAAAGTGAAAATGGAAAAAAAAGTGAGGAGATTTGTTTGGTTACCGTAGAATAGTAAGAAAGAGAAAGGAATCCATTAGGTTTATGGGAAAATGGAGAGAGAATTGAAAAAGAAAAATGAGTTTGTTTGGGGAGAGAAAATGTAAAGAAAGGGATGGGTTTAAGTGATAATTTCTTACCTATAAGGTGGTCGGATATATTTTCTTTAAACTTGGGGGATTTAGTAATTACCCTTAAAAATTGTTAATAAAGAGTGAGTTCAATTTGTGCCCTTCAAGGGTTAAGGGTCGGTAACGGCGTTAGGTTGCAGGGTTACTTACTATTGTTTTGTGCATATTAAAGCTAAACGATATGTACTTATAGTCTGTCATAAAGATAATTTGGTATTCAAAATATTTGAAAATGATAATTATCTACTTCCTGTTTAAATTTGTTAATAAAATCCGTTTAACATTTTATATCCATTAATTTTAAATTAATTTATAAATCTCTAATTTTTTTATCCTATTTTTTTATTTCATTTTTCTCTTCTCTCTCTTATCTTCTTCTTCATCTCTCCCTTCTCTTCTTTCTTTTTCTCCGTCTTTCCCCGCCTCCCCTTCGCCCTTTTTACTTTTCTTCTCCCTCTTTTCCCTTCTCTTTATTTCCTTTCTTCTCCGTCCTTTCCCTCCTCCCCTTCTCTTTTTTCCTTTTCTTCTCCTCTTTTCCCTTCTCTTTCTTTCCTTTCTTCTCGTCTTTTCCCTTCTCTTTTTCCTTTTCTTCTCCCTCTTTTCCCTTCTTGGCAGATCTAAAACATTGCGAAACATGAACCTCAACCGTGGGGCAAGTTGTTGATTTGTGGTCAACTCCTTCAACCTACTAAAATAGACATCAGTGACACGCCTTGATTTTGGGCTCTCATCCAGCTGCTTGCCAATGGTGTTAAAAAACTGACATATTGCCTCCACATTCTCCTCAGCTGGGCATCCTTTGCTGTCACTTCCCAAAAGCTCCTACATCACACAAGAAAGATAGTAAGCCACTAGGCTAATCAATGAACTAAAGGAAAGAAAGAGAAGGGAAAAGAAGGAGAAGAAAAGGAAAAAGAGAAGGGGAGGAGGGAAAAGACGAAGAAGAAAGGAAAGAAAGAGAAGGGAAAAGAGGGAGAAGAAAAGTAAAAAAAGAGAAGGGGAGGAGGGAAAAGACAAAGAAAAAGAAAGAAGAGAAGGGAGAGACGAAGAAGAAAATAAGAAAGAGGAGAGAAATGAAATAAAAAAAAATTAGGGATTTATGGATTAATTTAAAATTAATGGATATAAAATTATTATATTGNTACTTATTAGCAAAAATTTCTTCACCCATATAATGTAATATTTGAGGGTCACTAAAATTAGTAACGAAAGCTTTATTATGAACACATAACAAGATAAGGATTAGCGACCACCTATGACCTATGTGTGCACCCATACAAACACTAATTATATCCATTACAATAAGAGTACTCAACGACTTTTTCGCACCCAAAAAAAAAAAAGCTTAATAGCATTTTCCACCCTCAGACTTTTAATTATAAGTGAGGATAGAATGGTCAACAAGCATTTAAGCACTCGGAGAAGAAGAAAAGAAAAATGATAGCGCACGTTAGCAGCATCGCAACCAATGGTTTTTGCCTTTTTCGGTCAATCTCGGCACTCAAAATCACTTACGAGACGACCCACAGAATCCCCATCACTTCCTCTACAAAGACCAAGCCTCCATTTGCCGTCATCACTCACCATTTCCCACCCACCACCTCCATTCGCACAGCCAACTCTTCAAGTTGGATTTTTGGTCGGTTTCTTTTGCCAGACATTCCCCTAGACACCGTTATCACACTCCCCACAACTCACTCTATAAGACCCTTACATCCATCACCGTCCCTTGCTTGCTGATCGCCAGCCTTGCATCGCGCGACATTTCAACTTCCAGGTCGATTTTTGATTGTTTTCAATGTCGGAAATCCACCTTGAAACCACCACCAGAATCCTCATCTTCCTTTCTCCAAAACCTCTAACAGCCCTAACCCCATTTGCTCGCTGATCCCCACTGTCTTCTTCCTAGGGTTCTGGTTGTGGTTGCATAATGAATTTGGGGTGTGTTTGATTGATGAAATTAAGCAAAATCGTCTGTTGATTTGCCAATTGCACGTCGTTCGCCATTCTCCACCACCTAGGGTTTTACTGTTCACCATTTTCCCTAGGGGTGTTCGGTTCCGGATACCCTATATTTTTTGAAGGAACCGAAACTGAAACCAGAACCGACGGTCCCTTGAAATTTGGAACCAGAACCTATAATAACGGTTTTGGTTTCGGTTTTGGGTACCGTATAAAATTATAATGACCCCCCAAAAGTATTTAAAATGGCCAAAAAAAACCCTTAAAAACTTACAAAAACCCCCCACTTGGCACTTGTTAACAAAAATAAAATTACAAATTATAAACTCAAAATTCAAAATTACAAACTCCATTACTTTGTAAAGGTAGGTTCTCAAAAGTCAAACCAACTTACTTTAAATGTTATGAAATATAAATATAAATGTATTCACATTACTTTTTCTACAAAAGTTTTTATTAACCCCCCTAATATTTAATTTTATTTTATATTAGTCTCAGTTCCTGATTCCTGGTTCCGGTTTCAAAAGTTTGGAATCGGAACCTACCCGTTAACGGTTAGTTCTGGGTAGGAACCGGAACCAAACCCCGGGTACCCGCCAATTCCGGTTCCAACAGGTTCTTTTGAACACCCCTAGTTTTTCCAACGCTAGTTGTGAGAGAATTATATTTTTGTCTTCACAATGAAAATCACTATATTTCCAACCCAAACTAGAGAGAAACATAATATTTGAATACTAAAATGGTTTTTGAAAAGTCCGGGGTGGAAAAGTATAATTAAGCTTTTTTTTGGGTGGGAAAAAGTGGTTAACTCTTATAATAATTGCACACAATATTTACAGCTTAAAAAGATTATTCCCTTTCACATTTTTTATTATATTTTTCATTCAACTTGACATTTATCTACTTATATGTATTACGGTGAGCTTTGTAATAACCGCTTTAAAAAATGAGTGTAGAGAGTCATTTTATTGGCTTCAAATGATTATTTAGAGATCAAAACACTACATTTTCAAGCGTAATGTTGGATGTACAAACTGAAAGCTAGACTATTAATATTATGAACTAAATATACATCAGGCCGTCTTAGCTCAGCGGTAGAGCGCGTGGCTTTTAACCACGTGGTCGTGGGTTCGATCCCCACAGACGGCGATATTATACAAATTTTGAAAATTATTTTATTCTTTTTTTAAAAACGTATATTTTCAGAAAACATAAAAGCAAGTTATTCTATCTTCTTCTTTCATGGTAATCTCATAATTTTTTTAATTTCTGCAATCTCTTATTGGGCTATTTCTCTTCTCATTAAGAATCTCACACCTGTATATTATATTTAAACAATATCTAATCTGTTGACTGAACTCACATACTTAGCCACAGCTGACAAAAGCAAATAGCACTATACTAAGTTAAAAACTAATACAAGGCCTTATAAATAGTCATAATGACGAGACAAAAATAGGGAAAAATACAAACCCAAAAAAATAAGTTAGGCCCACTCTTTTGCTTTTCCGTTTAAATTACAAATAAAAGTTGAATTAAAGTTACCATAATCACCGCCCTAACGGCACAAAATATCATCGTGTTTGCCGCCACCGACTTTTCTACCTTCACTTCTTCAACTGAAGAGTAATCACATGCCTCGTAACCTGCCACAATCCAAAATTTCAAATCAAATAAAGGCCAACTTTATTACATTTAAAAAAAGAAAAAAGAAAAAAAAAAGTAACGGTTGGGATGATTTATGATGTACTTGGATTCGTGGAAGTGAGGACTCCGGTGTGGCCGAAATCACATTCATAATCGTGTCGTCCATTGGCCTGATAGTATGCGTTCATGGCATATGATGCATGTGACCGTATGTTGTTCGGATTGAAACAGGTCCCACCAGCCTGTATAGGCTTGCAGTCCAATCCAGTACCACACACGTAGTCTATGTTCGCCTGTAGCTGCGCATCAGTGGCGTCTGATTTCGGTACGCACCACTTCATGGCCCCTGATGGTGGCTGTGCAGCCGCTGATGGTGGCTGTGCAGCCGCTGATGGTGGCTTTGAAGCAGCTGATGGTGGCTGTGCAGCCGCTGATGCTGGCTGTGAAGCAGCTGATGGTGGCTGTGCAGCAGGAGAGGTGGGACCTTGTGCCTTGTTAAAGAAAGAAAAAAAAAAAAGAGTCCAGATGGATTTCAACTTTTTCTAATTTCTAAACAAAATAATTGCGTTTGCGTGATGAATTCTGAATACTTTTTACTTGTTTAAGCAAGGAGCTTAATTTTTAAATAATGTGACAAAAATACCACTCGAACAAACTAACATTGTTCTTGGGAAAGGTGTAGATATACAACAAATGAAAGGGTAATTCAGTGAAATAACAGCCAAGAAAGATAGCATCTGTTTTCCACAAAGGTGTCTGTACATTAACCTAAAGCTGGCAAGTGTCAGAAGATGAAATGCAAATCGTGGTGCGTAATTGTGGCTATTAGTGATCGGAAAGAACACGTTTTTCCCTGACATCCCTTAAAACACGATTCAAACAGTCAAAAACATAAATTCAACTCTGCTCTGTAACACTAATGAGTTCCTGTGCATGGATAGTTCAATTGCAAGAGAAAAGATGTTATTTACAGACTAATAACATTAACATACCTGTTTACTGCGTAAAATGCCCACATCGTAAACCGGACTGAAATCGGGTTTAAACAACCCGAAATTCTGCTCCGAGATAGACGGTTTCAGATTCTCATTGAACAAAGCGAAAAGGTAAACCTCAAAACTCCGATTAGGCATAAGAGGCGTCCCTTCACCGGCGTTCACATGCTTCACAAGGTTCCCATTATAGGACAGCGCGTTCTGTAAATTCGAATCCGGTTGGTTCGGATCACCCGCCGACGGCCAACCGGTCTCCCCCACTACAATTTCCACATCACCATAACCGACCTTCTTCATTGCCGAGTAAACAGCGTCAAGCTGCGCATCAAACATGTTTGTGTAATTTTTCCCCGTCGCTGGATCAAAGATGCCGGCGTTTGGCTTAAACAAAGCGTAGTTTAGCGTCTGTGGCTTAAAACCAAAATACGGGTACGGGTTAACCATAAACGGCGATTTGGTCTGATTATGAAACTCGAGTATCTTAGCGAATACAGCTTTATCATAACCCTTTCGAAATCTTCCCGCGCTTGGAGGCTCAGAAGCCGATAAAATACCCAGCGAATTAGGTGTAGTTACTTGGATACTGCTCAACTTCGCCAGATCGAGAGCTGATTTTAGAGCTCTCATGCAAGGCAGAAGATGAGCGACTAGGTTTTTATCTAACGTGGCCAAGACTTCGTTACCAACGGTTATGTATCTGATGATTGTTTGAGGGTGATGTGGCAGAATGTTATTCGCGATCCAGGACTGCGCGGCGGGCAGTTTGGCCAGAGCAGGGATGTCGCCGTTACCGATGGTAACGGTTACGGAAATGTTAGTGTTGGCGAAGGCCCGCAGGAAATCGGGATTTGCATCGAAGAGTTTGACGCGGTTAATGCTGGTTCGGGTTTTAAGGAAGTTGGCGACTTGCTGAGGTGGCGGAAGGTTATTGGCGATGGCTCCGTAGTTGATGCCGATGGAGTAACTGGCAACGGCGTTGCCGGGGCGGAAGGTGAGGTGGCATGAGATAAGTAAGAGAAGAAGTTGAGAGAGTTTAGTTAGAGTAGCCATGGTTGAGTTGAGAAGTGAAGAGATGAGAGTGGAAGAGTTAGTTTTGTCTTGCATTACTGTTAATGTTGGAGTGAAATGTGAATTGGATAGAATTATGTCTCACGCGCTTTTGTTGTTGCGTGGAAGGATTTCATATGACGATTGAGGAGAGGTCGGTAGGGGTAGGGGATGGGATTAAATTTCAAAACTAGCCTCGTAGTTTCATTATTATTGTCAGAATATAATTATAGACAAAGTCTGAAAATCATAATACACTACCTTATAACTTTACACGTGGTTATCAACCGCTACAGTCAATTTACATAAATACCCTTTTATAGTTGAAAAAATATTATTTTCATGTTATGAATTATTCAGTGACAAACATTTTTTGTCTTTTACTGTTTATATTACGAAATTATATGAATCTTTTACAACTTAAATTACAATACAAATTCATGTCCATCCGTTCAGGGCCGACTGATGGACTCACGTACTGGGTGGGTAGGCAATCAGCCCACACGCAGCTGGTTTAGCCTTTAGCTGGTGGCATAAGCGGCACAGCAATTGGGCAAGCCGGTGTGGTTGGGTAGAAGCCATGGAAAACCGCAGCTGAATATCCAGTTTCCGTAACGTTTAGTTTTTAGTTGGAAAAAAAGTGAGGAGATTTGTTTGGTTACCGTAGAATAGTAAGAAAGAGAAAGGAATCTCAATCTACTAGGTTTATGGGAAAATGGAGAGAGAATTGAAAAAGAAAAATGAGTTTGTTTGGGGAGAGAAAATGTAAAGAAAGGGATGGGTTTAAGTGATAATTTCTTACCTATAAGGTGGTCGGAATATTTTCTTAAAACTTGGGGGATCTAGTAATTACTCTTAAAAATTGTTAATAAAGAGTGAGTTCAATTTGTGCCCTTCAAGGGTTAAGGGTCGGTAACGGCGTTAGGTTGCATGGGTTACTTATGATTATTTTGTGCATATTAAGGCCCAACGATAGGTGCGTACTCTTAGTTTGTTGTAAAGATAATTTAGTATCCAAAATGTTTGAAAATAATAATGGCTGCGTTTGGTAAACTTTTGGGAATACTACTTTTAGTATTCCCAAAAAAGTTAAACAGTAAATTACCCAAAATTTCAGATTTTTGGGAATACTACTCCCAAAATTATTCAACTTTTTTTAAACCCCTTAAATTTGATAATTTAATTAAATACCCCTAAATATTTTTTTTTAAATTACAAAAACACCCCAATAATCCAAATTTACCAGATTCCGGCCACCACCACCGGAAAATGGCCGGAATCTGGTAGAATGGCGCACTACCGGCTGAATCTGGCCGGCAGTGCGCCGATCTAGCCTTTTCCGGCCAGATCCACGGTGGATCTGGCCGGAAAAGGCCAGATCTAAGGCCAAAGATCTGGCCGTTGACGGCCAGATCTTTGGCCGTAACACTCGGTCACGACGGCCAACAAACGGTCGTCGTTGACCATCAACGACGACCGTTTGTTGGCCGTCGTTGAGAGCAAATACGGCCAGATCTGGCCGTTGACGGCCAGATCTGACCGTAGATCTGGCCTTTTCCGGCCAGATCCACCGTGGATCTGGCCGGAAAAGGCCATAGCGACGCATGACCGGCAAGATCCAACCGGTCATGCGCCCATACGGCGACTCCGGCCACCTCCGGTGGTGGTCGCCGGCTGGGGGTGTTTGAGGGTGGATTAGGGGTATTTTTGTTAACTTTTAATGTTTTATTATAGGGGGTATTTTGTAAAAAAAAACAAACATAAAGGAGATTTTATTAATTTATAAATTTTACCTCGTAATACCCGCCCAATTCAACTTTTTTTTAACTTTTTTCAAAAAACTTTTCCCAAAACCCCCAAATTTTCAACCAAACGCAGCCAATTATTTTGTAAAATTCCGTTTAACATTTTATATCCATTAATTTTAAATTAATCCATAAATCTCTAATTTTTTTATCCTATTTTTTATTTCATTTTCCTCTTCTCTCTCTTATCTTCTTCTTCATCTCTCCCTTCTCTTCTTTCTTTTTCTCCGTCTTTTCCCTCCTCCCCTTCTCTTTTTTCCTTTTCTTTTCCCTTCTCTTTCTTTCCTTTCTTCCCCCTCTTTTCCCTTCTCTTTTTCCTTTTCTTCTCCCTCTTTTCCCTTCTTGGCAGATCTAAAACATCGCGAACCATGAACCTCAACCGTGGGGCAAGTTGTTGATTTGTGGTCAACTCCTTCAACCTACTAAAATAGACATCAGTGACACACCTTGATTTTGGGCTCTCATCCAGCTGCTTGCCAATGGTGTTAAAAAACTGACATATTGCCTCCACATTCTCCTCAGCTGGGCATCCTTTGCTGTCACTTCCCAAAAGCTCCTACATCACACAAGAAAGATAGTAAGCCACCAGGAAAGAAAGAGAAGGAAAAAGAGGGAGAAGAAAAGTAAAAAAGAGAAGGGGAGGAGGGAAAAGACAGAGAAGAAAGGAAAGAAAGAGAAGGGAAAAGAGGGAGAAGACAGGTAAAAAAAGAGAAGGGGAGGAGAGAAAAGACGGAGAAAAGGAAAGAAGAGAAGAGAGAGATGAAGAAGAAGACAAGAGAGAGAAGAGAAAAATGAAATAAAAAAATAGGATAAAAAATCAGAGATTTATGGATTAATTTAAAATTAATAGATATAAAATTACTATATTATCCTTAGTTAAACGGATTTTACTAATAAATTTAGACAAAAAGTAAGTAATTATCATTTTTAAACCTTTTGGTATCAAATTGCTTTTATGGCAAACTATGGTGAGTGCATACCGTTCGGCCTACGTATTAATTTCAAAATAATAAAAGAAAGTACAGGGGTAGTTTAAAATTTGTCTAATTGTTATGTTTAATTTGTATAGGACAACACGCTGCGGTGGTGGTGGCGTGTACACTTAGGGACGTGTGAAAGTGGAAAGACCCAAACGAATTTGAGGGATAAATAAGCTAAATTAACCACACGTGATTACTTGAAGTGATGAATAAAATTAGGGCAAAAATAACCAAATCTCCAAAACCTAAACTATATTAATTAATAATTATAAATATTCAAAAATTGCCCTCTACCCAACATTTCAATCTCTTTCTCTCTCTTTTCTTTTTTAACTTTCTCTCAATCTCTTTTATATATATAAAATATATGTTTATATTAGGTTTTTTTTTTTTTCTTTTGGTGATTGAGGGCGTCCGAGCCAGTTCACACACATTTCGACTAATCTTTGGGACCCTGAAATTAACGATCGGGTCAACTTTCTTTTGGCCACCCCCTATTTGTAACCGAAGAGAATCAAACTCAAGACCTCTTAAGTAATACATCCAAGAGTTTATATCGCCCCACTCGACCACCCAATGGTAGTTTATATTAAGTTAGTATATGTTGCTATTATGTTAAAATAATAAATAAAAAAAATTATGATTTGTGTATTTTGTCGAAGAAGACGAACCAAAGATTTGCAAACTTGGGCAGTTGGGTTAAAACATTAAGCGGCGTGATGAGAATTTTGGAAATTGTAACTGAAAAGGCAGCTACACAAGGGTATTTATATACAAAGATGCATTTATTAATTAATATAGTTAGGTTTTCAAGGTGTGTTATTTTTATTCGATCCCTCTAAAATTTGGTTAATTTTAAAGAATGGTGCCATGGTTTCCTAGTTGCAGCATTAAATCATACAAAAATGTTGTTGCGGTTTTTCACATCAACGAGAAGTACGCGAGTCTTCTATGGGAGTTCGCACAAAAGGTTTGCTCGAGATCATAAAATATGATATTAAACCAATGAAAAATAATAACAATAATGCATTTAAATAAAAAAGAATAGACAAAAATAATTTTTAAAGTAGTTCGGATGCAATATGCAAATCTTACGTCTATTGTTATCTTATTGATGTGTTTACAGAAGATATATGCTCTTAAGAGGGACAACTGCTTTATATCTACGGCAAAAAATGAGGTTCTAGACCCTTGATTTGGTGTGGGAGATCCCTATTGTATTGTTGCATGGGTTGGTCTAACTCATGAAGCAACTCTCTCATCGCATGACACGTGGCCTGACAAACCACCTTTTATTGGAGACTTAATAGTGAAATAATCTTCTTATAAGGTGACACACAACATGAATGACAGCTCAACCCTGAATCTTACTATTGAAGTAACCTATGACAGTCTTACAAGTGAAGTAACTCCTTTCTAGTGTAACACACAACCTGGACAAATGCGTTATCACAGGACGCGTGGCGAGAGTTCATGCACGAGTTCCTTAGTCACAGGACACTTGTCTAGGATTCATGCATAAATTTACGGTATAACAAAAAATATTACAATTTAAATAATAACATTGATTGAAAATAAACCTAGCTTGATCCTCTTCTTGACCATATAAAATCGAAGTTCATAATATGAAGCCTTGTTTTGTTTGATCCAATAGGTTGATAAGGGTTTTCAACGGGAATAAACACATTCAATAATCTGTTGAATCTTTTCTTTTAATCAGGCTGTTTTGAGAAGAATCTGGTTGTTTTCCATCGGAAAAAAAAATGTATGCTTAAATTGGATTTGTATAGGTTTGGGCCAATGATTGAGGATATTGTGAGGCCGCTCATTTGAACAAGGGTTTTTCCAGGATTTTGATTGATAGGTGTATTGAGAAAGCTAAAATGTTGTGCTATAGAATTGAGAAATGTGTTGGCCTTATGCCCTTGGATCTGTTGACTTTATTCTTAACCTTCACGTCTCTCTATAACCACTTGGGCCAATGAAAATAAATTTCCTCATATCCAAAATGAAATATAATATTGGGACGGGAGCTATTCTCAGTCTCAGCACATGCGTGGTGGCACATCAACCACTGCTGTTTATTTCTTCATTTTGGTTTGGGCTACTTAAAGTTATTATATTGACAGACACGAAGCACTAATTTCAAGAGTTTGCCGGAGACATTTAGCATAATGGACTGGACAATCTTGTTGATTAGCCCAGTCTGATACTCTGATATAAACAGTGACATTATCTCGTTTTATGCTAAAAAGGTGTGTTTGATTTAGTATTTTGCATATATTTAGAATTGGATGGGAATAAGAAGGTAGTATTTAAAAATTAATAAAACGCCTCTAGATTTGTCAATTTACTAAATACTTCTTAATAAAAATATTTAGAATTATAAAAACACTCTCATCCACCCATTAAATACTGGCAGTCGGTCATTACCGTTAGAGGGTGGTTCGATTTACCGTATCGACGTACGACCAACTAGATCTGGTCAGTTGTGCATCGAGATGACCTTTTTTTAGCCAGATCCACTGTGGATCTGGTCAAAAAATGTCAGATCTAGCCATGTTTAGTTGTTAACGATGACCAAAGATGTGGCTGTCGTTGACGACCAGCTACTGTCAAAGATATGACCGTCAATGACTAGATCTTTGGTCGTAGATCTAACATTTTTCGACTGGATTCACGATGGATCTGACCAAAAAATGATAGATCGACGTACTACCGATTGGATTATACCAGATTCTGACCACCGTCCGATGATGACCGTCGATATCTGGCAAATGTGAGTGGGTAGAGGTGTTTTTTTTTTTTTTAATTTTTAAACTTTTTTAGGGAGGTGTTTTATTAAATTAATAAATTTAAGAAATCTAAAAGTAATTAAATATAATATAATAATATTTTCTAAATAATTAACCAAACAGTTATTTCAAGAGTATGTTTAAAAATATGATAGAAAACAGTATACCGAACAGACCCGAACATTTTCTTAACACTATTGAATTTGAAGAATTTATAATACAAAAAGAAAGACAAATGTCAGGTAGATTTAGTAAAGGCAGATTACATGTACGGTAGCCCCAGTTGACTGAGCGTGCAATGCCAGATCAAACGGCTAGAATATTTCCAACTCTAATAACTTTTATCTTAATAGTATTATATTATGTTTCCCCCATGATATAACCTGTCGCAATTTAAAGTCCCCAAAATGAAAACCCGGTGATCGCCATGTCAACCTCCACTCCACCACCACTGCCCCATGACCCGAACCTAAAATCTCAACAAGCCGACCCACCTGTTCCCCTATCCTCCTCCGCCGATTTCCCACCCGACCCGCTACTGAAGTCCGGATCCTTCATCACCGCCAATTCTCCAACTCCTAGCCCCACTCCTAACCCTACCACCACCACCACCACTGCCACCGCCACAGCCGCCAGCACCACTACCAGTGCCCATACTCAAAATAAAAAATCACCTAACCAAGCTACCTCAAATGGATCAGAATCTCAGAGTACGCCGTCAAAGCGCCGGCCACCTACGGCGCCGCCGCCGGAGACGCCGGAATGGTTGCCGCCCGGTTGGTTAGTTGAAGATAGGGTTAGGAGTTCTGGAGCGACAGCTGGACTTATTGATAGGGTTAATATTCTCTATTCTCTGAAATATTTTACTTGCTTCATGTTTAATTGGGTTTTATTTATGCGGAAATTGATTTTATGTTATCATGTTTTTGCTAATGTTTTATTTAGATCATGCAATAAATAGTAGAAATATCAATTTGTAGTTTATTGGCAGGGTTGTTCTTGTCTAATTTTATGCATATGTTAAATCTCTCGTGTTCTTTTATTTGATTGATTCTCTTGAAATAAAATTGGATTTGTACAATGGTTTGGTAATTTGGTGCATCAGTATATGCCCCCTGATGAATTAAAAGTTGGCATTTGATGCCATTTAGTTGATTTTTTGCAATGGGCAAACTTGGTTAGGTTTTTTGAATTTACTCAATGTTCGTGGGCTGGTTAATTTGAGTTTTTGAAGTAGGTAGAAATTTTTTGAAAAAGGCGTTAGGGCAGTTCTGATTATCAAATGAGTCCTTCGCTCTTGCAAATCATTGATGTTGCTTTTATCTGTAATTTTAGTTGGTTTATGCTCTTCTGTGTCAGATTCCTGAAGTCACGAAGGCTGAAATTATCCTGAATTGTGGAATTAGATATACTATGCCAGTGGGAAAGCACTTCTTCAGCGCAGAAATAGAGTTGATGTATTACTGCATCAGTCTAAAAAGCTTTTTTGAGGGACAGATGATAGAAATAATTTTTGCACTTTGGCTAATAGTTTTTCAAGAAAGGATTCTGTATTTTGTGATATCTTTACGAGGTTGAAATCATTTTTAGACTGTTTAGGCATTACTGCAGATGAGATATATCATTTACATTGTGAGAAGTGAGGTTAAGTTCTCTTCAAAGCATCTGTGAATAATTTGTCGACTGTGTAGGATATTTGTTTAGGATCTTAGGAAGACTTGCTGATTTGTTACAAGAGAATGAATAAAAAGTGCTACATAGAAAAAAATATATTGGGGAAACATTTCTTTTGATGGTGGAAGTTCAGACCCAACCTAATATCTCTTTATCTTGTGCAGTATTATTTTGACCCATCCTCAGCCCGTCGATTCAGATCAAAAAAGGAGGTGCTTTACTTCTTGGAAACTGGAACTCCACGTAAAAGGAAGAAAGGAGCGGAGAACTCCAATGCTGATGTGGATGTGAGTACAAATGAGGACTTTTTGTTTTTGTTGAAGTTGTCCAAGATCAATGTTATTCATTTTTCTTGCTGTCCCTTTTTTCTTGCACGCACTTATTCTTTCCATTCTCTGGGGAGCCATAAACAGAAGTCTGGCACAAAAGGCAAGACCGTCCCTGCGCCCACACCAACACCCATGCCTGCGCCCGCGCCCGCGCCTTCGAACTTCGATTATTGCAATGCACCTGAAAAGATCCAATGGGTGCTGACAAAGACTTCTGAAGATACCTGGACTCCTTTCATTGGGAAAGACAAGGTGCCTGAAAATACTAAACGAGAATGGGCTGTTGCATTTACATTCCTATCAACCAGCAATGGTGGTAACAAAATGTCTTGAAGGCATTTTTGTTCAACCTTGATGTGCATTCTAATTATGATCTCGTATCGGATATTATTCTCTCAATCTTAGCCCTTATTGCTTGATATACCAATTTTGGTTAGTTTATATCACCGCCTTGCTCAACTGACCAACTAATTTTCATTTTTTTAGCCAAAGATATCAAAGATTGTAAGATATAGGGCCTTCCATTATTGTCTTACATTAGCTCGGTTCCTTTGTTTGCTTTTTCATCTGCAAGTGGGCTCCAATTGTATTAGCTTCACCTTCTTTAGACTCATAATTAGCTACTTAGAAGTTTGTCATTTGAATATGTATGGGATAGTATTCTCATGTGGATTCGGCACAGGCATTCATCAATTCATGTGTGTGAAATGCCCTATCCTTTCTTATATGTATGTTTCTGTTCCGCCTTTATGTTGGGGGGTTCTGTTAGATGGCATCTATAGATTTGAAAGTGTTGTCCATGAATGTACAATGGGGTGAATGACAATGTATCAATTGAAGGTTCAGGTTTTTGTATTAACTTAGTAATATAGTTGCTGTTTTCTCAATATGCACTTCATGTATGCATTGAGTTGGTTGAATGGAAACTATGTAGATATCTTAACCTAATTTTTTACCTTACTGTTTCTAATGTGATGCCAATGCCAAGTGCAAACCATTGTGTCTTGACCAGCTAGCTTGCCATCTTATTCCCATGCTTCAGTGAAGGGTGAGTCTTTTTTCATTTGTTTCGCCCATGATGAGAAATTGAGAACCAACAATTGACAAGACTAGGAAGATGCTTCATCCTTCAATGAGTATCTGACAGTACAGATGAATGTTGCAGTACTTCACAGAATACAGATGAATGTTGCAGTACTTCACAGAATACGGATGAATGTTGCAGTACTTCACAGAATCCCATGATCCCAATTGGGATGAAACTTGAGAAGCTGTGTTAACAAACCGTATTGCAAGTTTTTGTATCGAAATTTCTGTCCGTCTCAAGACTGATGCTGATGCAATACTGATTGGACTCTCCCTGACTACAGGGTAAATCTGTTCTTGGTTTAAGAAAATATCATTAACTTGTGAGTTATGGACACCGAAATTTTACACCCAATTTTTGTATCGAAGGATATGGTAACCAGTCAGATGTGACCATGTTGGAGTTTTTCGTGAATGAACGGCCGTCTAACATTTATGGATGTTTGCCCATATTTAATGGACTCCCGTTCATATTATATAGACGGGTGTCTATTTACTATGGACGAGATGTTCGTCCATAAAATTTTAAAAGAAAAATAATGGACGTTTGTCCATCTTATATGGATGGGTGTCTATTTACTATGGATAGACGTCTATATAAGATGGATACCTGTTCAAAAAATTTTAAAAAAATTTACATTCAATAGATAGGCGTCCCGTTTAGAAGGACGCATGTCCATTGTTTAATTTAAATAAAAAATTACATTCAATTTTTTGATATACATAGGATAAACATTATTGGATATGTAACTGCAGCAGCATTAATGAAAGTGGTTAGAAGAAAGATGGAAATTGATTAATTGTAGTGCAGATTCGGTAGTCCATTTAGTAGGTGGGTCATAAGCAGATTCCAAATAACGTGGGTCATAAGCACGTTCCAAACTAAACAAACATGTTTATGCAATGACCATTTGGACAGATTCTGTAATCCATTTAAGCAATGAGTGACGTTCGTTCACTGAATAATAGACAAGCATTCATAAATTTTAAAATTTGTTAATATTAAAAGATGGATGTCCGTCCTCTTATGAGGACAACCCGTCCATAATCCATAAGAGAACAATCCGTCCATAACTATGGATTATGGACGGTCGTTCTTATAAGAGGACGAGTGTCCATAAACAATTTAAGTCAATTTTTTTTAATTTAAACTATGAACGGACATTTATTCTAGGTAGACGACCGTCTATATAATATGAACAGGAATCCATTTCAAATGAACGATCGTCGTAGAATATTTGTTAACGTGATACGTGGTTAGTCTAATTCAATAAACACGTTGTTCGATGTAAAAATTTGATGCAAAACGTCGATGTCCCTATCATTTTTCTTAACTTCTGGCCGATTAATTTGGTCCCGTGTGTTGAAATTAAAGGGATATTCTACCCTTTAGAAAGGTAAATTAAAGAATTTTATAGGTCAGATCCTATCTGGATTCCACATCCTTAATTTTCGTAGTCTGGCATATTAAATGCAGAAAATTGATTGGTTGAACTTGAATGAAGCCGTGGCCCCCCTATCAGCTCTTCTATACAAAATTACAAGTGTATAAACCTTTCCATCCATGATAAATGGAGGGAAAAATAAAAAGCAAAATTTTATAAAACAATTTGACTATGTTCCAAAATCAATTTGATAGACCGGGTTCAAGCCCCTTGTCAAGACTGGGCTGCATGTGATTAAAACTTAATAATCGATGCTATATCTATTAATAATTTCTCCCATATGAATATAGTGATTAAAATAATTAGTGTTAAATGTCAAGAAATAACTAAAGGCTGACAAATTTAATAAAAGAGAACAGTATTATTTTTTTTTTTATGATCAAGATGTTCGGATTAGTTTATACACAATTCAGACTAGTCTATAGGAAACATTGAATACTATACAAGCTTAATATTTTAAAATAAGTCACAAATTTGATAGGTGACATTAATATTTGAACTCAAAGAGTCAATGAAGATAGCAAAGTTTCTTGACCGTCAAATCAACCCTTTGGAGGTTAATTAGAGAGATTAATTGAAGTTTAGACTTTAGAGATCGTGATAGATTAACTATCATTCTTCCGCGATGATAGGAAGTAATTAATAAACTAAAAATAAGATCAAATTAATCGTTGTAATGATAGGAAGTAATTAGAGATCGTGATAGATCAATTATCATTCTTCCACGATGATAAGTAATTAATGAACTAAAAGAAGACCAAATCAATCGTCGTATTTATTAAATTCTTAACACTAGATACTTATTGATCATGTATATTTATTTCGCGGGCGAAAATTTACTTTAAAATCATAAATCTATTCAAGATATATATTTTTTTTTCCTCAGAACAATCCAAATTAAACTTGAATAAAAGTATAATTCACTAGTTTTATTTGAATAATTTCCTTCCCAAAATGGATATATATATATAATTAAACTGAAATTAATTAGTACAAATACAACTTTAATATTGCCACCCAAGAAACCGTTAGGACATATCTGTGACAACGAATACAAAGGATCCATACCTGGTAAGAAATTAAATGATTTCATTACATGAACTAAAAGATGATATTAATCCAACGGCTGACGCAATTTCACCAATAAGAATTTGAAACCCCACTTGAAGAACTTCCTCTTTTTGAACGTTTGTGTCTTTATAGATAAAAAAATTTTAGTGTCTCCGTAATTAACTTGAGTAGAAGGGCAAATGGGAGAGGAAGTGAAGAATGAAGACCTGAATATCTTTGTAAACTGTACGCCATTGTTTGATGATATCGAATGGGAACCACAACTGGTGGACCGGAGGGTGGCTATGGGGCTTCAATCGCGAACCCCTCGTAACGATAACCCACTATTGTCTCAGGAACAGCGCCCTCCATTGTTGATGGTTGCTGAACAAGAAACCCAGGCAGCACCTGAACCTCTTCAACCGGCTGAAAACTCCGGAGTCAATGAACAATTAATTCAGGCAGCACCTGAACCTCTTCAAGCCACAGAGAACTCCGGAGTCAATGAAAGTACTATCAACATTTCATCATCTCCTAGCGCCTCAGAACCTGTTGAAGTGGGGAGGAAGAGAAAGGTAGTCGGGCAAAAAAGAAGGCCTGGTAGACCAAAGAGTAAGAATGATGATCCACCCTCGTGGTTGCCGCCGAATTGGACTGTCCGTACGCAGATTCGCCAGCGAGGTGCAAGCGCTGGACACGTAGATAAGGTAAATGAGTGTTCATATATTGATCGTATATAATTATATGAATTGATCTCAAAGTAATTGATCTAAGACGATCTAGGGTTTCTATGCCTAAGTCTTCAATATCTTTTCTACGACTTTTGGTTCCGATTTCATATTGATAATATCTGTTGCATGCATGTTTGCGTTTTGTGTTTGTTTTTTGGATTATATTTTATAGCTTTTATATCTTTCTAGGGTTAAATTTGTATATGTTCATTATTGTAAAAAAAAAAAAATGATATTTCAATTTCGAACTGTTCTTTACAAATATTAAGTAGAAGCTTGTAGATCATCAAGACCTGTTATCAGATTGAAACTATCTTACTGTTTGGAATTTCTTGGTGCTTTATATAGAGCTAATTAACTAGAAAGTCACAGCAGGTTAATTAGAAGATAACACAAAACTGAAGAAGAAAAACTAACTGAAATGATGCTTTGCATAAAAAATCTCAATATTTACCCTTGAATGATCAATACCAAAATTAAGAAATATTGAGTTAGTTACCAAGAACAGTATGAACAGTTTACATATGGATTTTGTATAAATATTTGTAACCACTAAAGGATAGGTCAGAGAGAGCAAGAATATTCAACAAATAATCTCAAAACTTCTCTATCTATATGTGACTCAATGTAACCCTAGAAGAAAACTTTAAGAAAATATCAATCAGAAATTGATAACAATAATGAAAATTTTCCTTAATGAATTAGATTTTAATCCCCATAACTGTGTGTGTTAAGGAGATGTGTATTATCTATGGAATGGATATGGTTTTTGAAATTTAATTCATTTTTTCTTAAATTCTTTAGTTTTTATATGTCAAACCCTAACAATCTTAACCCTAGTTCTTAGTTTGTTAGGAAAGAAAAGAAAAATAGTATTTACTATGGGATAAGGATTAGCTCTCAACCCCAACGTTAGTGAGTAGGCAATACCTATTTACGAGTTGATCAATTGCGATCTGTTATTTTGAAGTTATGAGAAAAAGTTTATGAGATTTGGTTGTAAATGTAGTACTACCCATTTACTATGAGAAAAATTACATAAACTAAACAAATTAAAAAGATGTAATACCGATAAAGTGACCTAATGAGCCTTAAACCCTTGAAAAAATATAAATACAAGAAGAAAATGTACGAATAACATGTGTAAAAGAAATACCGATACATTACTAGTAAAACCCAACACTTTAGGGAAACCTTTAGCATCTTTAAAAAGAAATACTGATACATTATTAGTGAAACTCAACATTTTCGTTTATTTATTGTTGAAATCTATTTGTTTGTTATATTCCTATTTTGTAATGACCGATCACAAGATTTTCTTTCTTTCTTTTTCTCTTCATCAACAAAACCCTAAACACATACAATACCTAATAAATAGTAAAATTAAGTAGTTAAGCTAATAATTAAACCCATCGATCCTCATAATTATAACACATCATTTGTTTTACGAGAATAATCAATTAGAACTTTAACCTTTGTAGTGAAATTTAAATTAAAAGCTATCAACCCTTATGAGAGGAATATGTATACATGAAAATTTCTTAGTTAGGTATGTACAACCTGAAATTTTTAAAATGCATACCTTTATTAACAAGCGATAACAGACACTAAATAATAAATCCAGTTTTAAGTAAATAAAAGTTATGTTTGAGGGTTTTTTCACTTTTTTTTTTTTTAAATGTTAATCGGCGTTAGTTGTAGTTTTCTACTATCGCTAATTAACTACATCCACATTTTAAAAAATCACGTATCTTAGTTATTGCTATATTTTGGAATTAATCATCTAAGCTAAGTAAGTTGATTATATTCCATATGTATCAATAGAATTTGAACCGTCTCTTAATCTAACTATGAAAGAATCATAGTTGTCGATCTATATATCTTCAATCAATATCTTTTACCAACCTAGGCAATAATTATTAGCAAGAGGGACCAATAGATTGGTATTCTCATGGTTGCAAAAGATAGTACTATACCTTGTACCTTGCACTAATGCTAAGCCTTAAAATTAAATTTCTTCTGTACCAAAACATATACAAGAAATCACCTTGGAATATATATATATGTTGCTTTATTGACCGGAAAAAGTAAATAAGTGCAAGATAAATGTTTGTATTTCATCGTGGCTCATCTAATCATTTGGGCTTAGAGGGTATTCAATAGATCTTAAAGATTAGTTGAAATAAGCACAAACTGACTCGAACACCATGATTATCAAAAAAAAAAAAATGTTTGTATTTCTTCAAGAAAACATTTATCTAGACACTGATTTTTCTCTCTAATCAATTGAACATGTCACATAGGTTCGACCCGTTTCCTTTATGAGTTTTAGTTAATAATTCTTTAAAAAGAGCATACCAAAATAAGAACAAAACTAGTGAAAGGGAAACTAAAATATAATTCCTACAATAAATAGATCGTAGTTCTTATTGCAAATTCAAGATCTCAATATGCCTATAAATATTATATGAAGTCGAGAATCAATTAGAGTATAGAGGAGATAATTTGTGTCAAGGGTATCACTAAGTTTTTTGCGATGTAAGAAATTAAAATACTTTTGAGATGTCTATTAGTTTCGAGACTTGGTAGGCATATATTATTTTACCTAGGGCTAAACATATTTAGTATTAAATTTTCATGATGCCCTTGTTTTTCAGGTATCAAATTCTTCGATTGTTTTAGGATATTAGAGATATCATTTCTCTTTTAAAGTATCAAGCTGTTTGTTATTGTTTTTTTTGCTTCATACTCTTGTATCTTTATAATATATATGAATGAATTTCTCTCTTACTCATGGAAGTAGACACTATATTGAACTACTTAAAATTATCATGTCTTTTGTGTTACTTTTATTTATTTAACTTATTATCGTTTTTGATATATATTTGATCTGCTTTCACAATCTACAACACAACTACAAAAATACATATGCAACTAAGCCATGAACATGCGAAGACACAAACATTTTCTTCACATACTTTTTTTCTAGGTTCTTATTAGAACAATATGGCCAATAATGTCTACTATCAATAATTCCTATTTCACCAAAGTACTAGTACAATTTTAAAGTCTAAGGTTTGAGTAATATTATACCTACAACCTTTTCATATAAACTTCCTCTCATAAACTTATGTTACAAGATATGATTGGATAAAAATTTATTTTAAATTTAAAATCGTCCTATCATCATTTTGAATATTATTTTGAATATTAACTTGGAAATGTGTAGGCGTAGTATGCCATATTTAACAATGCTCATTGTACTTCAATTATTCGTAGTTTTACGAGTCCTTTTAAAATCTTAGCTATTCCTATTTGATTAGACTGCAAAGTAACTAAACTGAGTGGTGCCACTGATCATAAACATAACACTATGTATTTTTTAACTATATATGCAGTATTATTATAGTCCAGAAGGCCGGAAACTCCGCTCCAGGAGTGATGTTGAAGTCTACCTCGGCAGAACAAATGCTAAAGTTTGCAACCTTAAGGTACATAAACATCTTGTTAAATGCATGAATTTGTTGACAACAGAGAATGTTTTCGAAAAGTAGTGTGCTTAATCAGATATTTTATTTTCAATTAAATTGAAATTTCTACTGCCACCGGCAGTCAATTTCCCAGTTCATAGTCTGACAAAGAAATTCAGAACTAGTACTCTCTCTCTCTCTCTCTCTCTCTCTCTCTCTCTATATATATATATATATATATATATATATGTTCTTTTGCGTGCATTGATTTTAAGTTGAATTTGTGTCATATGATAACGTAGTCAAGGTTCGCAACTCTTACTGCTATAGCACATAATGTTGTGTATTATGATATCTATCAGGGTCGGTTTAAGACCTGGAGGCTGTAAAAGGGGCTGTTTGGTTAAGGGTTATCGACCTATACTCCAATAATATCTTGTTATATTACTTATATTATCATATTTAGTTATAAAGTAATATAAGATAATAATAAGCTTCTAATATTAATAGTAATCACTGTTAGTTATATAAGTGATATTCTAAATATCATAATTTTTTTAGGTATTATGAGATTACTTAATAATCTTATTTTTATTACAATTTTATCAATATATAATTTTATCCCATATTAATAAAATTTTAGGATAATAATGTCTTTGTTATCTAAACAATTTACAAAAAAATTCATAAATAGTTTTAGCCTTATATACAAGATTTTTAAGACATTATTACCCTTGTACTTCAACCAAATTACCCAAGACCACGGCCAGATCTGGCCACCGTCAATAGTAGCGGGAACGGCTCACAACTTGGCAAATATGGCCAACCTTGTGTCGATAATATCATGGATCTGGCAAAAAACGACCAGATCTATTCTAGCTGTTAATGATCAGATCTATTCTGACAACCAGCAGTGGTGGTTGACAGCCAACAGTAGCTTGGGTGAATGAGAGTGTTTTTGTTCAAATTTAAACTTTGATTGTGGCTAGAGTATTTTAACAAATCTCAAATGTTATATTAAATGTGTTTGGTTAGATTGGAATAAATAATACCAATCTAACTAAACACATCTAATATAACACTCCCATATATATATATATATATATATATATATATATATGATGATGATGATGATATGTATGTTAGATTATAAAATATTCAAGTTAAAATTACTAAAGTTTATTATGAATTAATTACGTTTTGGGGTTTTGGTTGTCTAACAGATATGAATTGACGTCAATTTTATAAATGCCTATAGCCTGCAGCTTCCAAAATCAAGTTCAGACTATCTCATCAGTTATATTATATGTATCTAATTCAAATCTCTAGACTATATATCAGTTAGATTGGCAATAATTAATTTGATCTTATATCTTTTTGAGTTTGACATTATATACATAATATATGTTCATGGTGGTTTTTGCAGATGCAAGAGTAAGAGAAAACGGGGCTGGGAACTGTGATAACTCGTGGAAAAAGAGAAAGCCAATGATAAAATTTCCAGACTTTTATGAGTCAGTGAATTTAATCTTCTTCTCCATGGTTATGTAGTCTGTTACCATAAACAATTAAACAGTAGTAGCTGGATGATTGTTATTTGGTCTTTTCTCAGCTTCTTTTTTTTTTTTTTTAACTTTAATTTTCTGAAAATAGAATTATATATCACCCATGCTAACACAACATAACAAAAAAAGCTTGATTTTTGTTTGTGTCAACCTTTCACATCGTCTAGAAGGCAAGGGTCTTGATCCTTTATATAGCACAAAAATATCATCGCCACCCAGAAAAGTTTTTTCAAGACAAAACTGTGTAGGTTTACCAGTAGCTTAGTTTGTCTCAAAGTGGACAACCCCGCTGGAAACCATCTACCATGTGATTTGAGACGATATACACCAACAATTTTAATTTGTTGATGATATACAAACTTGAAAAATAAATATTCAAGAATACAAATTTCTGAATTATAATTGTTCGGTTTCTATGGAATGACTCCATTCATGCATATCTTTTCTTTGAGACTAACATATTTAATGTTCGTATAACATAAACACCTTCTTTGATTTAAGTTCCGTTATAATTAGTTTTTTATTTAAACAATGCAATTCGTATCAAGTTCTTAAAATATAAAACTTAGAATAGAAAACAAAAAAGAAGAAAAATAAAAAGAAAGAAATGAATTAAAAACTCTCAAAAAGAAGATCAAATGGTAGTTGTGTTTGCTTTAGGTGGAGAAGAATATGAGATGTAAATATTAATTCATGCCGTAGAAGATGGGACTTGTTAGGAGATGGGTTTTAGATCGGACTTGTTTAAGCCCATTCAAATTGTTTTAGTTATGAAATTTGAGCTGGAGCCCATTTTAGAAACTCGTCGTCTGCCAGCCCAATCCATCAGAAAAAGCACATCCGATTCTTGTTAATTACGATTTTCTCAGTTCAGTTACTCTCTAGAAGAAAGATTGAATTGTGTCTTCATCGCCCTTTTCTCTCGATTTCATCGCCTATCAAACAAACATGGCCCGAAAGTTCTTCGTCGGCGGCAACTGGAAATGCGTAAGTCTCTTTATTTACTTCACTCAACTATTCTTCTTTAATTTTTATGAAACCTTGTTACTTTCAAATCTTTATCGATCGGTTTCATGAGATCCAATCAGTGATTTAGTGTTTCGGATTCCATTACTAGTATGTAATTGTCTTTGCAAAAGTAAAGTGATGACTGTGTTTGATAATTTGGTATCAGAATGGGACAACTGATGAAGTGAAGAAGATCGTTACGACCTTGAATGAAGCTGAAGTTCCTTCAGAGGATGTTGTTGGTAGGTTTTAATTAGCTGTCTTGTCTAGTTCCTTTAATCTAAGTAAATCGCTTTTAATGATTTGGATCATAAGGCAGTTTTTATCTAGCTAACCAAAATACTAAGAGTTTCTTACTTTCTGAAACTAGTACTGTTTTAGCCTAAGCATATTAAGAAGCAAAAACCAAAACTTTATAAAATTTACTCTGGCTAAAGAAATCAAATGCTTAATGTGGGTGGTTTCTTTTAATGCGATATTTATAGAAGGATTTTTTTATTTTTTTTTAATTGTGTTGTGGAGTTTGATTTTATTCTTTTGGGTTGCAGAGGTTGTTGTAAGCCCTCCATTTGTGTTTCTCCCTCTGGTCAAAAGTTTATTGAGATCTGATTTCCATGTTGCTGCACAAAACTGCTGGGTCCGCAAAGGCGGTGCTTTCACTGGTGAAATTAGGTTTGTTTTCATGTTATTTACTAAACCTGATATGAATTGGCATTATGTAATTACGTCTAGGATTTTGTTTATCATGCTGCATATGTAAAAGACATGGGTGACGCCCTGGTTTAACTTACAATTCAAATTTCATGAATGATTCTTTCTTCAATGCATTTTATTTTGTTTTATTTTTTTCATTTTGGATAGAATCTTCATGACTACTTGTTTTTATGAAAATAAATAAATAAAACAGATCTTGCTGTTTTGACTAACTTTTCAAAATGAGCTATTCCTTTTGGATTTCAATTTGGGCTTTAATCTATCTGATAGGAACTCACCCCAACAGCTCGAACAATTGGGCTGTAGGCCATAGGTCTTTCATGGGCTTGGGTAAAACTTTCTTTGGAAAAACGGCTTGCTAAGGAAGGGTGCCCAAGCCCTTATAACCCATATGCCCACCTTTTTTCCTTCCAATGTGGGATCCTAACATTCCACCACGCTTCCGCAACCGACGTCCACGTCAGTCTCTTTACCCCTTGGGTGACTACGTGGATCCCCTTTCCCTCAGGCCTCCATGCCCTTTCTCGAGGTAGCAGCCTGGACCCAAGGTTAGCCTGCCACTGGTCTGCCTATCAACGTCACGTGGGCGCAAGATCATGCTCTGATACCAATTGATAGGAACTCACCCTAACAACTCAAACAATTGGGTTGGGCCATGGGTTTTTCATGGGCTTGGGTATAACTCTCCTTGGGAAATTAGCTTGCCAAGAGAGGGTGTCCAAGCCTTTATAACCCACATACCCACCCCTTTCCCTTCCAATGTGGGATCCTGACACTATCTAAGATGGTTGCCAACTTCGTGATCTATATATGTAGTACTCAATATTGAGAATCGCATACTAGAGGTTCTCTGATCGTTTTAGTTATCTTTATAAATTGAACATATCTCCTCATTTAACGAGAAACTCATTTTGATCTAATTTGTTACAGGAAATTAAGTTACTTGCCATCTGCTTTCCTTGCTTTACATTGAATTCTGATGTTTTTATGAAATTGGTCATTGGACTAATGCAATATGCACTTTGAACTTGAACTTATATTGGTGATAACATGAAGTTTTTTTTTCTTTACTCTTATTTGCACAGTGCTGAGATGCTTGTAAATTTGGGTATTCCTTGGGTCATTCTTGGCCACTCTGAAAGAAGAGCTCTTTTAAATGAGTCAAATGACGTAAGTTTTGTTGCATTTGTATTTTCTTTTTTCTATTTATTATATGCTATTAAATATAGCATATCTGTCAGTTACAACATTTTCAAGCCATAATCCCAACTTATCTATGCAGTTTGTCGGAGATAAGGTTGCTTATGCACTTTCCCTAGGCTTGAAAGTGATTGCTTGTATTGGAGAGACTCTAGAGCAGCGAGAATCAGGATCTACAATGGCTGTTGTTGCTGCACAAACAAAAGCTATTGCAGGTACTTCCAGTTGGAAAACAGAATTCTCACTTCTTTAGATTTTACTGTAGTTCTGTAGTTGTGTTGGTTTAAGGGATGCTTACTTATTGACGATAATTACTTAATATAACTTACTAGAATTATCCTGGTTCAAAAATTTTCCAATTGACTGAGAAAATGGAAGGTCATATCAGCGAGCAGAAAAGATTCTAGAACCACAACATTGGCATTTACATTGTCTTTATTTTATTTTACTTGTTTTTGTTCGTTTATCTGCTCTTTGTGAATTATTAATTTTATTCTTGTTGCAGACAAAGTATCAAATTGGGACAATGTGGTGTTAGCTTATGAGCCAGTTTGGGCTATTGGAACAGGCAAGGTTGCAACCCCAGCTCAGGCTCAGGAAGTAAGTTGAATTTAAGTCACATTTCCAATTTGATGTTTCAGTGGCATGGATTGTTGCACTTTTAGGCATGTTTTAATTTAGCTACTGTTTTTTAATTCTGAAGTGGCACATACACAAAAAAACCATGTTTACTACCCTGTCTTTAAACTTAGATTTCAAGTTGATACCTTGGTTCACATATTAAAGTCACACAGTAGTCATTTTTTCAGTTTATCTCAGTCATATGGTTGCCTTGTCTGTTATGTCTATAATTCTCTTAAATCTGGTTGCTTTTTCTTTCTGCTTCTAAGGTTAGTTGTGCCTCACATGCTTCAACTCATTTATATTTCTCACAATGTATTTTAAACATTTGCCAGGTCCATTGTGAGTTGAGGAAATGGCTGAAAGAGAATGTTGGTGCTGAAATTGCTGCATCAACTAGAATTATCTATGGAGGTATCTGTCCCCCTTTGCCATTATTATTTAAATTGACCACTGTTTAAAATAAGTTTTCTTCTCTATAGAATTATAAACTATACTGATAAATGAGGAAACAAACATGGCCCCCTCTAAAGCTTATGATGATCACTTCAAGATTGTTCATTCCATTCTAATTTTGGATATGCTGATCTTCCATAAACCTTTGCACTTTTTGTTCTTTATACCTTGGTCTGGAAATTCAAAGTAATAACACTGCCTTGTGGTAAAACATACAATAGTTTTATTTTAAAATTTAGAATTACTGTTTAACAGGTGTGGTGGGCTTACACACCAGTGCACCACCATGGACATGCTTTGAGACCAAAGAAATAAGTGTGTCAAATTTGTTCTGTAACATGTTTCAAATTAATGGAAGTAGATGTTATATAAATAAACTACACGCAACAAATACTATTGAAATGAAACCAAAAACAGAATTCTATTCTATGGAAACAAAAATCTACACAGCTTAAATAGAGGTCCAACAAAGCAATCCTGCTGGTCTCCTGGGAGTCCATCATCTGGGAATGACAGACCCAGGTTTATATAAGACAAATTAATTCACTTTTTCACCTTTATTTCATTGGTTCATTTATTGGTCTAATCTTTTAAATATCTGCTGGATAGGTTCTGTTAATGGTGCAAACTGCAAAGAGTTGGCAGCACAACCAGATGTTGATGGATTTTTGGTTGGTGGAGCTTCACTAAAGGTACAATTATTATTTAATTTTCACTACCAATGGTTGGTTTTTGGGTTACTTGTATTTTGAATTGAGTGGCTGACTTTTTTCTTTTCTTTTTCATTTGGATTAGCCCGAGTTCATTGACATCATCAAGTCTGCCACAGTGAAGAAGAATTGAAGTTAAAGACCTTTGTATCAGGTATTGCCATGCCTGCAGTTTTTCCTCACTAAAAGCTTTCTGGAAGTACATGAGTTGTAATGTTGCAGTTGTAGTATGTTTTTATGATAAGTTGATGTTAAGCATTGAATATCAAGTATAATAAGCCAAATTCCGGAACCCTTTTTGACTTGAGATTTTGTAGACTCAAATCCGTTTGTGGATTAAATAAGTGGCTTTGATTGATATTATAATAAGTAGAAGAAAAGTGTTTTCAAAGTCCAAAATCTCCTTTTCAGGCTACTTTTAATTGTTATAGAAACAAGACAAAATATGTTCTACTGAAATTGAAGGCTGGTGTATTTGTTTTCTTCTGATGGGATTTGAATTAAGAATTTCCTCACATTCCAGCATTTAAAGGCTATTTTTCTTTTTCTTCTGTTGGGTTCCATCTGTCTTTGTGCTTCACGAGTTGACTAACATAAAACTTTGACAATGGGAGCTTCCTTTTAATATCCGTACTCTCTCCAGAAAAAATATATTCCATTGATAAAGACTGGCTCATCTACACCAAATTATGTAATTAGACTGAGGCAAGTTCACTAACCACAGCACTAATTTCATCTTTTAATAAACAAGTCAAACTCCCCTTTATTTATTTATTTTTTATGATTGGCGATATCTGGATCAGTTTATGCATATCTTAACTAATTGTTTGAGATCCTAAAAGGCTAAAATTATCAGTCGGGTAAGAGTTTTAATAACTATCCTTATTAGCAATTGAGAAATGACTCGAATTCAGTATTAAGTAATATACCTAATAATTTCTATTTGACTACCTAGGGGTTGGTTGACCTTAAGGGTCTGCTTGGGAGTTTCATGGTAACGGTTATAAGAGTAAAATTACTATAGCGATTTTGAGGGGTTTTTAGTAGCGGTTTTTAAAACATCCAACTTACGTTTGAGGGTTTATTTTTTAACGGTTCTGACAGTTTTTTTTAAATGTTAAATTTACATATATGCCTATAAAAATACCTCAACTTTCAACCCATATTTGGGAGTTTTGTTTTTTCAATTACGAGGTAAGGGTTCTTTATTTGTTTTCTACTTATTAGAATTTTACAACTTCAAATGTGATAAAGTCTCCTTATCATTCTTCGCCGTTCTTTGCAACGTTTTGAATGATTGAAAAATTGTAGCTCCACTTCTCCAAGAAAGCATTTAGAAATGATATTTTAATATAAAAAAATTTTATAAGTGCTTAAAATTATTTTATATTTAGTATAATTGAGATAGTTTTATAGCGGACAGAGTATTTGTAGAATAAAATTTTAAAACTAACCAAAAGACCCCGATTTGTGGTGTTTTATAAACCTTTAAAAAATACATTACACTGGTTTTGAATGGTTTTTTATTCCGTCAAAACCAATTCATACAAAATCTAACAAATAATGGTTTTATAATACCTCAAAACTAGTCTAATTAAAAACCTTACCGATGAAAACAAAAAAAAAAAACTCCTAAACAGACCCTAACTTTATTCGTTCTTTTCGATCCCCTCATTCATTCAATATACTTCAAGTTCCAACTTAATTTCGGAACAGATTAGATTCGTTGTGAAAATCACAGATCATAGTAATACAAACTCCAAGAGCAATTTAAAATTGGTGTTAATTTAATTTAATTGGTTTGGTAATCGCTTCTTAAACACAAATCGAGATGGAACGTGGAGACGTAAATTTTGTGGCCGTCAATTGCGTTTACTAATCGACAAAACTGCCAACCCTTCCTTTGACTAATGCCCCGCTCGCTGCATTATATTATTAGCACTAGTTATTACTTTACAATTTCAACACTTAATCCACTAATTGTTTATTTATTATTACTACTTTATTCTTTATCCCATACAACATCCTTCAACCAAGATTTTTAATTTATCAAACATACAACAATACTACATTGGCTTACATTGTCTTATTTTATTTTACTTTTTTTGTTCGTTTATCTGCTCTTTGTGAATTATTAATTTTATTCTTGTTGCAGACAAAGTATCAAATTGGGACAATGTGGTGTTAGCTTATGAGCCAGTTTGGGCTATTGGAACAGGCAAGGTTGCAACCCCACTCAGGCTCAGGAAGTAGTGTAATTTAAGTCACATTTCCAATTTGATGTTTCAGTGGCATGGAGTATTGCACTTTTAGGCATGTTTTAATTTAGCTACTGTTTTTTAATTCTGATGGGCACTACACAAAAAACCATGTTTACTACCCTGCTTTAAACTTAGATTTCAAGTTGATACCTTGGTTCACATATTAAAGTCACACAGTAGTCATTTTTTCAGTTTATCTCAGTCATATGGTTGCCTTGTCTGTTATGTCTATAATTCTCTTAATCTGGTTGCTTTTTCTTTCTGCTTCTAAGGTTAGTTGTGCCTCAAATGCGTCAACTCATTTATATTTCTCACAATGTATTTTAAACATTTGCCAGGTCCATTGTGAGTTGAGGAAATGGCTGAAAGAGAATGTTGGTGCTGAAATTGCATCACCTAGAATTATCTAGGGAGGTATCTGTCCCCCTTTGCCATTATTATTTAAATTGACCACTGTTTAAAATAGTTTTCTTCTCTATAGAATTATAACTATACTGATAAATGAGGAAACAAACATGGCCCCCTCTAAAGCTTATGATGATCACTTCATGATTGTTCATTCCATTCTAATTTTGGATATACTGATCTTCCATAAACCTTTGCACTTTTTGTTCTTTATACCTGGTCTGGAAATTCAAAGTACTAACACTGCTTTGTGGTAAAACATTCATGCTCCGTTTGGTTGCCAATTGGGAATACTACTTTTAGTATTCCCAAAAAAGTTAACAGTAAAATATCCAAAAACTTTGATTTTTGGGAATACTACTCCCAATATTATTCAACTTTTTTTAAACCTCTTAATTTGATAATTTAATTAAATACCCCTAATATTTTTTTAAAATTACAAAACACCCCAGTAATTCATATTTACCAGATTCCGGCCACCACTGCCGAAAATGGCCGGATCTGTTAGGATGGCGCACTACCGGCTGAATCTGACCGGTAGTGCGTCGATCTACCTTTTCCGTCATGCGCCAATATGGTGAACCCGGCCACCCTCCGACGGTGGTGGCCGACTGTCCGTATTTGACATTGGGTTGGGGGTGTTTTTTGTTAACTTTTAAGATTTTATATAGGGGGTGTTTTGTAAATAAACAAATATAGGGGTATTTTATTAATTTATAAATCCTACATCGTAATACCCGCCCAATTCACTTTTTTTAACTTTTTTCAGAAAACTTTTCCCAAAAACACCCAATTGTAACCAAACGAAGCCTCAATAGTTTTATTTTAAAATTAGAATTACTGTTTAACAGTTGTGGTGTGCGTACACTTAATTCATGCCGTTGAAGATGGGACTTGTCAGGAGATGGGTTTTAGATCGGACTTGTTTAAGCCCATTCAAATTGTTTTAGTTATGAAATTTGAGCTGGAGCCCATTTTAGAAACTCGTCGTCTGCCAGCCCAATCCATCAGAAAAAGCTCATCCGATTCTTATTAATGACGATTTTCTGAGTTCAGTTACTCTCTAGAAGAAAGATTGAATTGTGTCTTCATCGCCCTTTTCTCTCGATTTCATCGCCTATCAAACAAACATGGCCCGAAAGTTCTTCGTCGGCGGCAACTGGAAATGCGTAAGGCTCTCTATTTACTTCACTCAACTATTCTTCTTTAATTTTTATTAAACTTTTTTACTTTCAAATCTTTATCGATCGGTTTCATGAGATCCAATCAGTGATTTAGTGTTTCGGATTCCATTACTAGTATGGAATTGTCTTTGCAAAAGTAAAGTGACGACTGTGTTTAATAATTTGGTATCAGAATGGGACAACTGGTGAAGTGAAGAAGATCGTTACGACCTTGAATGAAGCTGAAGTTCCTTCAGAGGACGTTGTTGGTAGGTTTTAATTAGCTCTCTTGTCTAGTTCCTTTAATTTAAGTAAATCGCTTTTAATGATTTGGATCATAAGGCAGTTTTTATCTAGCTAACCAAAATACTAAGAGTTTTTTACTTTCTGAAACTAGTACTGTTTTAGCCTAAGCATATTAAGAAGCAAAAACCCAAACTTTATAAAATTTACTCAGGCTAAAGAAATCAAATGCTTAATGTGGGTGGTTTCTTTTAATGCGATATTTATAGAAGGATTTTTTTATTTTTTTTTAAATTGTGTTGTGGAGTTTGATTTTATTCTTTTGGGTTGCAGAGGTTGTTGTAAGCCCTCCATTTGTGTTTCTCCCTCTGGTCAAAAGTTTATTGAGATCTGATTTCCATGTTGCTGCACAAAACTGCTGGGTCCGCAAAGGCGGTGCTTTCACTGGTGAAATTAGGTTTGTTTTCATGTTATTTACTAAACCTGATATGAATTGGCAGTATGTAATTACGTCTAGCATTTTGTTTATCATGCTGCATAGGTAAAAGACATGGGTGAGGCCCTGGTTTAACTTAAAATTCAAATTTCATGAATGATTCTTACTTCAATGCATTTTATTTTGTTTTATTTTTTTCATTTTGGATAGAATCTTCATGACTACTTGTTTTTATGAAAATAAATAAATAAAACAGATCTTGCTGTTTTGACTAACTTTTCAAAATGAGCCCACATGCCCACCTCTTTCCCTTCCAATGTGGGATCCTAACATTCCACCACGCTTTCGCAACCGACGTCCATGTCGGCCTCTTTAACCCTTGGATGACTACGTGGATCCCCTTTCCCTTAGGCCTCCATGCCCTTTCTCGAGGTAGCATCCTAGGCCCAAGGTTAGCCTGCCATGGGTTAGCTTACCACATAGGCGATTTCACGTGGGCGCATGATCGTGCTCTGATACTAATTGATAGGAACTCACCCCAACAACTCAAACAATTAGGCTGGGCCATGGGTCTTTCATGAGCTTGAATAGAACTCTCCTTGGAAAATCGGCTTGCCAAGAGAGGGTGTCCAAGCCTTTATAACCCACATGCCCACCCCTTTCCCTTCCAATGTGGAATCCTAACACTATCTATGATGGTTGCCAACTTTGGTGATCTATATATGTAGTACTCAAGATTGAGAATCGCATACTAGAGGTTCTGTGATCGTTTTAGTTATCTTTATAAATTGAACAGATCTCCTCAATTAACGAGAAACTCATTTTGATCTAATTGTTACAGGAAATTAATTTACTTGCCATCTGCTTTCCTTGCTTCACATTGAATTCTGATGTTTTTATGAAATTGGTGATTGGACTAATGCAATATGCACTTTGAACTTGAACTTATATTGGTGATAACATGAAGTTTTTTTTTCTTTACTCTTATTTGCACAGTGCTGAGATGCTTGTAAATTTGGGTATTCCTTGGGTCATTCTTGGCCACTCTGAAAGAAGAGCTATTTTAAATGAGTCAAATGATGTAAGTTTTGTTGCATTTGTATTTTCTTTTTTCTATTTATTATATGCTATTAAATATAGCATATCTGTCAGTTACAACATTTTCAAGCCATAATCCCAACTTATCTATGCAGTTTGTCGGAGATAAGGTTGCTTATGCACTTTCCCTAGGCTTGAAAGTGATTGCTTGTATTGGAGAGACTCTAGAGCAGCGAGAATCAGGATCTACAATGGCTGTTGTTGCTGCACAAACAAAAGCTATTGCAGGTACTTCCAGTTGGAAAACAGAATTCTCACTTCTTTAGATTTTACTGTAGTTCTGTAGTTGTGTTGGTTTAAGGGATGCTTACTTATTGACGATAATTACTTAATATAACTTACTAGAATTATCCTGGTTCAAAAATTTTCCAATTGACTGAGAAAATGGAAGGTCATATCAGCGAGCAGAAAAGATTCTAGAACCACAACATTGGCATTTACATTGTCTTTATTTTATTTTACTTGTTTTTGTTCGTTTATCTGCTCTTTGTGAATTATTAATTTTATTCTTGTTGCAGACAAAGTATCAAATTGGGACAATGTGGTGTTAGCTTATGAGCCAGTTTGGGCTATTGGAACAGGCAAGGTTGCAACCCCAGCTCAGGCTCAGGAAGTAAGTTGAATTTAAGTCACATTTCCAATTTGATGTTTCAGTGGCATGGATTGTTGCACTTTTAGGCATGTTTTAATTTAGCTACTGTTTTTTAATTCTGAAGTGGCACATACACAAAAAAACCATGTTTACTACCCTGTCTTTAAACTTAGATTTCAAGTTGATACCTTGGTTCACATATTAAAGTCACACAGTAGTCATTTTTTCAGTTTATCTCAGTCATATGGTTGCCTTGTCTGTTATGTCTATAATTCTCTTAAATCTGGTTGCTTTTTCTTTCTGCTTCTAAGGTTAGTTGTGCCTCACATGCTTCAACTCATTTATATTTCTCACAATGTATTTTAAACATTTGCCAGGTCCATTGTGAGTTGAGGAAATGGCTGAAAGAGAATGTTGGTGCTGAAATTGCTGCATCAACTAGAATTATCTATGGAGGTATCTGTCCCCCTTTGCCATTATTATTTAAATTGACCACTGTTTAAAATAAGTTTTCTTCTCTATAGAATTATAAACTATACTGATAAATGAGGAAACAAACATGGCCCCCTCTAAAGCTTATGATGATCACTTCAAGATTGTTCATTCCATTCTAATTTTGGATATGCTGATCTTCCATAAACCTTTGCACTTTTTGTTCTTTATACCTTGGTCTGGAAATTCAAAGTAATAACACTGCCTTGTGGTAAAACATACAATAGTTTTATTTTAAAATTTAGAATTACTGTTTAACAGGTGTGGTGGGCTTACACACCAGTGCACCACCATGGACATGCTTTGAGACCAAAGAAATAAGTGTGTCAAATTTGTTCTGTAACATGTTTCAAATTAATGGAAGTAGATGTTATATAAATAAACTACACGCAACAAATACTATTGAAATGAAACCAAAAACAGAATTCTATTCTATGGAAACAAAAATCTACACAGCTTAAATAGAGGTCCAACAAAGCAATCCTGCTGGTCTCCTGGGAGTCCATCATCTGGGAATGACAGACCCAGGTTTATATAAGACAAATTAATTCACTTTTTCACCTTTATTTCATTGGTTCATTTATTGGTCTAATCTTTTAAATATCTGCTGGATAGGTTCTGTTAATGGTGCAAACTGCAAAGAGTTGGCAGCACAACCAGATGTTGATGGATTTTTGGTTGGTGGAGCTTCACTAAAGGTACAATTATTATTTAATTTTCACTACCAATGGTTGGTTTTTGGGTTACTTGTATTTTGAATTGAGTGGCTGACTTTTTTCTTTTCTTTTTCATTTGGATTAGCCCGAGTTCATTGACATCATCAAGTCTGCCACAGTGAAGAAGAATTGAAGTTAAAGACCTTTGTATCAGGTATTGCCATGCCTGCAGTTTTTCCTCACTAAAAGCTTTCTGGAAGTACATGAGTTGTAATGTTGCAGTTGTAGTATGTTTTTATGATAAGTTGATGTTAAGCATTGAATATCAAGTATAATAAGCCAAATTCCGGAACCCTTTTTGATTTGAGATTTTGTAGACTCAAATCCGTTTGTGTATTAAATAAGTGGCTTTGATTGATATTATAATAAGTAGAAGAAAAGTGTTTTCAAAGTCCAAAATCTCCTTTTCAGGCTACTTTTAATTATTATAGAAACAAGACAAAATATGTTCTACTGAAATTGAAGGCTGGTGTATTTGTTTTCTTCTGATGGGATTTGAATTAAGAATTTCCTCACATTCCAGCATTTAGAGGCTATTTTTCTTTTTCTTCTGTTGGGTTCCATCTGTATTTGTGCTTCACTAGTTGACTAACATAAAACTTTCACAATCGGAGCTTCCTTTTAAATTTTAATATCTGTACTCTCTCCAGAAAAAATATATTCCATTGATAAAGACTGGCTCATCTACACCAAATTATGTAATTAGACTGAGGCAAGTTCACTAACCACAGCACTAATTTCATCTTTTAATAAACAAGTCAAACTTCCCTTTATTTATTTATTTTTTATGATTGAGGATGTCTGGATTAGTTTATGCATATCTTAACTAATTTTTTGAAATCCTAAAAGGCTAAAATTATCAGTCGGGTAAGAGTTTTAATAGCTATCTTTATTAGCAATTGATAAATTACTCGAATTCAGTATTACGTAATATACCTAATAATTTCTATCTATCAATTTGACCACTTAAGGGTTGGTTGACCTTAAGGGTCTGCTTGGGAGTTTTATGATAGCGATTATAAGAGTAAAACCACTATAGCGATTTTGAGGGGTTTTTAGTAAAGGTTTTTAAAACACCCAACCTGTGCTTGAGAGTTTATTTTCTAACGGTTCTGACAGTTTTTTTAAATGTTAAATTTACATATATGCTCATAAAAATACCCCAACTTCAATCCGTACTTGAGAGTTTTGATTTTTCAATTACGAGGTAAGAGTTCTTTATTTGTTTTCTACTTATTAGAATTTTATAACTTCAAATGTGATAAAATGTGATAAAATCTCCTTATCATTCTTCGCCGTTCTTTGCAACATCTTGAATGATTGAAAAATTGTAGCTTCACTTCTCCAAGAAAGCATTTAGAAATGAGATTTTAATATAAAAATTTTTGATGAGTGCTTAAAATTATTTTATATTTAATATGGTTGGAGACGCGCAAAATATATTTAATTTTTTTTTTTTAATATAATTGAGATAGTTTTATAGTAGTGGAATAAAATTTTTAAACCAAGCAAAAGACCTCGATTTGTGGTGTTTTATAAATATCTAAAAAATACACTACACTAGTTTTGAACGGTTTTTGAGCCCGTCAAAACCAATGCATAAAAAATTTAACAAATAATGGTTTTATAATACCTTAAAATTAGTCTAATTAAAAACCTTTTAAAATCGGTGAAAAAAAAAACTTCTAAGTAGACCCTAACTTTATTAATTCTTTTCGATCCCCTCATTCATTCTATATACTTCAAGTTCCAACTTAATTTCGGAACAGATTAGATTCGTTGTGAAAATCACAGATCATAATAATACAAACTCCAAGAGCAATTTAAAATTGGTGTTAATTTAATTTAATTTAATCGGTTTGGTAATCGCTTCTTAAACACAAATCGAGATGGAACGTGGAGACGTAAATTTTGTGGCCGTCAATTGCGTTTACTAATCGACAAAACTGCCACCCCTTCCTTTGACTAATGCCCCGCTCCCTGCATTATATTATTAACACTAGTTATTACTTTACAATTTCAACACTTAATCCACTAATTGTTTATTTATTATTACTACTTTATTCTTTATCCCATACAACATCCTTCAACCAAGATTTTTAATTTATCAAACATACAACTTTATAATAATAATAATAATAATAATAATACCAAAATTCTATTATTATCATCTTCATCTATTTTTATATGGGATAATTCATATTTGTTTTATATTTTATGTCAAAATATTGAACATTTTTTTGGGATTAAATTGAAAAGTAGCACGTTTAATTTTTTCTCTCACTTTAGGGATGAAAATACCCCTACGTAAAAATAAACCCTAACCTCTTCCTCCATCTTTTTAACTCTATTCACTTGTTCTCAGATTTAAGGTGTGTAATTTGTTTGTTCTCTGTTCGCTTTTTTATCAAAGGGTAAAGTTGGTCGAATCTGGCTGATATGTGGGTTTTGACCAAAACTCGTCTTTAACCTCTAATCATTTTTTTGTTCAAATCCTCTGAAGTTGATTGATACCTATATCATTTAAAAATAACTTATATGCAACATACTCAAAATTTTATATTTTAAACACAAAAACTTACCTCTTTGCTCTTCTGAACCGTTTAATAAGTCAATACATCAAAAAATCTATTAAAGATAGTATTTTTCATCATCACAAAATCAAGTCTTCATGATCTTAAAATAAAACCATGTATTTTGATTTAATGATTAGGGATTTGTTATTAAGGGTAATTTCGAATATGGATATTATGAATAATAATAATAATTATTATTATTAATATAGTATATTTTATTCAAGTACTTAAGTACGACGTCGTCTTCCCACTTCTTGCCCTTGTGGGGAGATTACAAACACCAACTTTCTCGGTCAACACACATAACGAAAAACAATCTACGGCTTACTTACTGGCTAATAATATTAACTTAAGCCGGCTCTTTATATTAGCTGAAGTCGAGCCAAGCGAAATATGGGCTTTGATATTTATTTTTGTGAGAGAATGCTAGAAGGGCACATGGTAGCATGCATGTCCGAACTATCATCCTTAGGTGGAGCCCACGTGTGAGAGCTCTACGGTCTCTAAGTCAACAAATATTTGTTGGATTTGTGGTTGTGGAACTTTAAACAAGACATCAAGTTGATGATGATGATGGTGACTGACGGTTGTGATTTCATCTCGTGTAGGTGATATATTGTGGGTGAAAAAGTATCATTCCTTTTTGACGAAGTAGTTACGTAAGCCATTGCACGGATTCTACGTCCAACGAAATAAGGGGAGATGTTTGGTAAGAAAGATACAACTAATTTTTTAAAATTATGGATAATCAAAATATACATAATAATTGCATGAAATTATTGAACAAAAAAGTTATAATATATAGTATAATTAGTACTTGTTGTGGGTGATTTTTTTACCAAACTAAAATAAATGCGAGGATATAGCTCGACCCAGAATGAGTCCGACAACGACGATTGATTGACCCAGCGTAAGCTCGTTGAACTATAGCTTGACCTAACATAAGCTAGTCGCAAACAATGCGAACAATCATTCAATCAATCCCCAGATTACTTCAGATCTCAAGTATTGTGAGAATAATCAGATCAATAATGATCACTGTGTAATCACAATGCTAAATCGCGAGAATATCAGAATTACGATTCAAATCAATTATAATCCTTTTAATTTCGCTATTTCTTTTATACAAATCTTGTATATAAACTAATGTTTTAAAACCCGGCCCGGCCCGGCCGGTTGAACCGGGACCTAGAAGCTTCAATGGGCCGGGTTTAATTTTTTCCTATTCATCCAATACCCTAGGATTTCCGGTGACGATCAGCAAACAATTAACTGTCGGGATGTTGGGGCTTTTGAAGAGCAATTTCTAGTGAATGTAATGGTGGTGAAAGAGTTGATTTCCGGTGAGTAAATTGATCAAAAATCGAACAAAATTGGCAGCGGCAACGATGAGATTTTTTCGGCGATTGACAAGGCTAACGGCGGTGGGGTGAGGTGGGTTTTGGTCGAAAGGAAAAGGGGAGTAATTCTGGGGTGATGGGGAGGGTTGTTGTTGCCGGAATCGATGGGATCTGGCCTGGAATGTCGACGTCGACGTTGGTGAGATCTGGCCGAAATCGAACCTATTTCGGCTAGATCTTGGGTATATTTTGATGGAAATGGACTCAATGGACGATTGGGGTTGCATCTGGGGTGTCGCCGCCTTTAATAAGTCGCCGGTTGATTTATAGTTGGGTTGTGTTTGATAAATTTCAAACCTATAGGGACTTCACTATGATTTTTAGAGGTATATTTGCTTAATTTTAAAAGTTTTTGTCAACCGGTCAACCCGGGACCCGAAAGCTTTGCCGGGTTTCACCCCGGGTTGGGTTTTAAAACATTGATATAAACCCCCTTAAACGATGATGAGGGGTTACAAATTTTTTATTGAAACTACATTGTAAGCTCTCACAGCAAATACAGACATAGTGAACGTATGCTATTAATCTTGCCGAACCACTTTAAAAATTATTTTTTGTCTTTACTTTACTGCACTCATAAACATTCATTGCTGATTATAATTAATCACGCACAAGCCGATTTCGATCCCGATAAGGTCGATCGGATTTCACTGGTTGGTGCAAAATTCTATATCAACATTACTTAAATAATTTTTTAAAGATTGACCTATATATATTATAATTAGTAGTAAGATATAAATAGAGCATTTAACCATAAATGAAGTTCTATTAGTGGTAATTAAACAGGTAGGTCTTAGTTTAATTCTAAATAAATGTGAAGGCATTTTGTTCATGTGATTTCTTGTCAAGTGGAATGCTCAAAAAAGCAAAAGCTGCAAGCAGGGTAACGGGAATTGAGCTACTACTCGTGATGTAATTTAATAGATTCTACTTCAGATATTTCAAGTTTTATGAGCATGGAGATTTTATCATATAAAATACAAAAATCACGTGATTTCAAACGTGGTCTGGGATTTTTCAGATAAAGCTTCTTGATATGAGCTGTATTTAAAGATGGGAGAACCACATTTTCCCACCCAAGGTTTCGCGGAACTACAGTTTTTCACCCGTCATTTTTTAAAATGACACTTTCCCACCCTTTGTCAAGTTCTATTAATATTTAATTGAAAAGACAAAAATACCCTTAAATAGTTTATTTTCTTTATAAGTTTATTATAAATTAAAATTTAGTTAAATCAAAGTCTTTACCCGATTATTTATTAGTTCAACTATAAATATATCTTTTTTCATTTGTATATTTAATTAATTAAGAATATTGATTTCTATGTTAATTAGTAAAAATAAAAAACATTATAAATTTAGTAGATTATTGAAGAATAATGATAAGATATTGATGATATTATAAATAAATATTAAGGCCATTTAATTTTAATATTACTCTTAACTTTGTAGGTGTGATTAACTATTTTTTATTTTTTGACTTTTTGGCTAATTAAAAAATTATAAAAAATTTATAAAATCAAATGTTTAAGGGTATTTTTATTTTTTCAGTAAAATACATAACAGAATCTAACGAAGGATGGGAAAGTGCTGTTTTGTCAAACCTTGAATGGGAAAATGTCATTCTCCCTATTAAGATTGAGATGAAATTGATATATACAGTACTAATTTGTGGTGTTGGAAAACACTTTCGATAGTGATTTCATAGTGCTGAAAACACTTTCCATGTTTCATCAAAAGTGTTTTGTAACAATCAAATGGATTGATAATGTTCTTCGTTTTTCATTGATCACATGATTCTTACGTCAAATACAAACTGGGTAAATTTTTTACCAAACTTTTCTGCCCATGATATCTGGAGCTGAAAATGTTACCATCAACCTTGCAACTTTCATGTGTTTACCTCTTTTTTCTTGGCTTAAAAAAATGGAACTTTCAGTTTGAGCACACAAATCAAACAATATATATGTCATATTCATAATCATTTTTTGTCACATTAAAATAAAGACAGTTCCCGAAGTTTCTAGGTTAGTGATGACCGATGATGGAATATTTATGTTTATCCTGTAAACTAGGTAAGAGGGGCCATGCAATTGCAAACCACACCCACAGCCTTGAAAAACAAATTTCAATATAATATTGTTAGATTCTAATAAGGATATCAAAATAAAGTTCAATATAATAAATTTCCAACTTGTGAATTGTGGGGACGTAAACACACCCACAGCTGTGTTTGTGTCTTCATTAATAATATGCATGCTTCTTCTTCCAACAGTTGTTGGAAAAAATCAACTTTGGAAAAGCATGATCAACTAGAAAACAATTTTAAGTAGACTGAAAACCAAAAAACAAAAGTGTTTTGATTTCAGAAGAAAGGTTCGGATATGAATGGTAAGCCAGCTCCAAAAAAAGCCAAGCCAACTTGATTACTTGATGTTGAAGCATCGAAAGTTGGATAATCTAGAATCCAACGGTTGAGAATGGATAACAACTTTGCGCAGGCTTATCTTCTCTGACTTGACTCTGTACAGTGCAGAGAAAGAGAAAGAGAAACTATGTACAGTTCATATAAAACGTGAAGATTGAAAGCGGGACCAGCCCGCCATTAATACAATTCTCCCCATCTTCCTTTGTAACTTTCAAATAAATTTTAAAAGAAAAAATTAAAAAACTTCTCTCTCTATTTGGGTTGTGATTTGTGGCTTGGCTTTTTTTGCTACTTATAATCAAAACCCAAGCTTGAGTTGTGGCTTCTAATTCATCTTGAGGCAGGTCAACTCTCTCTCTTTCTTATCTCTCTACCCAAAGCTGAAAGCTTCTCTTCTTTCAGCTTTTCTACAACCAGACAAACACTAAAACAAAACCACTTCTTTTATCAGTCTCTTCACTGTCTACTTGATTCAAAGAAGAAAACTAAAAAGGGTGAGGTGGGTTCTGGATTTCTTTATTTTATTTTTATTTTTCAAATTTCTAGTTGTAACAGAAACTTTAAAGTTGGAGTCAAAAAGAACTTGATTCAGGCGGTTTGTTATTATAAGAAAATACCTTACTTTAGTTGCATGAAGAGAGAAAGTAAAAGGCTGTTGATTTCACACTTAGATCTGCTTTGTTTTCTCTGTTGATATATACAGCTCATTTCAAGCTTCAATTTTGTGATCTACTGGAAGAAATTTAAAGACCAGGCTGTTTGCTGGTTTTCATTGATTTGATTTCATGGGGATTTGCTTGAGTGCTCAAATTAAAGCCGAGAGTCCATGCAATACAGGTACTTCAATTTTATAGCTTTTTTTTTTTTTTTTTTTTGGTTGGTGGATACTGGTTTTTTGTTTAAGGCACTTGATCGTGAGATATAATATGGAAAGTTTGGACTCTGATTTTAATCGTTTTAGCTTGTTCGATTGATAGTTATATCATCTGTTTGTTAATTGTTGTATTCTTCTCGCTGGATAGGTGAAGTTTGTTGAGAACATTAGGCTCATTTGTAGCCTGAATTAGAGTTTAATAAAATTGGACGAGCGTGGGCGTGATCCTGACGGTTTTTTTTTTTTTTTTTTTTTTATTTCGCCATGCTCTATTGGGTCGCTGCTATGTTGTACTAAATGGGAAGAAACTTGAAATCTTTTTGGCCACGAAATAACCAGTTTAAGTTTTTTTTTTCTTAATCATCTGAGCGTGTTTAGTTTCAGTTTATTGTTTTATTAGAACTAATTGGCAAACGTATGAAACTTCACTGGGTTACCTTTAAAGCTATGAATGCTGAGTTCTTTGGATCGATATTCAGCCTTAGTTTGCATCTGGATGTTATATTACTCCAGAATTTCTGAACTTATTGGTTGATGTTACCGTGTTGTGTTGGTTCATATGTCTCTGGGATGTGCAAATCTTTGCATGAAACGTAAACGTGAAGGATTGGATTTGAGGAGTTTGATCTGTAGTAAATTGGTGATAATGTGTTTAAATAGGGATTATATATTTGCATGTGCAGGGCTGAGTTCAAAGTATGTTAGCACAGATGGGAATGATGTGAGCAGTTCGAGTAGTAAGGTCTCGTCATATTCGGTTCCTCTGACTCCTCGGAGTGAAGGTGACATCTTGCAGTCCCCCAACTTAAAGAGTTTCAGTTTTGGGGATCTCAAGATGTCCACCAGGAACTTCCGTCCGGACAGTGTGTTAGGAGAAGGTGGTTTTGGTTCGGTTTTTAAAGGGTGGATTGATGAGCATTCATTTGCTGCTACCAAACCTGGGACTGGTATGGTTATTGCTGTGAAAAGGCTTAACCAAGAAGGTTTCCAAGGTCACAAGGAGTGGCTGGTGAGTTCATTCTCTACTTCTTTGTGAGACTCTTGAAATATACAGAACTGAATGGGTGTCATACTTTCTGTACTTTTGAATGGAGAACTTTTCAAGTCTGGCTAGAGGCCAGTATATCAGTGTTTTTCGAATGTCTGCAAATTGATTCTAGGACTGAACTTGCTTACTTCAGATGTCTTTCAGGCAAACTTGACATGTATTTTTTACTACTTTGGCCTTTGTCCACTTCATCAAGTTTTAACGATTTTTGCTGTCTTGGGTGCACAGATTCACTTGTCTTCTTGTTTCTCTGATCCTATAGGCGGAAGTAAACTATCTGGGACAGCTTTATCACCCACATCTTGTGAAATTGATTGGATATTGCTTGGAGGATGAACACAGACTTTTGGTGTACGAGTTCATGCCTCGAGGCAGCTTGGAGAATCATTTGTTTAGGAGTGAGTTTTCTGTTGTTGCTTTGCACCATTGAAGCATAATGCTTTCTATTAATATTTGTGATTTGACTGATTTAGATTGTTGTTGTACCAGGGGGTTCTTATTTTCAACCTCTTTCTTGGGACCTCCGGGTGAAGGTTGCTCTAGGTGCTGCTAAGGGGCTTGCCTTTCTTCACAGTGCTGAAACAAAAGTTATATATCGGGATTTCAAGACTTCTAACATCCTGCTTGATTCTGTATGTACTACATAACTTGGTTTAAAGCATATCTTCTCGACAGTCAATAATATTATTTAATTTCTGTGATAAATTCAGGGTCTGTTTTATACTCTCTCTTTTAATATCCCTATTTTTAATACATTGATTAAACAGAACTACAATGCAAAGCTTTCTGATTTTGGGTTGGCCAAGGATGGGCCAACAGGTGATAAGAGCCATGTCTCTACCAGAGTTATGGGAACATATGGATATGCAGCTCCAGAATACCTGGCAACAGGTATTTATTTTGTTTGTATTATTGAGTGCTTAATTGCTGCTTTTACTGGCTAGCTTCTTGCCAGCTGTTATAGACATCTAATGTCTGAAGCCTTGCTTGGTTACTTCCTATATACAAGTGTTTGTTTAACAGTCCTCTGATACTGGTACGTTTTCTCATTGATTGTAGGTCATCTAACTGCGAAGAGTGACGTCTACAGTTTTGGAGTTGTTCTGCTAGAGATCATATCTGGCCGCAGAGCAGTTGACAAGAATAGACCATCTGGGGAGCACAATCTAGTGGAATGGGCTAAACCTTACCTAGCCAATAAGCGTAAAATTTTTCGGGTCATTGATAATCGACTTGAAGGCCAGTATACAATGGACGGAGCCTTTAAGGCAGCTACCCTTACATTACGATGCATATCTACAGAAGCAAAGTTTAGGCCTAGCATGGATGATGTTGTTACCATATTGGAGCAGCTCCAGGATTCCAAGGAAACTGGAAATACTAACAGCAATCCAAGCAATAGGCCAAAGGTTCGTAGACTAAGTGCTGATGATGCTATTAAAAGAAGCAGACCAAGTGCTGATGATGCTACTAAAAGAAGCATAACTGCTTATCCTCGGCCCTCAGCATCACCTCTTTACGCTTAATCTTGGAAGCAAAGGACTTGGTGGAAGTACTTTTCCTTTCTCCAGGTTGTCGTCAACAAGCTGAAGAACTGGACACTTTTGTCTGTCCTGTGACTGTACATTCTTGTTTTGGCAAATGTTTTAAAAAATCAGATCTTCTGTTGACGTGATTTAAAGGGTTGGCATGTAACACAAGGAATTACCCAAATATTGTATGTTGTATGTCTTTTTGGCATTCAGCAAAGTGTTTGTACCACTTGAAAACGGCTTGGAAGGAAAGGAATGTAAGTGCTCTGTATGACTTATAGTTAGAAAGTTATAATAGCTTTTTCAATCTGTGGTGTATTTACATTCTATTATTTTATTTTTTAGAATGCACCTTAGCAGCAGTTAAAGCACATATCACTTCGTTGTAATACAGCTCTCTTTGTTCAATCAAATTTTGCATCTGATTTTGTTAATCCTGATAACTGACAATTAATATCCGAAGGGACAGAAGAAGATGGCCAAAAAGGCCAGAAAAGTGAATGTGAACAGAAGACTTCTAGATAGATGGTGCATACAATGTAATGCCAGTAGGTTGGAGTGGATGAAGAAATGATGGGCACACGTGGATACATGTTTACAATGGTTTTAGACTTTTAGTCCATGAAGCTTTTGAGATTTCCGCCACAAAGTTGAAACTTTTTAGCTCTTCTGTAGATGGGTCAGCAGCACCAAAGCTAAAGCTAATGGTTCATCAAAGGAGACCCCGCTTTCATAGAGGCTTGAAACTGCAACGGTGGTGTTGGACCTGTCGGTGGATCAATTATTTGATTGAATGCAAGTGCTAGCAGAGTTTGCAAAAAGCCAAAAAGTGTAACAAGTGGCCTTCTTTTCCATGTTTAAACTTTAATGTAATGGGTGACATGGGTTTCTTGAGCAGTTCACCAATTGGTATGCACAACAGCACAAGAGGATGGGTTGATTCAATTTCTTGTTTCACATAATCAAGCAATTAGATAGGAAAATTACTATCCTTTCTTTGTTATTGCAGTACAGGAAAGAAACATACTACAATGTCCTAGTGGTTTGCTGGTGTCTCATCAAATAATAAATTAATGAAGTAGAAATATTTTGGACAAGGGCTGGCCGCCATTTAGGAAATCCAAGGAGGTCAATTATTTGAAACATTTGCCAGGTTAATTCCATTTAGGGTGGCTTATAAATTCAGCAGATTGAGCAAGTTTCATAATTAATTAACTAAGCATGCTGCTAACTAATTCATAAACATGTTTTGGTTGACCCTTTCCCATAACCCAGTCTCCTAAACCTTGATTGTCCTAAATCTTTTCACTGGCATCCATTTCTCATGTGGGGGCCGATGCCATGGATGGTTATAGGGAAGAGGGAACAGTTCAACAACCGGGCTGGTGGCCTGACCTGTTCAAAATCAAGGATTCAACTTGGTAGGGTTTGTTTAAGTTGAAAGCAACAGCCCAACTAAATCCTGCTTTAAGTGGTCGTTTTCTCCTCTCTCCAACTCAACTCAATTATACAAAATCATAACCTTGGAAGAGACTGGTACTGGTTTCCATTTCTTAAACAAAAATGGCAAGATATGAACTAGTCCTTTCCGGAATTCATAGAGTACACCATCCCAGTAAACAAGTAAAGCTAAGGGATCGAGAAGCACCATGGGTAGGGAACAATATATATCATATATTGACAGCAGCATTCATGCCACAAATAGGGCAAAATTACATATTAAGAGAAGAAACATGACCTTATGCTTTACAATCTGTACTAAGAAGAAGCATGCATAACAATGCGACTTCCCTCATGACCTATATCCACAACTACCTCGAAAACAAAAAAGAATTGGGGAGTGAAAGAAATAACCTCCAACCATTCAAGCAATAACGTGTATCTCTATATTCATTTCCCCAAATATGCCAATAGAAATGCAATTATCTGGCATTTTGAAGGAGATGTAAGGCATCTGGATCTCTTGACTACCACAAACTGATAGCATATCATCACCAAGTTCTTACCAACCCAGGCGTCCAATTTCTCCAATCCAACTTCCCAATTGATCTGTTTCTTAAATTGACCATTTCTCTGATATCAAAAACTTTCTTCAGATAATTGCTTCCTTGCTTGGTAGACTCGGGCTCAGTCTCTGGTTCTGTTTCCTCCTTCACATCTTCAGTTTCACTGACAGGTCGAGGGGCCTCTTCGTCTTGAGATGATGTCTCAGAGATAATGTTTCCCAGTATCTCAACCACCTCACTCATTTTAGGGCGGGATTTAGGATGCTTCATGAGGCATTTGTTTGCTAGGGAAGCAAGTCTTTGAGCAGATTTGATGCAGTATTGCTCTTCAAGACGTGAGTCTACAATAAGGTGGAATTTCTTAGAGTCCGACACATAAGGTTTCACCCAATCCAAAAGCTTCTGCTCAGTCCGAGGTAGATTTCTCTCCACAGCTCGCCTTCCAGTGATTAGTTCATAGAGAACAACCCCAAAGCTCCAAACATCACTTTTAGCTGTCAGCCGGCCAGTCTGAACATACTCTGGAGCAGCATAACCTACTGTGCCAACAACCTATCAATCATAAAAAGATAATCCATTAGTAATGTATTCTGCAAATTAGCAGGATCAGCATGCATCTCAAAAGTTGCAAACTTGCAATCCATTATTTAGTGAATCCAATAAGCATCATCCATCACTTTATTCAGATATCTTCAATCAAACTTTAATCAGAAAGTTTCTGATGTTAGAACTGGAATGATTAGTGCCGTTAGAATCAGTAAATTCTCCTAAGTAAAAACCGTTTCATTAGCATTTGAACATCTTAAGAAGGGGCAAAATTCCCAAATCCACTATGAGAAGATAAATAACTTACTGAGGTTGAAACATGGCCTAGTCCTTCAGGAGGTCCCTGCCTAGCCAGTCCAAAATCTGAGAGCTTTGCATTATAGTCCTCATCTAGCAGAACATTTGATGTTTTAAAGTCTCGAAATATTAGCTGCAAAAATGTAAAGCAGATCAAAATCATGCAAACCAAACTTAGGAAATAACTTTGGAGGCCTGTGTTATGGATAAAATCTGCATGCTAATCAAGTAATCTGTAAGAATGCAAACATATAGGTTCCAAAATTCACATTTATTAAGAAATTATAAATTAACATAGAACCCCTGCCCTGCAATCTTCATTTACCACAATTTCAGGACTCGGAGGCACAAAAGAATACAGTACCTGAAAATCCATTTCTTCGTGCAGGTATGCCAATCCACGAGCTGCATCTTGGGCGATCTTTAATCTTGCCATCCATGGAAGAGGTGTTGGAACCCGGGCCAATAGATGATCCTCCAAGCTCTTATTACGCATAAGCTCATATACCAACAACCGTTGCATCCCTCGTTCATCATCTTCCGCACAATATCCCACTAACTTGACAAGATTCGGATGATTGACCACACCCAAAAAATTCACCTCATTGATCCATTCTTTATGCCCCTGAATAGTAGAATGCCAAACAGAGACATTCCCATGAGACAACCTCAAACACTAGATTCACTTTGCATCTTCATTTTCCAAAAGCTTGGAGAGACCCAACATAAATATGATTAAAACTAATTAGAGAAATAAGTTCACATTGCAAATAAATCATCTAGGAATTGAGATAACAACTGTATTTAACTTTACAAAGCAAGAAGTGCAGATTTCAAAAACGTGGCAGACAACAATGGACCCAACCATTACAAAATTGAAAAAATGATTAACGTAGCCGAGTCCCACAAAATTTGGCATGACAAAATTTACATTAAACATTCACATTACTTAATTCAACGACATATTAACTAACAATTATAACTTTATAAGCCAAAAAATAATATACAAACGAAGGAAGTGAAAAAATTAGAAAGAGTTCGTGCCTGGAAACCGTGACGATTCAACTGTTTAATAGCAACATCCAACTTTGAATCAGCACCGTTAATTTCTTGATGATCAGAAACCCTAACAACACCTCTATACACACAACCAAACCCTCCTTCTCCAATCAACAAGGCTCTGCTGAAGCCTCTGGTAGCAGATTTCAGTTCAGCAAAAGAGAAGACTTTGAGATCATTGGCTCTACGCTGAGTCAGCATCTCGTAAAACCCAACCGAGTCAGACCAGTCTCTGGTGGAGTCGGAATCGAACTCGGACCGTCTGGTGTCGACGCTACTAGATGCTACACTGAATGACCGGGCCCATGATACTTTGGAAGCCCTTGAAACAACGACGTCTTCGTCGTTCCGTCGCTCCCCGTTTGTGAAATGAAAACACTTCATTTTTGGAAAACAAAAGAAACGAATAGAAATGCTGAGTTTTGGACAGAAAGAAGAGATTAATAGAAGGATGGGTCAAACGGATGCTCTCTGGTTTGGTGGTGAGTAATAAGTAGATAAAAATTAAAAAAAAAAAAAATTGGGTAAGTGTTATTTTATGCTGTAAGAAAAGAGCAAAAAACAAAGCAAGCGGACGATGATTTGGTTGGGTTGTTGTCGTTTTGTAAGAAAGAAAAAAGGAGATCACGAGGGCGGATTCAGAAAGGGAGGTGGCGTTATATACAAATATCAGATGCAGTGTACGTTTCAGACAGTGGAGCTTCCATTATTCAAATTCAACTTTTTCTTAAGAAATTCTATTAATTTAGGCTTTGGCTTTTACCATGTTCATATTATATTTTTTTAAATTCAAATTGAGTTATGAAATATTCTTGTTAGGCTCCAAATTAGACTTTAAGGCAGGAGAGTGGTCAAATAATTAAGCCATGTTATTCATGGTCAGCAAGCTCTGCGTTTATAATATTATCTATTATTTAATATAACTTAATAAACCCCCTGAATCTTGCACTTTTAGTTTTAGAGGTTGCTTTTGTTATTTTTAAAATGATAAAGGGCTCTTATAATATCATTGTTTCAAGAAAGAACGTTGATCAAAATGGTCGCATTCTTTTCTCGAGTATTTTCATTCAATGGCACTTCCTGTTTACCAACGTAAATGGGAGCCAGAGGTCTGGGTGGGTTAGACCAAGCCAAGTATTAAAGGTTTGTTAAGTTACGACCCTGTAAAAGTTCAGGTAAATTTAATTATTATTATTATTATTATTATGGAGGCTGCTTGTGATTTACACTGATTAGCTAACCTAGCTAATATATAATTAATTTCACTAAACACAATTAATTACAAATCATAACATAACAGGGAAAGCCATCACCAGTCACCACAACCACAAGCAACAATTATCGAGAGGTTGTTGTTACATCAATGGAATAACGTATATTTTTTAACCTGACCATACATTGAATCGTGTAATTTCTATTACCTCCTTAACAAGCAACTCCATGCATTGGTTCACCTCATGAAATCTTCTGCTTCCTCAACCCAATGAATCAGAGATTTAGATAATTAAATAAGAAGAAAATTCTCATAATCTCAAACGTAGTGGATGGTTGATATATATATACACGAACCTTAAAGTGACAAACCGATGATCGATTAATTGTGTTCTAAGCAATACAAAGAGAATCCCGAAATAGAAAGCTTATGGTGTATCAAATTTTGCTGTAGAATTGGTTTAATTTGAATCCCATATATCGGATATTTGTCGAGTACAGTATCCCGATGTAATTGTGTTTGTGTTTTGATGAAGTTATTACAGATAAGAGTGATTTCTACGGTTTGTGGAGTGGATTTTTTATTGGTGGGACTGAGTCTCGATAATTACTTTTAAACAGCTACGCATGCGCCAATATACGTATAATTACCACTTGACTTGAGTCATGGCCATGGGGCAGTAATTAAGAAGCTTCATTTCAGATCAGGTTTTGAGAATGTGCCTTCAAACAGTTTTACTTTCTGTAAAGACGTAAAACATATGCTTCTTTTTTAAGATAAAAGAAAATTGTGTTGTTGGATACACAGTTGAAACTTGATGATATTGTTTGAATTCAATCTCGACCCTTTCACATTCCTCTCTTCTTCCACACTACAAGTCTACTAACCAACTCTCTAATTCAATTTTTAGTCTGTGTTTTTCGTCATCCTACTTCCTACAAATATTAGAAACGTTCAATGTTTGAGGTAATCAAATTCAATCTCGACTTAATTATTAGTTGAATTTTTAATATTAACTATTGATTTATTGATTTATATCCATTTAATCTGTTGAATTTAATATAACTTCAAAGAAAAGATATATATATCCAGCACGAAATTAATTATCAACTGATGTACACTTTTAAGTCTAAAGTTTGAATGATTGCATATCATCTTGCTCAGGTTTTATTTCTGTAAAGAATATGCATTTTTAAGGAATAATGTTTTACGAGCACAGACTAATTCTATATCTCATATTTCATGTAACGTCTAGGATTGCTTAGAAAAAAATTTAACTGTAAGTTAAAAGAAAATTTTATGGGTTCGTCCCTTGAAAATACCAACTGCTAAATGAAGCTAGCTCCAACTGTTGAAAATGAAGGCAGTTCTTCAGTACTCATCTCCAATGTCGCTGTCCTCAGTGGGATACATTTCAATGGCAGTGAGAAGTTAGCCGGATATATCTGTATCACCTAATATATATATATATATATATATATATATATATATATATTATATATATATATAATATAAAAAAACCACGTCGTCTATCTATCAAGAAGTAAGTTGAACTAAATTAATGCAACAGTTGACTTTGGTTATAAAATTTGATGTTTAATTGACCAAGTGAATTTGTTTCACATGTAAAGATTAACAATCCCCTGAACCACTAATTTTTATTTTTATAACCTTTTTTTTAATTAGTTAAATCTCGAAGTTGATCTGCTACTACGTCATCCACGCTATATTGTATATGATACGAAGAATGACACCCAATCCCCTTTCTTTTTTTTTTTTTTTATTTTATATCGAAGTTTGTTTGCATGTATTTCAATTAATTTTTAAGTTTTAAATTATCAATTACATGAGTCTTATAATTATCTCTATTAGTACTTAAAGGGTTAGTCAATAAAGTGAGTCCATAGTCATCTCCATTAACCCTAGGAGTGTCTAGCTAGCTTCTACCTTAACTAATTATTAGGTCTTGGAATTATTTGACCACATAAGAACCTCATAGTATCTCTTATTAGCTAATGCTAAGAGGGTCAATCAGGAAGAGTCTTAGTAGTCATCTCATTATGTCTGAGAGACTTAAACTCTGAACTCATAAACTTCGTTTACTTTTTTATATCATACCACTCAATAGTGGTTATCCATTTTAGTTTCATATAATCTTGCAATAAAGTACCCAACTGATTGCATCTGTTATTATATTATATATATATATATATATATATAATATATATATATATATAGGAGAGAGAGAGAGAGAGATGAGACTACTCTTAGAATAAGAAATTAAGAGGCGATAACAATATTTTTGCTTGGAAAGAGAGAAATCTGGAAAAGAATAGAAGAATTGAAGAAGAGGAGAAAGTGATGAGGTCCTATTTTAATTTTGGTATAAGTCCAAGATAGAGAAATAAGTTTGAGGGTTTTTTTTATTTTAGTCTATATATATAAATCAAGTAATTAAATCTTTTACAAATACTTGATGGGTGTTTAATTTTTTTTTTAAATACTATTTTATGATACTAAATAATATGATATTATTTCAGAAGAGTTAACATATTATAGAGGATAAACTTTATGAACTTGGAGTCATATATATCCTAATTAATAATTAATTGTCATAAATAAAACCACTCATATATATCATAATGCATGTAGTACGGGTTACTTAGGGTCCTTTTGGTTTGCTATTTTGGATAGGATTTTGGAAATAATATTGGATAGTTGAATATGGTGATTATTAAGAGGTAAAATTTAAAATTTAACAAAAAAAAACCCCTAGGTTTGCTAATTTAACTAAACACCCTAATATATAAAAATTTTGTAAAATGACAAAAACACCCCCACCCACCCACAGTGCCAGATTCCGGCCACCACCGCCGGAATCTGGCATTATGACGTAGACCGGTCAGACCTGGCTGAACGTGCGTTGATCTGGCCGTCAGCGATGACAAAGATATGGCCGTCGTTGTTAGTCAACGACGACAATTTCTTTGGCGGTCACTAACGACCAGATCTGACCTTTTCCGGTCAGATCCACTGTGGAAAATGTCAGATCGGTGAATTACCGGCCAATTCCGGTTGTTTGTAGACCATTGTGATAGATTTCGACTACCATCGACGGTGGATATATATATATCCTTTGGGAAAATATATATATATATATAAAACGTTAATATTCATTATTTTGCCAGCTCTGGAAATTGATCAAATAGAGAGGGAGTCATAGTTATAGTCATAGATGGGAACCCAGGAAAAACAGTAAGAAAACAAAAAGGCGGAGGGGATAATGTTTATAAGCATGGTGATGAGGGTCAAGGTTGACTGATTGTGGTGGTAGTGGGTCTCTAATTTTGTTTACAACGTTATAGCCTCTCTTTCTCTCTCTCTCTCTCTCTTTCTGACAATTGATATCAGCTGAGCAGCTTGTTATGTCTAATCGCCAAACTGTGATCTGTTCTCCATCACTTTATCTCTGAGTTCGTACACATTTCTTTCTTTTTCCAGGCTATCCCTACCGACCCTCCCCATCTTGTACCTTTCAATCTCATCAGGGAATCACTAGTTACGTAGCTTTATCAATCACGTTACAATCCAACTAGACGGGCCTAACTAATTGAGTATAGATCCGACCATTTCTCATGGATGAGATTTATAAGTTTGAATATATCTCATATTGATAAATATTTTTTAATCTAATTATACCAAAAACTTTTATTTATTGTCATGAAACTACCAGCAGCATGGTTCTTTAATTACCAGACATCAGTCAAAGAAGCTTGGCAACTACGGCGGCAATTTGCCCCCTATTATTTTTCTTTTTCGTTTTTCTTCTGTTGCTTTAGTGCTCTATGATCACCAGTTCTTTGGTTTCCCAGAACTATGGTGACAATTTGCCCCCTATTATTTTATCTTTGGAGATCAGACCAGCACTGGTACACTTAAACTTACTGTTGCATTAATGTTACCAGTACTTCGCTAACATACAGTCACGTTCTGCATTAATTTGATGAGTAATAAACCCATTCCCTGAAAACTTTATGAAATTGAGAAAAGAAGAGTCATGGGCAACAGCTTGAGAGTTCCCCTGGACAGTGAGTTATAAAGGGTGAACAGTACTAGCTAGTTAGGTATAGGGGCCGAGGGGGATAATAACTCGTCTCCTGAAACCAATGGGTTATAGAGTTTAGAGCCACAATTATGAGATCTCTGATGTGTGAGGTACATCGTACAAGCACGAGACCTTGTTCCATGCACCATCCATAACAGTCTGCATGAAAAACTTCAGCTTTTTTTTTTAAAACCTATCTCTACGTTCTTTAAGCTGCGCTGACAATATTCATCATTCTCAGAAACCAACATTACTTCTCCTTCAAGTAAACACAGTTGTCTCTCTCATGATTCAAGTAAACCCAACCAGCTAGCTCCGTTCTAGTTCATTTCTATCGACCCTTTGCCCACGAATATTGCAAGCCAACGTCACATTATTTTCCAATAATATTACAATTTATATATCGAGAAACTTAATCTGTTATTATGTTTGATTATTAATTAAGCTCTAAAAACTTGAAGATCCATAAGCATAAATTTTTGGATGCTCTTTGATGTATATATGGAGTTAAAATGATATTTCTTAGTTACTTTTTGAGGTAAACTCTCATATTTTACAAGGGGGTTGAAGTAGTTTTCATGAAAACTACAATTTATTCTTATGATTGAAGAGATCACGGATGAAGTAATGTATTAACCAAAACCATATGATGAGTAATTGACGTTTACCTTAAGCAGTTCATATGCATGCATGCAGAATTTATAAATGATAATTAAGAAGAATCATACAACATATCTTAAAGAGGGAGTAATAAAGGGAAACAAACTACTTTGAAATGAGATTATACAGCGATCGATCGACAGCGAATTCGACCCAATCAGAAAGAAAAGCAACAACTAACTAAAGGGTCAGATAAGAAAGAAGCATGCATAAAGAATCAACTCATACGATTTTGTTTCTAGTTAAACACCTGACTTTAAACCACGAACATCAAATTGGTGCAACTAATTAGCTAGCTACAAAAACTCCCACAACAGACAATCAGATTAGTAGTGTTGTATGATTATAACATAAAATCTGTAAAGACAACCCAAGTGTCTCTTTCAAAGTTTTCGTAAGTAGGTGATAGTAATCCTCCGGGCTCAAGCATCATGGAAACTTGGTTTATTCTTGAACAATACCTGCATTATGCTACGGGGTGAGCTCACGAACTTCAAAGAAAGAGCGATTCTTGACAACAATGTCATACATATGGAGAGACTTGAAGTTGGCGAAATTTATTGGAAGAGATATGAGGTGAGCGCTGTCTTCAGACTTGTGGAATTGGAGAAGATTAGGTTGGTGGGAGTTGTGGTAGCGAGACCAGCCGAGTTCGGTGAGTCGTAGTTCAAGGTCAGAGTAAGAGTGGATCTCCTGGTTGGTTGGGAGATAAACCAGGACCCTGGGTCGAGCCCCGGGTGCTGTGGCGGTGCCAGGGAAGGGGGGCTCCTTTTGCTCGAAAGATTCTCTGGTTGGGTTTGGAATGAGGCGGGTCACACCATTCTTTTCAAAAATCCACACACCAGACATTGTTTCAAAAGAGAGAGAGAGAGAGAGAGAGGAAGGTGGTGTTAGATTTCCAGCACAGCACGTGAATGCTGAGATTCATATGAGATGACTGTTGAGACTAGACACTAGTACATATTTATAAGCCAATTAGATGCTCTTTGTACCCGAGAGGACTTGAAGAGGAATGTGAACAAAATTTAAAAATATATATATATATATATATTATGATTACAATAATGTAAATATTTTTCGAGATTTTAAAATTATGAGTTTGATAAGAATTAACTACCTCTATTAAAAACTAGAGAAAGATTGGAACTAAACTAGAAATATTATCTCAATAATCTTGTTTAATTTGTTGATTAATTTTGAAGGAGTTGTTTGGTAAATTAAAAAGATTATTACCTGAATTAATTATTTAATGTGAAACACATATATAATATTATTCATTCAAACTATAATTTTTATGGATTCATGACAATTAACCTTCTCAACCTACATTGGATCGTCTTGGAATTTGAGACTAGACACTAGTACATATATATATAGACCGATTAGATGCATGGAGGATGCTTATAGTAATGGGGGGACGCATGAACAAAATTTAAACTAGACATATTATCTCAATAAGCTTATTTAATTATATTTATATCTATTATTTCTTTATTAATTTGCGAGATTTATTCTTTAATCCATGAGTGAACTCTTGTTATTATTCAACCAAAACTTTTAGGATTTAATTATCCGATGTTTAGTTGTTTACCTCTAAACACGATAATAACATGCTCAAAACGAGATCTTTGTTGAATTGTTGATATTAACCTTTTCAGTCCACATTTGATTTTCTTGAATTATATATTTATATGGGTAATATTACGTTAATAAACGAATCTCATAAATTTTTTCTCACAAATCCAACGTGACACCACCATATCAAAAACCAATTATCAATTGTTACGTCATGTTTATAAGATTCATTTGTAAATCAATATTTATTGTATCTATATATATCATGAATTTTATGTAACTTGTAAGAACGATTTCCCTAATAAATAATAATGCTATGACTTTTGCAAATCGAAATATACTATATTAGGTGAATTTTTGCACCAGCTGATGCACTTTTTTTTTTTTTTTTTTTTTGTTTTTGTTTTGTTCTATCCCATTGGAAGATAGTTTCTATATATGTTACGACAAAAAGGGAGGAATAATTATACAATTAACACAAGATTCAAAGCTTAACAATCGTGTTATTCAGTACTGAGGGCACAATTGCTTAGCTAGCCTTTGCGTATCTGGACGAGATTTTCTCTCAACAATCAAGACTCCAGTAAAAGAGTTGTCTCACTTGTCAACTCAATCATAAGTTGCCCCCCCTAGGTTCCTCAATTATTCAGATTCCTAGTGCTGAAATTTCGTATTGTTCTGCTACACATGCATCCTAAACACATAACAAACTGAGCAGCATGCTTCTTATTTGTGATTGTGAAAGATCATCAGACTCCTGTCATGTTTGCATGGGGCCAGGCGAAGTAGTCCTGTTTTTGTTTAAGAATTCTATTAGTTGCTCTCTCATTTGGGCCAGAGGTAAGAGCCTATTTGTGTCTTTCTTTCGGGGTTGTTCGGATATATCTACACTTCATCTAACTCTTCTATGGATGGTTGATCCGGCTCATCGAGGGGTTGGATGAGACTATAGTTGCTATGAAGCATGACCTTTGTTTTTAAGACGTTTTTGTACAATCTCTGAAAGCCTTAGGATCGCTCTTGATCTCTCTTACTCCCTATCTCGTTGGAAACCTTATGGTGTTGGATGAAACACTCGCATGTTGTGGATCCAAGGTCGGCCCAGGATGACGTTGTATGGTGAAGGACAATCAAGCACTAGAAAATGGTTTGCTTGTTGACTCTGCTGGTGTAGACAGGCAGAGCGATTTCTCCTATGGTGTACTTCTGCTCGGAACTGAACCCTACCAGTATGTGGTTGGTCGTCTGCTGATGTTTGTTTCATCCAGTCTCATGGCCTTTACTGCTTCAAAGAGAGATGTTGCTAAAGATCCCCTGTTATGAATACTCTCTGACCAGGATGTTTACGTCTGGAGAGAGATGACTAGAGCGTTGTGATGAGGCTAGGTGGTACTAGCTCGTCATCTTCGAACTGGATTACCTGGTTGTGTGTCGGCTGGGAGGGCGGATGGATGGATTGGGCTTCAAGGTGATGGTTGGCTCGGCATAACACTTGGCCATGATAGCTTACCCCGATTTCCGACCCACCAGAGATAATAAGCAGAAACCCTTGGTATAGGTTCTCGCGTTTGAGAGGGGGGGGGGGGGGGGGGGGGGGGGAGATGCTTCCTTCGAGCTTTTCTGGCTGATTGTGTTCTTCCCTTTATCTGTCAACAATCTTGGAGATGTCTCCTCTCAGTAGTGCGGCGGCTTCCAACCGCAGGCGATGCAGTCTGCGGTGTTATGATCATGGTCACCGTGGAATTCGCACCACATGGTAGTGTCCCTCATTGCTTGGGATTGACTTGTTCGGCCACTTAACGTAGGTCTCATCCCTTTCATGATTGCCACGACCTAGGCTGGTTCGACATTGAGGTTGTACTCTAGAACCTTGTATCGGTTCGATCCGAATGGTTTGTGTCGGCTCTAATTAGCTGGCGGTCAAACGGTTTTCTGACTTTGCTCGGAGTGCGTGAGTGGTTGGTAATGGGCTCAATCGATTCTAGGATCTGACCTCCTATCATTCCGCCTCCGGTCACTATCGTCGTACCTAGCATACCTCATCCGTTCATCTCATCATCCTCCCACCTTATCTGAATTACAGCTTTGGCTAGGGCGTCTTCCATCGGTTACAGTCAAGCTTCGTCAAGTCTTTGTATAGTTCTCCATCTGGGAGGAGACCTTTTCTGAAGGTGTCTATTGCCGTCTCTGGTTGTAGGAGGGGATGGAGACTTTTTCTTTGTTGAATTTGCTAATGTACTCTCTTAGTGGCTCCCCTATCTTCTGTAGACTCTGTAAAGGTCGGCTGATAGCTTCTCGAGTTTCTTGTTGTTGGCGAATTCTCACAGGTGTCGGTGACTGCAAATAGTTGATTGAATTGTTTGGAGGTTTGTGTACCACTGAAGAGCGGGGCCGAAGAGGCTTAAACCGAAACTCTTACACATGCAGGCTTCTTTCAGTGTTCGGGGTATCGAGACAGCGAACATCCGCTGCTTGTAGGAGGCTTTGGTCATCTGGGTTAGTTTACCGTCATAGGACTTCATGCTGGGGATGGTGATTTGTGTGGCATCTCGACTAGCGTAATTGCATCCCAAAGGTTGAATCGACATAGCAGTTAGATTGGCTCTTTTTTGTTAGGATAGCATTCCTGGTATGCGCCTCATCACTGCCTCTATGTCGGCTAGTCTATTGGCCATATTTACTCCATGAGAGACGATGCCACTAGGTCGTCCTGATTAGAGGTGGAAAAGCAGCTCGGCCCGGCCCCCCCGACCCGCGCTGGTTGCTTTTAGTGGCGGGTCAGTCCTAACCTGCCCGCACACATTGCAGGCCGGTTAGGCCCCAATGTTGGGATTGCTGGCCCAACCCGGACCGCCAACCTTACCCGCCGTAGGCCACAGGTTGGGCCGGGTTAACCCTCTTTTTGATTTTTTATTTATTTGTTTTGTTTAAGTTTAAATGTTTAATTAACTTTTCAAATGATATATTAACAATTTATAAATGAATAATGTAATGTTTTTAGTTAATTGTTAATTTTTTTTCAAATATCAATAATTAAATTAATTAATTTTTTTTTTTTTTTTGTTAACATTCCAAATATAATTCAATTTTAATACATTAAAATTGTAATATAAGATAATTAAATTATTCATTTATTAAAAAATAAATAAGAAATTACAATAATTATTGCCTCGTTAAAAACCTCATCAAGAAAAACCCAATAGGACAAAAACTTGGTAAGGAAAAAGTGCAATAATTGACAATTAATTTACAAGTTACAATTTACAAAACAACTAATTTTGGGGTTCACTAGACCTACATCATCCGTATCATCTATATTACAAAATTGAAATGATTCTATTAAAGTACGTCGACAACCTCGTATTGACCTTGGGCACGACTGTTCCCATCTCGAAGACATGTGAGGACTTCAATCATTTTTTGTGAAATTTTAGTCCTCCTTTCATTTAAAATTCTTCCACTTGCACTAAATGTTTGTTCGGATAGATGGTTGAGACAGGAACAGCGAAAAACATCCAAGGCAAGTCTTGATAATACCGGAAAAATACATTTTCTAGCTTTCCAATAGTCTAAGAGATCAATGTTGGCTCTCTGTTGTGGATCTACTGGTAACATTTCAGGTTACCAATATTGTTGAAGCTCATTACTCTGCGACTGCATGGAAGACAGTACATTAGTTTTTGTTGGTGGTGGAGCTTCTGAAAGGAGGTTGTCTTCGGATTCGGGTCCTCTTCAGCCTATTCAGTGCACCCCAAGAGTAGAAGTCTTCATTTGTTTTCTCTGATGCAGCTTCTCTGGATGTTTCGCCTCTTTGCGGTTCCATACCTGTTTTCATATTGGAAATATACTTCGAAAAGTATTTTTTTTACCTCTCCTATTTGATTGGCATATACTTCGGTTTGTAAATTTTCACATAAATTGTCAAACCATTTTCTAAACCTGCTAATTTTTCTAGGATCAAATATAGCACCTAAACATAAAGAAAGATGGGTTTCCAATATTTAAAAAAAAAAAATTCCATTGCCTTTATTGGTGCATTAAAATACATTGTCTTTGTTTTTATAAATAATTCAGAAATTTTTATATTGTGTATTACTAATGAACAGTAAGATATAAACACCAGAAAGTTGTAAAGTGGATTGGTAAAAAGTTTTAAGAAAAGAATGAATAACTTTAGCTATTTGCCAATCTTTTCTACCAATAATGAGGACCTCTATTATTTGCTACAAAATAACTAATTATATTAGCATAGGTAAACATGAATCAAGCATTAAATAAGTACTATTCCATCTAACAGGCATGTCTAATGCAAAATTCTAGGAGACATATTTGATTTTATACAAGCGTCTTGAAATTCAGCATTTCTTTTATTACTACTAGTATCCAGCTAAACAATCTCAATTCTATTAATATTTCTTTAATTGTTTTCATACCACTTTTCACAATTAAATTAATAACATGGCATGTACAAAGTTGGTGAAAAAACTTCAAATTGTTATATAAAGGTAATTACTTTGAAAATAATCTATAGCATTACTATTAGAACTTGTATTATCTAAGTTAAACTTATCACTTTACTAACAATATCATAATCTTCTAAAACTTTAACAATTTTATTATAAATTTGTTCACCACTATGATCACCTCATTAATCTAATCATAATAAGATTTATTTAATTTACATTCATTATCAAAATAATGACTAGTCACACAAATATAATCTTGTTTACTCTACCACTCCAAATATCGGCAGTTTAGAGCCACTAACATGACAAGTATTTTATTTATTTTTTTAATCTAATTTCATTTTTCTAAACAATTTTATTAAATCATTTCTAATTGCAGTTTTAGAATAACTTTTAAATCTTGGAAAAAATGAATTTTGAACAAATCTTTCAAAATATTATCTTCAGCCATATTAATAGGTTGATCAGTTACACGCAATATATAAAGCTAATTGTTCCTATACATCAGAATTATAACATTATTTAGTACCCATATTAGTTATTTGAGTCTGATTGCTTTTTCTATTTCCATGTTGATTAATATGTTTATTAGCATGCCTTTTTAAAGTACTAGTACCATTATCTGAATCAGCTTTATAAATATTTCCACAGTATTTGCATCTCGCTTTCTTGACTTGAACGTCATTTTCTGTCTCGTAAAACTTGTCAAAATGCGCCCAAACGTCTGATGTGTGTCTGTCTTCGCTTTCGACGACAGTTGATAATCCCGCCTCAGCTTGAGATGAAGTTGGACGAGCACGACAATTACGAGGACGACTTATAGAACCACCGGGAGCTGTTGGAATCGGGGGCATATTTTGAGGTGTATTGGATTCTGAGAATGGAAAAGCGGGACTATTTGAATCTCCTCTTACATTTATGTTAGTAAAATTAGCGGGACTAGGACTAGGATAGTAGTTTCCTTCATCATTGTAATTGATGGGAGAGAAATATCTATCCATTGTAGTTGAAAAAAAAAATTGATGTAGAAGAAATAAAAATTAAAGAAAGAGAATCGGAATATGGAAATTGGAATTTGGAATTTGGAAAATTGGAAATATGAATTAAAAATTGCAAAAACTAATAAAAATTAAAATACAAGCAAATTGATAACAAAGAAATTAAGAGAATAAATGAATAATTGAGAGATTAGAGATTACAGAATATGAGAAAATGAGAGAATTTGAGTTGTGAGAAAAATGTGAGAGTTTAGGGCGAATTTATAAAAAAAAAAAGGGAAGGAAAAATGACGAAAAAGACCCCTCCAACGGCTATATTTCAAGGGTAAATGGGTAATTTGAAAAAATAAATAAATTTTTTTATTTTATTTTTATTTTTTTCGGGCCCACCCACGGGTCAACCCGACGGGTTGACAACAGCCAACCCGCCGGGTTGACTGTTTTTTTAAAAGAGACAAAACAGCAACTCGTCGGGTTACGAGTTGCCATTTTGCAACTCAGCCCGCCCAGGGGTTGCTGTCGGGTTGGGTTCAACCCGGACCGCCATATTGGCGGTTCGGGTTCAACCCGTTTCATTGCGGGCCGGGTTAGGGTTGACCTATCTAACCCGACCCATTTGTTCCACCTCTAGTCCTGATTGATTTGGTTGGCCATATGATTCACACTCGTTGCGTTTTGTTGGGTCAATCCACGTGGTATAGCTTGATGGACCATTCCGTCGTGTGTCGTCAGGTGGCCTGGATCCCAATTCATTCCCTCTAGTTGGATGACTCCTCTTGTGACCGATCAAGTGTTTCGCCCCACATGGATTATAAAAGGGGGTTTGGGATTCGCTCAGTCCGTTGGGATGGATGGACTCGAGCGAGGTGGTTTGAAGGAGTGGGAGACCGTTCGACCCTCGAGGATGAGTCGAACTGAGTGGGATTTGGGTAGGGATGGTTGACTGAATGTGAGACATGATGGTGAGGATGGGTGGCTCTTGTTGTAACGGGCTTTCTGTCACTTGGACACCTTGATCTCGCTCCTAATACGGATTGACCGAGAGTGGTTCTATTGGTAGCCCCCGTTCGGTGTGAGTCAGAGCTGAATCGTCAATTAATGACAAACATAAAGGGCGCAACCTTTTATCTCAGATCGTTGGTTTGTGCTCTAGAGTTTGGAGAGGTTACATAGACAGAATGGAGGCGCAAAACTGATTGGGTTGTACCTGACAAGGCAGAAGCTCAAGATCATAAAATTGACTTACCTTCTCTTTTAGAGACTGGTTTTCGGCCTTGATAGAGACGTTCTTGATCTGAATGACAGTGTTCTCAGCTTCTAGTGTAGCCACCTTATCTGAGTGTTGTTGCATGAGGGCGGTTAGAGCCTCTAGTCTAACCTCGAGGCCAGGATTGGTGTTATCAGAATTTTCAGCAATAGATAATTTCTTTACGCAGCAGGGTTTATAAGACGAATGATTGCCAGAGGCCCCACGGTGGGCACTAAACTGTAGATGCAAAAATCTACCTTCGCAGAAAGAAGGACTGATCTTGTGAGGTTGAGGCCACTAACGATCTACTTCACCTGCACATGTAAGAAAACAAGCATGAAGCAAACGGAAAACACCAGGGTGCTGTTTGCCGTAGGCACTCCGACCCTCAAGTTAGCAAGGCTGAGTGAGGCTAGTTTAGTGAGGGTTAGAGAGAGCAAAAGCTACTGGAAGTCTAGTCGGGGACTGTGACTACAACTATAATGCGAAGTTTTCAAGTGGGAACTCCAAGGTTTGAAGGTGTAATGTCTTTGTCCTTTGTGAGCGAGCTAACCTCTGTTTAAATAGTGATTACATGGTCTTCGAATCCTATTGGGACTGGGAGTCCTTGCAGTAATGGTCCTCCCAAAGAATGGAGCCTTTGACTCTCTTATCTCAGCGGGAAAGGGAGTCCTAGCGTGCCTAGGATACGGACCTTAGAGGAATTGAGATAGTAATTAACTTCCTTAGTAGAGTTCAAGTAGTACTGGCGTTCGTAAGGGACTGTGGCCTCCGAGTTGATCGTAAGCCCATAAGGCGTTCCAGGATCTAGAGGCTTGGGTCCAAATGGTGAGGAGCTGGGAACGCATACCAAACGTGCCTCATCTACAGAACTCTGATTTGGGCCCCATCGAAATTAGGCCTGAGCTTTCATCTTTGTTGGAGGTGTCTTCGTCTTTAGGCCTATTTGGGCCAATGACATTTTTTGGTCCTAACAATAGGCGATTCAAGAATCAAGCTACCCTAAACTCAACAATAAAGGACACTCATATACCATATGGATCCTTTCATAGTCTTTACTGTTGAGAGGTTCAATATTAGACCCCTTGGTTGATATATATATATTGTTATTCAAACTCTTGTTGTACCTTGAAGTACATAATTGTTATTTGCAAGCTTGTGCGAGTGCTTGTGCAATTTGAGTTTAAGATATATGTAGGTTTACAGTTCACTAATTATATATACCAATTCTCTCTTTACTACATCATGCATTCAAGTGAAAACAGCGTGATCGATCTTTGAAATGATAAATTAAAATCAAGATGTCTTCCACCTTGTTATTAATTTGTGATGTAATTCATGTATGGGAATTTCTTAGTTATGGTTTTGCAAGTAATGTTGTCTGTTTTATTGATAAATAATAAAATTATTGCATGCATAGTTGATGGTATTACTATTACCATTTCGGCATTTTCAATTGTGAATTTGAAATTTTTAGCATGTGTAATAAATAAAATTATGCAATAAAGGCGAAACACCTGCCATCAGGCCGTCTTAGCTCAGTGGTAGAGCGCGTGGCTTTTAACCACGTGGTCGTGGGTTCGATCCCCACAGACGGCGTTTTGCTGCTATTTTATATTTTTATTTTTAACCACGTTTTGAGAATGTTTTGCTTGTGGTTATGAAGGACAACGTTTTGGTATTTTTTTTTTTTAATATATTTTATACTCTTATTCTTTTATTTAATTTCTTGTTTTGCAGTTTTACTTATTGTTATGAGAACGTCTTTGCAATAGTTGGATTCAAATTGGTGAAAATAATATAGTCGACATTTTTATTTTAAAGATTGATTGAAATTGTTATAATTGTAAAATAATCCATTTAAATTGATTTGTATATGATCTAAAACCTAGAAAACGTTTAAAATGAATGAACGTGAGTATTTGTTATGCTTCTTGTAAGTGTGGCAAGTAATCATAAATGAAGAAAAAAAATGTTATTAAGGGGCGTTTGGATCATATAATATTTTATTATAAAAAGATATTATACTAATGGAATAAAAGATTACCTTGAAGATTACTAGGAATGTTTAGAAAATATGTTTGGTTGGTTTGAATAAATTGGTGAATAATATGTTTGATTGAGAGGATAAATTGATGAGTATGTTATTTAGATTACTAAATTACCCTTATTTTTAAATATTAATATAACAATATTTTATATTATTATTTTTTGAATAATTTATTTTAACCCTTACTTTTCAGATTTAGCAAAAACATTCTAGCAACAAAAAACATTTTAAACTTAAAAAAAACACCCTTACCTACCCCAAGCCATTGTTGGCGGCCGCTATCAGTGCCACAGATCTGCCTGTGAAATGGCCAGGTCTTTAGTTGTGAAACGTCGACTGTTTCACGACCAGATCAGTCGTCATTTCACGGCCACATCTTTGGCCGTGAAATAGCCAGATATGACTTTTTCCGACCATGGATCATAGATCTATAGATCCATGGTCAGAAAAACCCTCACCGACGCATGACCTGTCGTACGCCATTATGATGACTTTTGGCAACCTTCGACGACGGTCAACGATGGTGGCTAGTTTTGGGTATAATGACAATAACAAGGACAATGTTATCCGAAAATTTAAAAAAACGAGGACAAAAGTGTCTGCATGAGTGAATTTGATGTTTTGTAAATGTTAACAAATATCAAGTTTTTTTGACCAAATGCTCAACCGTTTAGAGGCAACATGGGAAACAAAACAAAATTGTATTACCAGAGTAAGTTTTAATAGTAGCGCCCCCCACCCCCACCCCCACCCCCCGGCAGTACTAAGATTCTCGGCAATATACCTCCCAAATGCTACTGTTTGTCATAAAATATTTCGAAAATAATTTTTTATAAACTAACCAAACATTGTCATCTGCTTAATTTAAAAAATATTACCGTTGTAAAAAGGGTCATCTCTTTTAATCATAGATTAAAGCATGCTCTTGAAATTATGCGTCAATTCATGTATTATATTATTAAAACATCTCTAATAATGCTTTTTATTTTAAAGAGTATATTATCATTATTTTTTAAATATAAAAAATAAAATTTATATTCAAATTCAATAGACTCTTTAAATTAAACTTAATAAATATGAAAGAAACGTGATAGAATAAAGGATTAATAATAAAATATGTAAAACTTATAATTTATTAAATAAAAAAAATAAAGAGTAAAATTTGATTTGTTAAGAGGTGGAGTTAAATTTAATTTTTAATTTATATTTAAAAAATAAAAAATCTATTAAATTTTATTTTTATGGAAAAACTCTATATTATAAAAACTTTTGATCATATTAAAAATCGTCGGTGGAATCAAAAGCTAAATTCCTTATTCAGTGTTGTCACTCAAGTTTGATTAATATATGAAATTAATTAATAATTCCAACAAATAACGAGTGAAATTAATGCTCAATTAACACATTTACTCCCACGATTAATCAATTTTCAAAATTTCTTTTACTGTGGATGTGATGTGACTGGTAATTCACTCCACGGCCTCCAAGTGTACATTGGACCACAAAGATTTCTATAATAACCCAACGGAAAAGCAAAGCAGCCCTTTCAAGGTTACTTGTACGGGAAGGAGCCTTATCTCTCTCTTCTATACCCTTTCACAGTGTCCATGGCCACCGCATTCTCCACCTCCACGTCACTTGCCATCCTGATCTCTTCTTTACCTCCATTGAAAATTTCTTTGTGTTTCTAAACCTAACCCCATCACTCTCTTTACAAAGACCCATTTTCATTTCCAAACCTCCAATGAACGATTTTGTTTTATGTGATAGGTATGATCTCTCCATCCTTTAATATTCATGCTTGTTTTTGTTTTATCTCTAAAAGCTTTTAGTGTTAAGGTATGTTTAGATTGTTATTTGTAGGTACAGTTTCGTTGGTTTTTGGTTTTTGACTGAATGGATGATGGGTGATGGTATATTGAAGACGAGGGACTGAGAGAGGAGACGTGAGTTTTATGGTGTTTCGGAGTTTTCTTGCTATAATTTGTTGAACAAAAGTGAAAGTGATATTAGTAGATTTTTTTTCCTCTAATTTGGAGATGGTTTGAAAGAGTAAAGTTAAGGGCATTTTCGTCTCTAAACCTAAAAGTCTCTTTCAGTCACTACTCACTAACATTATTTAGGGTAAGGATAGTCTAGCAACTGATGTGACAGTTCAGAATCGGAGACTATTAGTAATCCATTTATGAACTGATTAGCTGGAGGTTGTAAGAATAGTATAATGAATATAATTATAAAACTAATTAGGATTAAAATGTAACTCATGCTATTTACTCCCACTTAATACGTTTAATTTATTATATAATATTACGTATTTTTGTATATTTTTTACCTGGGTGTGGAAAGATTTTCATGAAAACTAAATTTATTCTTATGATGAAGAGATCACGGATGAAGTAATATTAACCAAAACCATATGATGAGTAATTGACGTTTACCTTAAGCAGTTCATATGCATGCATGCGAATTTATAAGATAATTAAGAAGAATCATACAACATATCTTAAAGAGGGAGTAATAAAGGGAAACAACTACTTTGAAATGAGATTACACGCGATCGATGGACACGCATTCGACCCAATCAGAAGAAAAGCAACAACTAATTAAAGGTCAGATAAGAAAGAACATGCATAAAGATCAACTCATACGATTTTGTTTCTAGTTAAACACCTGACTTTAAACCAGAACATCAAATTGGTGCAACTAATTAGCTAGCTACAAAAACTCCCACACAGACAACCAGATTAGTAGTGTTGTATGATTATAACATAAAATCTGTAAAGACAACCCAATGTCTCTTTCAAAGTTTTCGTAAGTAGGTGATAGTAATCCTCCGGGCTAAGCATCATGGAAACTTGGTTTATTCTTGAACAATACCTGCATTATGCTACGGGGTGAGCTCACGAACTTCAAAGAAAGCGATTCTTGACAACAATGTCATACATATGGAGAGACTTGAAGTTGGCGAATTTTATTGGAAGAGATATGAGGTGAGCGCTGTCTTCAGACTTTGGAATTGGAGAAGATTAGGTTGGTGGAGTTGGGGTAGCGAGACCAGCCGAGTTCGGTGAGTCGTAGTTCAAGGTCAGAGTAGAGTGGATCTCCTGGTTGTTTGGGAGATAACCAGACCCTGGGTCGAGCCCCGGGTGCTGTGGCGGTGCCAGGAGGGGGGCTCCTTTGCTCGAAAGATTCTCTGGTTGGGTTTGGAATGAGGCGGGTCACACCATTCTTTTCAAAAATCCCCACCAGACATTGTTTCAAGAGAAAGAGAGAGAGAGAGAGGAAGGTGGTGTTAGATTTCGAGCACAGCACGTGAATGCTGAGATTCTATGAGATGACTGTTGAGACTAGACACTAGTACATATTTATAGCCAATTGTATGCTCTTGTCGAGACTGAGAGGAATGTGAACAAATTTAAAAATATATTATATATATATCTTATATTACAATCAGTAAATAATTTTTGAGATTTTAAAATTATGAGTTTGATAGAATTAACTACCTATTAAAAACTAGAGAAAGATTGGAACTAAACTAGAAATATTATCTCCATAATCTTGTTAATTTTGTTGATAATTTTGAAGGAGTTGTTTGGTAAATTACAAAATTATTCCCTGAATTACTATTTAATGTGAAGTCACATATATAATATTATTGTCCATTCAAACTATAATTTTTATGGATTCATGACAATTAACCTTCTCAACACTTGGATCGTCTTGGAATTTGAGACTAGACCACTAGTACATATATATATAGACCGATTAGATGCATGGAGGATGCTTATATTATGGGGGACGCATGAAGCAAAATTAACTAGACATTATCTCAGTAGCTTATTTATTATATTTATATCTATTATTTCTTATTAATTTGCGAGTTTATCTTATCCAGTGAACTCTTGTTATATTCAACCAAAACTTTTAGGATTTATTATCCATGTTTAGTTGTTTACCTCTAAACACGATAATACATCTCAAAACGAGATCTTTGTTGTTGTTGATATTAACCTTTTCATCCACATTTGATTTTCTTGAATTATATATTATAGGTAAATACGTTAATAACAATCTTCTATAAATTTTTTCTCACAAATCATGACACCACCATATCAAAACCAATTATCATTGTTTACGTCTGTTTTTATAGATATTTGTAATCAATATTTATGTTCTTATATATCATGAATTTTGTAACTTTAAGAACATTCCCTAATAATATAATGCTAGACTTTTGCAAAATAAATATACTATATGTGAATTTTTGCACCAGCTATGCACTTTTTTTTTTTTTTTTTTTGTTTTGTTTTTTCTATCCCATTGGAGATAGTTTCTATAATGTTACGACAAAAGGGAGGATAATTAATACATTAACCAAGATTCAAGCGTTAAAATCGTGTTATTCAGTACTGAGGGCACAATTGCTTAGCTAGCCTTTGCGTATCTGGACGAGATTTTCTCTCAACAATCAAGACTCCGTAAAAGAGTTGTCTCACTTGTCAACTCAATCATAATGCCCCCGCTAAGGTTCCTCAATTATCAGATTCCTAGTGCTGAAATTTCGTATGTCTGCTACACATGCATCCTAAACACATAACAAACTGAGCAATGCTCTATTTGTGATTGTGAAAGATCATCAGACTCCTTGTCATGTTTGCATGGGCCCAGGCGAAGTAGTCCTGTTTTTGTTTAAGACATTCTATTAGTTGCTCTCTCATTTGGGCCAGAGTAAAGCCTATTTGTGTCTTTCTTTCGGGGTTGTTCGATATATCTACACTTCATCTAACTCTTCTATGGATGGTTGATCCGGCTCATTCGAGGGGTTGGATGAGACTATAGTTGCTATGAAGCATGACCTTTGTTTTTAGACGACTTTTTGTATCAATCTCTGAAAGCCTTAGGATCGCTCTTGATCTCTCTTACTCCCTATCTCGTTGGAAACCTTATGTGTTGGATGAAACACTCGCATGTTTGGATCCAAGGTCGGCCCAGGATGACGTTGTAATGGTGAAGGACAATCAAGCACTAGAAAATGTTTGCTTTTGACATCTGCTGGTGTAGACAGGCAGAGCGGATTCTCCTATGTGTACTTCTGCTCGGAACTGAACCCTACCATATTGTGTTGGTCGTCTGCTGATGTTTGTTTCATCCATCTCATGGCCTTTACTGCTTCAAAAGGAAGAGATGTTTGCTAAAGATCCCCTGTTATGATACTCTCTTGACCAGGATGTTTACGTCTGGAGAGAGATGACTAGAGCGTTGTGATGAGGCTCGGTGTACTAGCTCGTCATCTTCGAACTGATTACCCTGGTTGTGTGTCGGCTGGGAGGGCGGATGGATGATTGGGCTTCAAGGTGTGGTTGGCTCTGGCATAACACTTGGCCGATGATTAGCTTACCCCACTGATTTCCGACCCACCAGAGATAATGAAGCAGAAACCCTTGGTATAGGTTCTCCGCGTTTGAGAGGGGGGGGGGGGGGGGGGGGGGGGGTAGAATGCTTCCTTCGAGCTTTTCTGGCTGATTGTGTTTTCTTCCCTTTATCTGTCAACAGATCTTGGAGATGTCTCCTCTTCAGTAGTGCGGCGGCTTCCAACCGCAGGCGATGCAGTCTGCGGTGTTATGATCATGGTCACCGTGGAATTCGCACCACATGGTAGTGTCCCTCATTGCTTCGGGATTGAGCTTGTTCGGCCACTTAACGTAGGTCTCATCCCTTCATGATTGCCACGACCTAGGCTGGTTCGACATTGAGGTTGTACTCTAGAACCTTGTATCGGTTCGATCCGAATGGTTTGTTGTCGCTCTAATTAGCTGGCGTCAAACGGTTTTCTGACTTTGCTCGGAGTGCGTGAGTGGGTTGGTAATGTGGCTCAATTCGATTCTAGGATCTGACCTCCTATCATTCCGCCTCCGGTCACTATCGTCGTACCTAGCATACCTCATCCGTTCATCTCTCATCCTCCCACCTTATCTGAATTACACTTGGCTAGGCGTCTTCCTCGGTTACATCAAGCTTCGTCAAGTCTTTGTATAGTTCTCCATCTGGGAGGAGACCTTTTCTGAAGGTGTCTATTGCCGTCTCTGTTTGTATGAGGGGAATGGAGACTTTTTTTCTTTGTTGAATTTGCTAATGTACTCTCTTAGTGCTCCCCTATCTTCTGGTAGACTCTGTAAAGGTCGCTGATAGCTTCTCGAGTTTCTTGTTGTTGGCGAATTGCTCACAGGTGTCGGTGAGCTGGCAAATAGTTGTTGAATTGTTTGGGAGGTTTGTGTACCCTGAAGAGCGGGCCGAAGAGGCTTAAACCGAAACTCTTACACATGCGGCTTCTTTCAGTGTTCGGGGTATCGAGACAGCGAACATCCGCTGCTTGTAGGAGGCTATGTGGTCATCTGGGTTAGTTTTTTGTACCGTCATAGGACTTCATGCTGGGGATGGTGATTTGTGTGGCATCTCGACTAGCGTAATTGCATCCACAAAGGTTGAATCGACATAGCAGTTAGATTGGCTCTTTTTTGTTAGATTCATTCCTGGTATGCGCCTCATCACTGCCTCTAGTCGGCTAGTCCTATTGGCCATATTTACTCCATGAGAGACGATGCCACTAGGGTCGTCCTGTTAGAGGTGGAAAAGCAGCTCGGCCCGGCCCCGACCCGACCGCGGCTGGTTGCTTTTAGTGGCGGGTCAGTCCTAACCTGCCCGCGCACATTGGCAGGCCGGTTAGGCCCCATGTTGGTGAATTGGCTGGCCCAACCCGGACCGCCAACCTTAACCCGCCAGTAGGCACAGGTTGGGCCGGGTTAACCCTCTTTTTGTTATTTTTTATTTTATTTGTTTTGTTTAAGTTTAAATGTTTAATTAACTTTTTCAAATGATTATTAACAATTTATAAATGAATACAATGTATGTTTTTAGTTAATTGTTAATTTTTTTTTCAAATATCAATAATTAAATTAAATTAATTTTTTTTTTTTTTTTTGTTAACATTCCAAATATAAATTCAATTTTAATACATTAAAATTGTAATATAAGAATAATTAATTATTCATTTATTAAAAAATAAATAAGAAATTACAATAATTTATTGCCTCGTTAAAAACCTCATCAAGAAAAACCCAATAGGACAAAAACTTGGTAAGGAAAAAGTGCAATAATTGACAATTAATTTACAAGTTACAATTTACAAACAACTAATTTTTGGGTTCACTAGACCTACATCATCCGTATCATCTATATTACAAAATTGAAATGATTCTATTAAATACGTCGACAACCTCGTATTGACCTTGGGCACGACTGTTCCCAATCTCAAGACATGTGAGGACTTCAATCATTTTTTGTGAAATTTTAGTCCTCCTTTCATTAAAATTCTTCCACTTGCACTAAATGTTTGTTCGGATAGAGGTTGAGACAGGAACACGAAAAACATCCAAGGCAAGTCTTGATAATACCGGAAAAATACATTTTCTAGCTTTCCAATAGTCTAAGAAGATCAATGTTGGCTCTCTGTTGTGGATCTACTGGTAACATTTCAAGGTTACCAATATTGTTGAAGCTCATTACTCTGCGACTGCATGGAAGACAGTACATTAGTTTTGTTGGTGGTGGAGCTTCTGAAAGGAGGTTGTTCTTCGGATTCGGGTCCTCTTCAGCCTATTCAGTGCACCCCAAGAGTAGAAGTCTTCATTTGTTTTCTCTGATGCAGCTTCTCTTGGAGTTTCGCCTCTTTGCGGTTCCCATACCTGTTTTCATATTGGAAATTACTTCGAAAAGTATTTTTTTTACCTCTCCTATTTGATTGGCATATACTTCGGTTTGTAAATTTTTCACATAAATTGTCAAAACCATTTTCTAACCTGCTAATTTTTCTAGGATCAAATATACACCTAAACATAAAGAAAGGATGGGTTTCCAATATTTAAAAAAAAAAAAATTCCAATTGCCTTTATTGGTGCATTTAAAATTACATTGTCTTTGTTTTTTATAAATAATTCAGAATTTTTATAATTGTTGTATTACTAATGAACAGTAAGATATAAACACCAGAAAGTTGTAAGTGGATTGGTAAAAAGTTTTAAGAAAAGAATGAATAACTTTAGCTATTTGCCAATCTTTTCTACCAAATAATGATGACCCTATTATTTGCTACAAAATAACTAATTATATTAGCTAGGTAAACAGAATCAAGCATTAAATAAGTACTATTCCATCTAACAGGCATGTCTAATGCAAAATTCTAGGAGACTATTTGATTTTATACAAGCGTCTTGAAATTCAGCATTTCTTTTATTACTACTAGTATCCAGCTAAACAATCTCTAATTCTATTATATTTCTTTAATTGTTTTCATACCACTTTTCACAATTAAATTAATAACATGGCATGTACAAAGTTGGTGAAAAACTTCAATTGTTATATAAAGGTAATTACTTTGAAAATAATCTATAGCATTACTATTAGAACTTGTATTATCTAAGTTAAACTATCACTTTACTAACATATCATATCTTCTAAAACTTTAACAATTTTATTATAAATTTGTTCACCACTATGATCACCATCCATAATCTAATCATAATAAGATTTATTTAATTTACATTCATTATCAAAATAATGCTAGTCACACAAATATAATCTTGTTTACTCTACCACTCCCAAATATCGGCATTTAGAGCCACTAACATGACAAGTATTTTATTTATTTTTTTAATTCTAATTTCATTTTTCTAAACAATTTTATTAAATCATTTCTAATTGCAGTTTTAGAATACTTTTAAATCTTGGAAAAAATGAATTTTGAACAAATCTTTCAAAATATTATCTTCAGCCATATTAATAGGTTGATCAGTTACACGCAATATATAAAGCTAATTGTTCCCTATACATCAGAATTATAACATTATTTAGTACCCATATTAGTTATTGTCGTGCTGATTGCTTTTTCTATTCCATGTTGATTAATATGTTTTTTTAGCATGCCTTTTTAAAGTACTAGTACCATTATCTGAATCAGCTTTATAATATTTCCACAGTAATTGCATCTCGCTTTCTTGACTTGAACGTCTTTTCTGTCTTAAAACTTGTCAAAATGCGCCCAAACGTCTGATGTGTGTCTGTCTTCGCTTTCCGACGACATTTTATAATCCCGCCTCAGCTTGAGATGAAGTTGGACGAGCACGACAATTACGAGACGACTTATAGAACCACCGGGAGCTGTTGGAATCGGGGCATATTTTGAGGTGTATTGGATTCTGAGAATGGAAAAGCGGGACTATTTGAATCTCCTCTTACATTTTGTTATAAAATTAGCGGGACTAGGACTAGGATAGTAGTTTCCTTCATCATGTAATTGATGGGAGAGAAATATCTATCCATTGTAGTTAAAAAAAAAATTGATGTAGAATAAATAAAATTAAAGAAGGAATCGGAATATGGAAATTGGAATTTGGAATTTGGAAATTGGAAATATGAATTAAAAATTGCAAAACTAATAAAATTTAAAACAAACAAATTGATAACAAAGAAATTAAGAGAATAATGAATAATTGAGAGATTAGATTACAGATATGAAAAATGAGAGAATTTGAGTGTGAGAAAAATGTGAGAGTTTAGGGCGAATTTATAAAAAAAAAAGGAAAGGAAAAATGACAAAAAGACCCCTCCAACGGCTATATTTCAAGGGTAAATGGGTAATTTGAAAAATAAATAAATTTTTTTATTTTATTTTTATTTTTTTCCGGCCCACCCACGGGTCAACCCGACGGTTGACAACAAGCCAACCCGCCGGGTTGACTGTTTTTTTTAAAGAGACAAACAGCAACTCGTCGGGTTACGAGTTGCCATTTTGCAACTCAGCCCGCCCAGGGGTTTGCTGTCGGGTTGGGTTCAACCCGACCGCCATATTGGCGGTTCGGGTTCAACCCGTTTCATTGCGGGCCGGGTTAGGGTTGACCTATCTAACCCACCCATTTGTTTCCACCTCTAGTCCTGATTGATTTGGTTGGCCATATGATTCACACTCGTTGCGTTTTGTTGGGTCAATCCACGTGGTATACGTGATGGACCATTCCGTCGTGTGTTCAGTGGCCTGGATCCCAATTCATTCCCTCTAGTTGGATGACTCCTCTTGTGACCGATCAAGTGTTTCGCCCCACATGGATTATAAAAGGGGGTTTGGGATTCGCTCAGTCCGTTGGGATGGATGGACTCGAGCGAGGTGGTTTGAAGGAGTGGGAGACCGTTCGACCCTCGAGGTGAGTCGAACTGAGTGGGATTTGGGTAGGGATGGTTGACTGAATGTGAGACATGATGGTGAGGATGGGTGCTCTTGTTGTAACGGGCTTTCTGTCACTTGGACACCTTGATCTCGCTCCCATAATGAGATTGACCGAGAGTTTCTATTGGCCCCCCGTCTTGGTAGTCAGAGCTGAATCGTCAATTAATGACAACCATAAAGGGCGCAACCTTATCTCAGATCGTTGGTTTTGCTCTAGAGTTTGGAGAGGTTACATAGACAGAATGGAGGCGCAAAACTGATTGGGTTGTACCTGACAAGGCAGAAGCTCAAGATCATAAATGACTTACCTTCTCTTTTAGAGACTGGTTTTCGGCCTTGATAGAGACGTTCTTGATCTGAATGACAGTGTTCTCAGCTTCTATGTAGCCACCTTATCTGAGTGTTGTTGCATGAGGGCGGTTAGAGCCTCTAGTCTAACCCTCGGGCCAGGATTGGTGTTATCAGAAGTTTCAGCATATATAATTTCTTTACGCAGCAGGTTTTATAAACGAATGATTGCCAGAGGCCCCACGGTGGGCACTAAACTGTAGATAGCAAAATCTACCTTCGCAGAAAGAAGGACTGATCTTGTGAGGTTGAGGCACTAACGATCTACTTCACCTGCACATGTAGAAACCAGCATGAAGCAAACGGAAAACACCAGGGTGCTGTTTGCCGTAGGCACTCCGACCCTCAAGTTAGCAAGGCTGAGTGAGGCTAGTTTAGTGAGGTTTAGAGAGAGCAAAAGCTACTGGAAGTCTAGTCGGGACTGTGACTACAACTATAATGCGATTTTTTCAAGTGGGAACTCCAAGGTTTGAAGGTGTAATGTCTTTGTCCTTTGTGAGCGAGCTAACCTCTGTTTAAATAGTGATTACATGGTCTTCGAATCCTATTGGGACTGGAGTCCTTGCAGTAATGGTCCTCCCAAAGAATGGAGCCTTTGACTCTCTTATCTCAGCGGGAAGGGATGTCCTAGCGTGCCTAGGACGGACCTTAGAGGAATTGAGATAGTAATAACTTCCTTAGTAGAGTTCCAAGTAGTACTGGCGTTTCGTAAGGGATGTGGCCTCCGATTTGTCGTAAGCCCATAAGGCGTTCCAGGATCTAGAGGCTTGGGTCACAATGGTGAGGAGCTGGGAACGCATACCAAACGTGCCTCATCTACAGAACTCTGATTTGGGCCCCATCGAAATTAGGCCTGACTTTCATCTTTGTTGGAGGTGTCTTCGTCTTTAGGCCTATTTGGGCCATGATTATTTTTTGGTCCTAACAATAGGCGATTCAAGAATCAAGCTACCCTAACTCAACAATAAGGACACTCATATACCATATGGATCCTTTCATAGTCTTTACTGTTGAGAGTTCAATATTAGACCCCTTGGTTGATATATATTATATTGTTATTCAACTCTTGTTGTACCTTGAAGTACATCATATGTTATTTGCAAGCTTGTGCGAGTGCTTGTGCAATTTGAGTTTAAGATATATGTAGGTTTACAGTTCACTAATTAATATACCAATTCTCTCTTTACTACATCATGCATTCAAGTGAAAACAGCGTGATCGATCTTTGAAATGATAAATTAAAATCAAGATGTCCTTCCACCTTGTTATTAATTTGTGATGTATTCATGTATGGGAATTCTTAGTTATTGGTTTTTGCAAGTAATGTTGTCTGTTTTATTGATAAATAATAAAATTATTGCAGCATAGTTGATGGTATTACTATTACCATTTCGGCATTTTCAATTGTGAATTTGAAATTTTTAGCATGTGTAATAAATAAATTATGCAATAAGGCGAAACACCTGCCATCAGCGCCGTCTTAGCTCAGTGGTAGAGCGCGTGGCTTTTAACCACGTGGTCGTGGTTCGATCCCCACGACGGCGTTTTTGCTGCTATTTTATATTTTTTTTTTAACCACGTTTTGAGAATGTTTTGCTGTGGTTATGAAGGACAACGTTTTGGTAATTTTTTTTTTAATATCTTTTATACTCTTATTCTTTTATTTAATTTCTTGTTTTGCAGTTTTACTTATGTTATGAGAACGTCTTTGCATAGTTGGATTCAAATTGGTGAAATAATTATAGTCGACATTTTTATTTTAAAGATTGATTGAAAATTGTTATAATTGTAAAATAATCCATTTAAATTGATTTGTATATGATCTAAAACCTAGAAACGTTTAAAAATGAATGAACGTGAGTATTTTGAAAGTGATGAGGTCCTATTTTAATTTTGGTATAAGTCCAAGATAGAGAAATAAGTTTGAGGTTTTATTTTATTTTAGTCTATATATATAAATCAAGCAATTAAATCTTTTACAAATACTTGATGGGTGTTTAATTTTTTTTTTAAATACTATTTTATGATACTAAATAATATGATATTATTTCAGAAGAGTTAACATATTATAGAGGATAAACTTTATGAACTTGGAGTCATATATATCCTAATTAATAATTAATTGTCATAAATAAAACCAGTCATATATATCATAATGCATGTAGTACGGGTTACTTAGGGTCCATTTGGTTTGTTATTTTTGATAAGATTTTAGAAATAATATTGGATAGTTGAATAAGGTGATTATTAAGAGGTAAAATTTAAAATTTAACAAAAAAACACTCTAGGTTTGCTAATTTAACTAAACACCCAAAAATATAAAATTTTTGTAAAATGAAAAAAACACCCCCACCCACCCACAGTGCCAGATCCGGCCACCACTGCCAAAATCTGGCATTATGATGTAGACCAGTCGGATCTGGCCGGACGTGCGTTGATCTGGCAGTCAGCGACGACAATTTCTTTGGCCGTCGCTGACGACCAGATCTAGCATTTTTCGACCAGATCCACTGTGAAAAATGCCAGATCGGTGAATTACCGGCCAGTTTCGGTTGTTTGTAGGCCATTGTGACAGATTTCGGCTACCACCGATGATGGTTGTTAGAATCTGACAACTATGGATGAGTAGAGATTTTTTTGTTAATTTTTAAACTTTTTTTTTCTAAGGGTATTTATGAAATTAATAAACTTAAATGGTCTAAAGTAATTAAAAAAATACAATAATATTTCCTAAATAATTAAACAATCAAATATTTTAATAATAGAGTATGAAATAATAAACCAAACACACCCTTATATATCTCTAGTATATATAGCAAATGGCGAGTTTAATATTCATTATTTTGCCAGCTCTGGAATTTGATCAAATAGAGAGGGAGTCATAGTCATATTCATGATAGATGGGAACCCAGAAGTTAGAGGACAAACAGTAAGAAAACAAAAAGGCGAAGGGGATGATGTTTATAAGCATGGTGATGAGGGTCAAGGTTGACTGATTGTGGTGGTAGTGGGTCTCTAATTTTGTGTACGACGTTGTAGGCCTGTCTCTCTCTCTCTCTCTCTCTCTGACAATTGATATCAGCTCCGCACTTAGCAGCTTGTTATGTCTAATCGCCAAACTGTGATCTGTTCTCCATCACTTTATCTCTGAGTTCGTACACATTTCTTTCTTTTTCCAGGCTATCCCTACCGACCCTCCCCATCTTGTACCTTTCAATCTCATCAGGGAATCACTAGTTACGTAGCTTTTTCAATCACGTTACAATCCAACTAGACGGGCCTAACTAATTGAGTATAGATCCGACCATTTCCCATGGATGAGATTTAGAAGTTTGAATATATCTCATATTGATAAATATTTAATCTAATTATACCAAAAACTTTTATTTATCGTCATGAAACTACCAGCAGCATGGTTCTTTAATTACCAGACATCAGTCAAAGAAGCTTGGCAACTATGGCGGCAATTTGCCCCCTATTATTTTTCTTTTTCGTTTTTCTTCAGTTGCTTTAGTGCTCTATGATCACCAGTTCTTTGGTTTCCCAGAACTATGGTGACAATTTGCCCCCTATTATTTTATCTTTGGAGATCAGACCAGCACTGGTACACTTAAACTTACTGTTGCATTAATGTTACCAGTACTTCGCTAACATACAGTCACGTTCTGCATTAATTTGATGAGTAATAAACCCATTCCCTGAAAACTTTATGAAATTGAGAAAAGAAGAGTCATGGGCAACAGCTTGAGAGTTCCCCTGGACAGTGAGTTATAAAGGGTGAACAGTACTAGCTAGTTAGGTATAGGGGCCGAGGGGGATAATAACTCGTCTCCTGAAACCAATGGGTTATAGAGTTTAGAGCCACAATTATGAGATCTCTGATGTGTGAGGTACATCGTACAAGCACGAGACCTTGTTCCATGCACCATCCATAACAGTCTGCATGAAAAACTTCAGCTTTTTTTTTTAAAACCTATCTCTACGTTCTTTAAGCTGCGCTGACAATATTCATCATTCTCAGAAACCAACATTACTTCTCCTTCAAGTAAACACAGTTGTCTCTCTCATGATTCAAGTAAACCCAACCAGCTAGCTCCGTTCTAGTTCATTTCTATCGACCCTTTGCCCACGAATATTGCAAGCCAACGTCACATTATTTTCCAATAATATTACAATTTATATATCGAGAAACTTAATCTGTTATTATGTTTGATTATTAATTAAGCTCTAAAAACTTGAAGATCCATAAGCATAAATTTTTGGATGCTCTTTGATGTATATATGGAGTTAAAATGATATTTCTTAGTTACTTTTTGAGGTAAACTCTCATATTTTACAAGGGGGTTGAAGTAGTTTTCATGAAAACTACAATTTATTCTTATGATTGAAGAGATCACGGATGAAGTAATGTATTAACCAAAACCATATGATGAGTAATTGACGTTTACCTTAAGCAGTTCATATGCATGCATGCAGAATTTATAAATGATAATTAAGAAGAATCATACAACATATCTTAAAGAGGGAGTAATAAAGGGAAACAAACTACTTTGAAATGAGATTATACAGCGATCGATCGACAGCGAATTCGACCCAATCAGAAAGAAAAGCAACAACTAACTAAAGGGTCAGATAAGAAAGAAGCATGCATAAAGAATCAACTCATACGATTTTGTTTCTAGTTAAACACCTGACTTTAAACCACGAACATCAAATTGGTGCAACTAATTAGCTAGCTACAAAAACTCCCACAACAGACAATCAGATTAGTAGTGTTGTATGATTATAACATAAAATCTGTAAAGACAACCCAAGTGTCTCTTTCAAAGTTTTCGTAAGTAGGTGATAGTAATCCTCCGGGCTCAAGCATCATGGAAACTTGGTTTATTCTTGAACAATACCTGCATTATGCTACGGGGTGAGCTCACGAACTTCAAAGAAAGAGCGATTCTTGACAACAATGTCATACATATGGAGAGACTTGAAGTTGGCGAAATTTATTGGAAGAGATATGAGGTGAGCGCTGTCTTCAGACTTGTGGAATTGGAGAAGATTAGGTTGGTGGGAGTTGTGGTAGCGAGACCAGCCGAGTTCGGTGAGTCGTAGTTCAAGGTCAGAGTAAGAGTGGATCTCCTGGTTGGTTGGGAGATAAACCAGGACCCTGGGTCGAGCCCCGGGTGCTGTGGCGGTGCCAGGGAAGGGGGGCTCCTTTTGCTCGAAAGATTCTCTGGTTGGGTTTGGAATGAGGCGGGTCACACCATTCTTTTCAAAAATCCACACACCAGACATTGTTTCAAAAGAGAGAGAGAGAGAGAGAGAGAGGAAGGTGGTGTTAGATTTCCAGCACAGCACGTGAATGCTGAGATTCATAGGAGATGACTGTTGAGACTAGACACTAGTACATATTTATAAGCCAATTAGATGCTCTTTGTACCCGAGAGGACTTGAAGAGGAATGTGAACAAAATTTAAAAAATATATATATATTTTACGATTGCGACGGTGGATAGGTATCTCATTTAATTTTTTGAGATTTTAAAATTATGACTTTGATAAGAATTAACTACCTAGGGAAATACTCGAACTAAACTAGAGATATTACCTCAATAATTTTATTTAATTTATTGATTAACAAGGAGTTTGAGCCAGTAATTATCTCCAATAATAGGCATAACCCAATATATGAGTTTGACTGTGAGAGAAAATGTTAGAATCCCACATCGATTAGGCACGCTCAAGCCTATTGGATTATAAGAAAGGGTAATCCTCCTATTCAATAAGACCTTTTAAGTGAGGAATTAGACCCAAAAATTAACAATCCTCACCTAATAAGACCTTATTGAATGGGAGGATTACCCCCTCTTATAACCCAAAATAAGTTTAAGCGTGAGTAGTCAATGTAAAACTTCAATACTCCCCTTCATGATCAATCCCATATATTGGGTTATGCCTATTATTGGAGGTAGTTACTGGCTCTAACTTTTTATCCATTGGTCAAGCGTTCGGTTCGACTGAAGTTGGGCTCTGATTTGGTATTCAAACTATATTTTTTATGGATTCATGACAATCAACCTTCTCAACCAACATTGGATCGTCTTGGAATTTGAGACTAGACACTAGTACATATATATAGACCGATTAGATGCATGGAGGATGCTCATACTAATGGGGGAACGCATGAAGCAAAATTTAAACCAGACACATTATCTCAGTAAGCTTATTTTGTTATATTTATATCTATTATTTCTTTATTAATTTGCGAGATTTATTCTTTAATCCATGAGTGAACTCTTGTTATCATTCAACCAAAACTTTTAGGATTTAATTATCCAATGTTTAGTTGTTTACCTCTAAACACGATAATCACATACTCAAAACGAGATCTTTGTTGAATTGTTGATATTAACATTTTCCATCCACATTTGATTTTCTTGAATTATATATCCATATAGGCAATACTACGCTAATAAACAAATCTTATAAACTTTTTCTCACAAATCTAACATGATATCACCATATCAGAAACCAATTATCAATTACTACGTCAGGTTTGTAAGATTTGTTTGTCAACTAATCTTTATTGTATCTATATATCCCTAATAAATAATAATGCCATGACTTTTGCAAATCGAAATATACTATAATGGGTGAATTTTTGCACCAGCTCATGCACTTTTTTTGTTTTTTTTTTTTTTTGTTTTGTTCTATCCCATTGGATGATAGTTTCTATATATGTTACGACAAAAGGGAAGGAATAATTATACAATTAACACAAGATTCAAAGCTTAACAGTCGTGTTATTCAGTACTGAGGGCACAATTGCTTAGCTAGTCTTTGCGTATCTGGACGAGATTTTCTCTCAAGAATCAGGACTCCAGTAAAAGAGTTGTCTCACTTGTCAACTCAATCATAAGGTGCCCCCGCTAAGGTTCCTCAATTACTCAGATTCCTAGTGCTGAAATTTCGTAGAGTGCTGCTACACATGCATCCTAAACACATAACAAACTGAGCAGCATACTGTGAAAGATCATCAGACTTTCGAAACCCTCTCATAAGAATGCTCTGAAATAGTTTGTGCCCTCACCTTGTTATTGATTTGTGATGCAATTCATGTATGGGAATTTCTTAATTATGGTTTTGCAAGTAATGTTATCTGTTTTATTGATAAATAATAAAGGGTGCGTTTGGCTTATTGTTTTTATTCATATTCCCAATCATATTCTTCAAATGTTGTTTGGCACGTTATTCCCTAAATATTAGTCTATTTTTTTAATTATTTTTAGACTCCATAAGTTTATTAATTTCATTAAATACCCAAAAAAAAGTTTAAAAACTAATAAAAACACCCCCACTGACCAATACTTGCCAGATCCTGGCAATCACGACAAGTGGTAGCCGAAATCTGTCACAACAGTCACACGACCAATCAAAGTGGCCGATAATGGCCAAATCTGATCTTTTTCTACCAGATCCACCATGGATCTGGCCGGAAAAGGTCATTTGACGGCTAAAGAAATGGTCGTCGTTGACTGTCAACGACGGCCAAATCTTGGCAATCGTTGACAGACAACGACGGCCAAAGATGGCCTTTTTCGACCGTCGAATGCCACATCCGGCCTTAGATCTGGCCTCTTCCGACCGTCGACGGCCACATCCGGCCTTAGATCTGGCCTTTTCCGGCCAGATCCGTGGTGGATACGGCTGGAAAAGGCCATATTGATCAAATACCCAATAGATCCGACCGGTATGAGTGGTTATCCAATTTTTCGGCCAAATTCTGACGGTAGTGGTCGAAATCTGGCACTGCAGGTGATAGGGGTGTTTTTGTCATTTTACAATATTTTAATGTATTGGGGTATTTATTAAATTAGCAAACCTTGGGAGCTTTTTCATAAATTTTTAAATTTTATCTTGTAATACTCCCCTATCCAACTATCCAATATTATCCCTAAAATCTTACCTAAAATAATAAACCAAACGCACCCAAAATTATTGCATGCATATTTAATAGTATTACTATTACCATTTCGGCATTTTCAAATTTTTAGCATGTATAATAAATAATATTAAAAAATAAAGGCGAAATACTTGCCATCATCAAGCCGTCTTAGCTCAGTGGTAGAGCGCGTGGCTTTTAACCACGTGGTCGTGGGTTCGATCCCCACAGACGGCGTTTTGCTGCTATTTTATATTTTTATTTTTAACCACGTTTTGAGAATGTTTTGCTTGTGGTTTTGATGGACAACGTTTTGTTATTTTTTTTTTTTAATATATTTTATACTCTTATTCTTTTATTTAATTTCTTGTTTTGCAGTTGTACTTATTGTTATGAGAACGTCTTTGCAATGGTTGGATTCAAACTGGTGAAAATAATATAGTTGACATTTTTATTTTAAAGATTGATTGAAATTGTTATAATTGTAAAATAATCCATACAAATTGATAAGCATTTGATAATTAAATGAATATGATCAAAATGAATGAACGTGAATATTTGTTATGCTTCTTATAAGTGTGGCAAGCAATCATAAGTGAAGAAAAAAATGTTATTAAGGGACTTTTGGATCATATAATGTTTTATTATAGGGAGATATTATACTAATAGAATAAAAGATCACCTTGAAGATTACTATGAATGTTTAGAAAATGTGTTTGGTTAGTTCGAATAAATTGGTGAATAATATGTTTAGTTGGGAGGATAAATTGTTGGATATGTTATATAGATTACTAAATTGCCCTTATTTTTAAATATTAATATAACAATATTTTTTATTATTATTTTTTGAATAATTTTTTTAACCCCCAACTTTTCAGATTTAGCAAAAACACCCTAGCAACCCAAAACGTTTTAAACTTAACAAAAATACCCTTACCCACCCCAAGCCATTGTTGGTGGCTGTTGTCAGTGCCGCAAATTTGGCCGTGAAATGGCCAGGTCTTTGGTTTCTGAAACGCCAGCTGTTTCACTACTAGATCAGTCACCGTTTCACGGCCACATCTTTGGCCGTGAAACAGCTAGATATGACCTCTGTCGGAAAACCCTCACCAACGCACGGCCTGTTGTACGCCGTTATGACTACTTTAGGCAACCTTCGGTGGCGGTCAACGGTGGTGGCTAGTTCTGAGTATAATAACATTTATGTAAATAATGACAATAACAAAGACAATGTTATCCGAAAATTTTAAAAAGCGAGGACAAAAGTGTCTACATGAGTAAATTGGATGTTTTGTAAATGTTAACAAATATAAAGGTTTTTTGACCAAATGATCAACTATTTAGGGGCAACATGGGAAACAAAACAAAATTGTATTACTAGAGTAAGTTTTAATAGCACGCCCCGCCCCCCCCCCGCCCCCCCCCCCCCCCCCCCCACCACCACTATTAAGATTCCCGCATATACCCCCCAAATGCTAGGGGTGTTTGGTTCCAGGTACCCCACACTTTTTGAAGGAATTGGAATCAGAACCGGAACCGCAGGTTCCTTGAAATTTGGAACCAAAACCGGAACCGACGGTTTCGGTTCTGATTCTGGGTATCCTGTAAAATTTGTGACCCCCCAAAAGTTTTTAAATGGCAAAAAAACCCTTAAAAACTTACAAATACCCCCCACCTGGCACTTGTTAACAAAAATAAAATTACAAATTATAAATTCAAAATTACAAACTCCATTACTTTGTAAAGGTAGATTCTCAAAAGTAAAACCAACTTACTTTAAATGTTATGAAATATAAATATAAATATATTCGCAATACTTTTTATACAAAAGTTTTTATTAACCCCCCTAATATTTAATTTTATTTTATATTAGTCTCGCTTCCTGGTTCCGGTTCCAAAAATTTGGAATCGGAATCTACCCATTGATGATTGGTTCTGGGTAGGAACTGGAACCAAACCTAGGGTAGCCGTCGGTTTTGGTTCCAATCGATTCTTTTGAACACCCCTACCAAATGCTACTGTTTGTCATAAAATATTCTTGGAATAATTTTTTACAAACCAACCAAACATTGTCATCTACTTAATTCAAAAAATATTATCCCAGCTATCTAATATTAACCCGATCAAAACGGCCCCTAAATGTTAAGGTTGTAAAAGGGATCATCTCTTTTAATCATAGATTAAAGTATGCCCTTGAAATTATGCATCAATTCATGTATTATATTATCAGAGTATCTTTAATGGTACCCTTTATTTTAAAAAGTATATTTTATATAAATAAAGAGTATTATCATTACTTTTTAAATATAAAAAAAAAATTTGTATTCAAATTTAACAGACTCTTTAAATTATACTTAATAAATATAATGAAAACTTAATAAAAGTGAAAATTAATAATAAAATGTATATAAACTTATAATTTATTAAATAAAAGTGTAATACCATATATATATATATATATATATATATAAAATCGTCAACAAAATAAAGTTAATATGAATTAACAGCTATAAATTCCCTGTTCAGTGGTCCCACTCAAGTTTGATTAATATATGAAATTAATTAATAATTCCAACAAATAACCAGTGAAATTAATGCTCAATTAACACATTACTCCGAGATTGACCAATTTTCAAAATTTCAATGCTTTTTCAAAATTTCTTTTAGCTGTGAATGTGGTGTGACTGGTAAGTCACTCCACGGCCGCCAAGTGTACATTGGACCACAAAGATTTCTAAAATAACCCAAACGGAAAAGCAAAGCAGCCCTGGCACTTTAAAAGTTACTTGTACGGGAAGGAGCCTTGTCTCTCTCTTCTATACCCTTTCTCACAGTGTCCATGGCCACCGCATTCTCCACCTCCACGTCACTTACCAGCCTGATCTCTTCTTTACCTCCATTGAAAATTTCTTTCTCTTTCTAAACCTAACCCCATCACTCTCTTTACAAAGATCCATTTTCATTTCCAAACCTCCAATGAACGATAAAAAAGAAGATTTGAGTCTTTGATTTAATGTTATATGTGATAGGTATGATCTCTCCATCCTTTAATATTCATTCTTGTTTTTGTTTTATCTCTAAAAGCTTTTAGTGTTGAGGTATGTTTAGATTGTTATTTGTGGGTACAATTTCGTTGGTTTTTGACTGAATGGATGATGGTGTATTGAAGACGAGGGACTGAGAGAGAAGACGTGAGTTTCATGGTGTTTGGGAGTTTTTTCGCTATAATTTGTTGAACAAAAGTGAAAGTGATATTAGAAGATTTTTTTTTTTTTTTGTTCCTCTAATTTGGAGAAGGTTTGAAAGAGTAAAGTTAAGGGCATTTTCGTCTCTGAACCTAAAAGTCTCTTTCAGTCACTAACATTATTTGAGGGTAAGGATAGTCTAGCAACTGATGTGACAGTTCAGAATTGGAAACTATTAGTAATCCATTTATGAACTGATTAGCTGGAGGTTGTAAGAATAGTATAATGAATATAATCATAAAACTAATTAGGGTTGAAATGTAACTCATGCTATTTACTCCCACTTAATACGTTTAATTTATTATATAATATTACGTATTTTTGTATATTTTATTAGAGTAATATTACCTATATAATATTTTTTATATAACGTGATAGAACAAAAAATATTGAATAAAAAATATATTTTTAATTTAAAATTAATCAACCATTTCTTACTACAGTTTGTATAAATATATCATACGAATATTATGCCATTAATAATTCCACCGACTAACCCGACGTTATTCGCATGATTGCATATGATAAACCAATTACAATTTTTTTTTTTTTAATTTCCAACACGCAATCTGCGTTCTCCAAGTGTAACATTGGGTCCACAAAAATTTTCCCAAATAACCCAAACGGTAAAGCAGCGCAGCCATGGCACTTTAGGAGTTACTTGTACAGTAAGGAGCCTTTGTCGTCTTTGCCATTTGTTTTCACACAACTGTTCATCTTCCTCTCTCCGTCAAAATATAAGAATACCTTTTTGAGCAATACTACTCTTACAAAGACAAAAACAAAGAGACCATACAAAGACAATTTCTACCCTTCATCTTCATGATTTCTCTCTCTCTCTCTCCCTCTTTTTCCGTTTTTTCTTTGTTTTTTCCTTCCTGATGATGTCACTTTGTAGCTCTCTTTGTATTGTCTTTGTAAGGATAGCATTTTTCTACCTTTTTACTCTTCTTCTTTTCCATTAGGTTTCTTCTTGCTGAACTCTGAGTAGGTACGAAGGTTTTTTTTTTTTTGTTCTTGTTTTGTTGTTCATGCACTTGTTTATTTATCAGAAGGCGCTTCATGTGCCTAAATTTGTTTTGGGGACACATATATGATTTGTGCTTTTTACTAAATGATTTTTAAGAAAAACTAGGAGTAAATTGCGGAGAAGCACTTGATTCGTGTGTGGACAGAAACATATAGAAATGCATTTCTTATGAATTTTAGTGTTCGGTGTAGTAAGCCTTTATATTTCTATTGTTTTTTCTTTTTTTATTATATTATATTTTTATTGAAGTTCTCGCTGCAATCTGTTGCTGCTCTGTTGGGTAAATGGAAGTTGTTAAGGGCTTTTGGCTTGCGATATCAAAACATTTTTATCAAAGTAATATATAACATTAAGTCTAAAAACTGCTTATTGGATGTTTGTTGTTTGAGTGATTTTAAAAGGTGTTTTTAAGTGGACATTATTTTGAGATGTATTCATTTGAGTTTTTAATATGATTTTGAACTCAATATAGCCTTTACCAGTTCATCTAATCTGTTCTTTAGCAATTTGATGTGATTTTTTGAATGTATAGTTTTGATTTGAGTTTATTGGATTTTTACTGCAATTAGGTGTTGGATAGTCATATATATATTTTGACATGCTTAGTGTGAGTTCTTTAATTACTAACATAAATTTGATTCATGATAAGTGTGTGGGAACACAAAATTTGTCAATTTTGTCAGAGATGTAATCTTTACGCTTGCTACCATTACAAGTTTTCATTATTCATGGTACCGGGGTTCAAAGAATAAATTGGTGTAAAATGTGTTTGTTGAAATGGAGAAAAAGTAGTTGTGTATCTAGTTTAGATAGATTGTATATAGAGTATTGTAGCTAAAATAAGATTGTATTTACAAACGATAATGAAAATGGGGTTTCTCCTTGGTCAATAATGAAGTGTGTAATATTGAAATATTCTAATGTGGTGACAAGTTGAAATATTCGGGCCCAAAGACAGTTGTGTGATGTCTGTTTTTGGGAAAATGTTGGTATAGTAGAAAGCGATAATTTCATGAAGCTTATAACCAACCTACTGTTATTTGGATTTGATGTGCTTGTTCTTTGGCTTGCCTATGTTACTTATTAATCATGTACTTATTTTTCGTTTATTTTTTTGAACCCAAGTTTTACACGAGATATTTTCTATTAGGAATTATCTATTAATTTGACATTTAGAGGTTGAACCATGCTTGATCTTTTTACTGGCTCAATTTTGACCTTAGCGCCAACAGTTTTTAGGCCAAGAGTATGAAGAGTATTGCATTTTGTTCTTCTCTGTCAATGATCTACTGAACTTTGCATTCTTCTGTTGTTATAATAAAGATTTCCAACATGTTATGCTTTGTTTGGTTGCCGGTAAAAGTTCTGCAATTGCTAATGACCTTCCAATTGAGTCCTCAGCAGACTGATCTGATAGCACTATTTGAGATAATACCATAACATAGAAACTTGAGATGTTATTTATTAAGCTGACCAGTTAGGTTGAGGGTAGTAACTTCTGTTATTTTTATGTTTAACCGTTATTAGCACTGACAAAATTTATGATTATATATCTTATGGAGAAGGATCAATCAGGAACTGTTTGTGGTTTTCAAATCTTGCATTTGAATTCCCTCCTGGGATTTAATATTACAACTGACACCTACATGAGTTTTCTTAATCTTTTTTCTTTTTTCATTTGTTGGATTTTTAATCTTATGTGTGACTTGGAAATAAGAATGTTTGTGTCCTGTTCAGGCCCTAAAGACAGTTGTGTGATGTTTGTTTTTTGGGGAAATGTTGGGATAGTAGAAAGAGATAAGCAAGAACTTACTTTTATTTGGATTTGATGCGCTTGTTTCTGGCTTACCTATGTTTATTTTAATCATGTACCGATTGTTAGTTTATTGTTTTTTGAATCCAAGTGTTACATGCGATATTTATATCAGGGATTATCTATTATTTTGACATTTAGAGGTTGAACCATACTTTATCTTTGTGGTTGCTCATTTCACCTGAACTAATAATGTCAGATGGTCAGTATGACATTTAAGACTTCTCGCCAACAGGGTGTTAGGCTAAGAGTACAAAGAGCATTGCATATTGTTCTTCTCTGTCAATGATCTACTGATCCACATTCTTTTGTTGTTATCATAAAGATTGCCAACATGTTATGCTTTGTTTGGTTGCTGGCAAAATTTTTGCAAATATTGCTGTCCTGCTAATTAAGTCCTTACCTGACTGATATGATAGCACCATTTTACATTATTTGAGGCCAAATACCTTAGATACTTGAGATGCTTTTATGAAATGTAGGTCAGCAATGCCATACAGTTTAGAAAAAGAGGCAGAGATGGAGGAGTATGAATATAGAAAATATAATGAATTGAAGAAAGGAGTCCTCAAGGTTAAAGTTTCAAGGTCTACTTATAAATGTCCATTCTGCCATTGGGACAAGGATTATGATTATCTTTATAGAGAGCTGCTGCAACATGCTTCTGGTATTGTTAACTCCAACAATAGCAGTATTAGAGAAAAAGCTCGGCACATGGCATTGAAGAAGTTTATGAATAAATATCTTATGGAGAAGGATCAGTTAGAAACTGCTACCAAGTCTGAGAGACTTGGGGTACATGATAAGGGACAAGATCAGTTGTTTGTCTACCCTTGGGTGGGTATTGTTGCCAATATTAAAACTCAGCAGAAAGATGGACGTTATGTTGGTGAGAGTGGCTCGAAACTTTGGGAAGAGTTCAAGAACAAAGGATTTGATCCCCTGAAGGTTCTTCCATTATGGAACCGTTCGGGTCATTCAGGGGTTGCTGTTGTGGAGTTTAACAAGGATTGGGCTGGATTCAAGAATGCAATTAATTTTGAGAAGAGTTTTGAAGTTAGTCATCATGGGAAGAAGGACTTTTGTGCGGCAAAGAACCTAGGAGATAACCTGTATGGATGGATTGCTCGGGATGATGACTACTACTCAAAAGGCATAATTGGTGATCATCTTCGTAGGAATGGGGATTTGAAGACTGTTTCTGGGAAAGAAGCGGAGGATCAGAGGAAAACATCATCACTTGTGACAAACTTGACCAATACCTTGGAGATTAAAAATATGGCTCTTAGAGAGATGGAGAGCAAATTTCTTGAGACTAGCAATTATCATGAGGAAGTGATGGCACAAATAGATGAGGTGAACAAAATCCGTAATGAAGGTATGTTTATTTAATAAGTTATGTTGTAGTAAATTAAGTAATTACTATTCTTCCACTGCACTGCCTTGCTGTAATTAATGTTTTCATGTCAATTAGATATAAGAAAGATGCAGCAGATTGCACGTGACCAATTTGAGAAGGTGTTGTTAGATCATGAGAAGGTTAAATTGCAAATTGAAGCCCAAAGAACGCAATTAGAGATGCATGAAATAGAACTGCAGCATCGAGAAGCCCAAAATGAAACTGAGAGGCAGAAACTTCATCAAGACAAGCTAACGGTAATGCATCTTTACTCTTTTAAGATTGACAATTCTTGACTGAAATTGTTTTTGTTAATTTAGCATGGTTTAACTAAAGCCTAGATTGTGTACTTGAGAATGCTTCAACAGCAATAACAGTTTGGCGACTTGACTTTTCAATATCAATTTATAGTTTTGATCTTATTAAAATGTAAGTGGTTATCTGCACATCAGTGTCCATGCCATTATTCTTATTTCAATTATTAGTTTCAAGTAATACTGGTTCATCTTAAACTTCAGTGACAGTTGATATTGCTTTAATCTAGTTAAAGTGGCAGTAATTTGAACAAATTTAACTTTTTAATTTTTTTTTTTAATTTGAACTCAATATCTTGACAATGCGTTGTTTTTATTTTAGTGGAATGTGCTGTACAAGTTTTTAGATTTTTCACTGGACTCTTTCTTTTTTCAGAATGAAAGGGCGGACTTGGAGCAAAAGAAGGCTGATGAAAATATGTTGAGGCTGGCAGAAGATCAAAAGGTTTTTCCCCCATTTTTCATCTTGAGCTGACCATTCAAAAGAAGGTTGCTGTATGTAGCACTTTTAGATTTTTTTTTTTAATTCAATTTTGTGAATGACTGTTAATGGCAGAAAGAAACGGAGCAAATGCGCAGGAAAATTATTGAATTAGAAAAAACACTTGATGCCAAACAAGCATTGGAATTGGAGATAGAGCAAAAGAGAGGTACTTATTTGGTAATGAAACACATGGCAGAAGAAGATCTTGATATTAAGAAAAAGATGGATGCAGTTCTTCAAGATATAAAGGAGAAGGAAGAAGAACAAGAACACATGGAAGAACTTAACCAAGCTCTTATTGTCAAGGAGAGGAAAACTAATGATGAATTGCAGGATGCTCGCAAGGAGTTAATCAATGTAAGCTATTTTCAAATGTTTAAGAAATTGAAATTTGTTATCCCTTATAAAGTTTTCAATCTTTTTAGAGGATAATGGTTCTATTTTTGTTTTTCAGAGTCTGAGGGAGGGGACATCCCGTGCTATTATTGGTGTGAGGAGAATGGGAGAGCTCAACAGTAAACCATTCCTCAGTGTAGCAAAGAAAAAATTTCCTAAGGAAGCAGGTGAGAAAGCAGTAGAACTATGTTCTCTGTGGGAGGAATATCTAAGGGATCCTAGCTGGCACCCTTTTAAAATCATTGTGGACAAAGATGAAAACTGTAAGGTAAGTTGTGCTTTATTTATTTATTTTAAGCAATCTATCTCCGTTGATTCAATAAGAGAAGAAAAACAAAATAAAAGAATACAAATACTTTTGCTCAGTTATTTGGTTGGTTTTAATTTAAAGGCTTACGACGGGCATTTTATTCTTATACATTTTACATATAATGTTTGTGTTAATAGATGTAGTAAATGCTTTAACTTTAAGATAGTGGGCACTTTCATTAGCCTTTCCCTTCTGGTCATGGATGCCTTAATTTATTTAATGTGCAATGTTGTTGACTGCTATTCGGTCAAACTGGTTGATGTGAAGATTGTTGTGTTCTTTTGAAGTTTTTTTAACCTTTAGATTAATGATTCAGGTTTTTCCTTTCATTTTCTTGAATGATTGATAAACTTGTTTCTGTAATATTTCCTTTCAATTCTGACTGACATTTTTCAAATTCCTTTTTGATTTTCTATTAACTGGACAGAAGATTTTATTCTGTGGTTGGTGTACAGGAATTTGTTGATTTAGAGGATGAAAAACTGAAAAATTTAAAGAATGAGTATGGTGAAGAAGTTTTTGATGCTGTGACCACTGCCTTGACTGAAATGAATACATACAACCCAAGTGGCAGATACACGGTACCAGAGCTATGGAATTTTAGGGAAAATAGGAAGGCAACTTTGAAAGAGGGAATGACACATTTGTTGAAACAGTGGAAAGGGATTAAACGAAAAAGAAACTGAAGCCGAGGGTAGGTTTCGTTTCACAGTTTACTTTAGTATGAATTTGTCAGAATTGCATAGTTCTTAGTTGACCATGTAGTTTTATTTGCAGCAGCCATTTGACAGCTTGATTATTAATTTAGATATAGCAATTATTATTGTTACAGTTATAATTCCAATTACTTTTTTTTTTTTCCAGGATTTGGTTAAAATTTCCACTTCTAATTCCAATTTTTTTTTTTTTTGGTGTGTGTTTTCAGGATTGGGAACAGTGACCTCTTCTTACATGCTGAATGTTGGCTTGTAAATTTTGACTATGCAGCAACTAAAATATTTACTCAATTGTCTATGGGTTGTACATTTCAGGAGGTTGAATTGGTATAGTTTTTTTTTAGATTTCATCAAGTAATGATGTTATAAAAATTTCCTGGAAACAATGATTTTGTCAGATTCAGTGTTTGAATATTTTAAAATGCATTTGGGAAGTATAGAGTAATTTCCATTCAATTTGTGCACCATAAATTTGGTAATTGAGCATTATGTTTTCACACCCATCAGGAGTCAGGACTACGCAGACAACTCCCTTTCCTATACACCAGACCTGCTTGGCTTCTTGGTAAGTAAAATCAAATATAAAATTAGATTGTATAAAATTTTCCATTATTGTAGTTTACAGTAATTCTGTATTAAAATTGTGGTGGAGAAATGTGGCAAGAATCAATACATGTCTGTTTAATAAGCTGATCTCCAAGACTCAAAAGAAGAATGTTGCCTGTTCTTCTCAGTTATTATTAAAGTAACAGTCGTAAATATCACACTACGAACTACGAATAATATAATTGTGATCCCTTACAATTGAATCTATTATTGTCAAGGTAAAATAGAACTAAAATTATTTTAATTCATCAAGTCAATGAAAGAATGTCTTTACCTGCTCGAACAAAAATCAAGAATTAAGAAGTTCAAGAAATATAAGATTGAAGCAGTGATTAGTGCTTTGTTGGTATACTGGGCAAATAGCAAGAACAAAAAAAGTTGATTTTGACATCATGAAAGGTCAAGAGACTGAAATCAAGCGTGAATTTCAGAAAAGGAAAGGCAAAGAACTCTGATCATTAATTTCAGGACTTTGGGAGATTAGTTGAGGTGCGTGTAAACTAGTCCGGACACTTCCGATCAATATTTTGAAAATCAAACCGAACCGCCTGGTCGGATCGGTTCGACCTGTAATCGGTGGCAAATTCGGTTCAGTATCATTAAAAAACCGTTAATCTCATTTAAATCGGATTGGACCGCGGTTGGATCGTCAGAATAGTGTCGAATCGCGGTTCAATCGCAGCTCAATCCCGTCGGATTCCGGCATCATTCGAGAGAGAAAACACCACCATTAGACTTGGCGGCATCTCCATGACAAAACCCAGCCATTTTCAGTCTCTGCTGTCCACCTAAAGTTCACGCGACTGTCAGACTTCTTTTGTTGATTCCGGCGATTTTCGGTGCCTATGGAACTTCCTAGCACTACCATCAGATTCGTCGGCACCTATACATCAAAACCCCCATGATTCCAAACCTCGATTGGCTGTCGATCGTCGCTGTCGCCACCGTCATTAGTCTCTTCGTGCGACAGGGGTGTTTTGGACAGATTTCAAACCTTAAGGGAGTATAAGGGGTGTTTTTGATGAATTTCAAACCTTCAGGGACTAACAATAATTTTATAAAATACAGTCCAACCGACCGATCCAACCGGTCAAACCGGAAATCGGACCCTTGAGTGGTTCATAGTTCGGTCCGGTTTTCGGAACATTGCCTCCGATTACCCAAAGAAAAAAAAAAAAAATTTAAGATAAGTAAAAGGCATTAAGATCAGCATAATTCTGCTTACTCATATTCATGGAGTGCATGAACAAGATTAGTAAATGATAATCGATAATTGCTCTGCCGAACAAGATTAGTTGATAGTGAAGTTTATTTAATAAATGAATGTGCATGAACAAGACAAGTTTAATAGTTAAATCATGAAAGTTCAAGTTCCGAATTTATGAAATGGAAACCCAGGAACTCCACACTTGAATTATGAGTGCCCAAAATAATTATAAATGAATTAATAATTTATCTGCTTGCACTGAAGATACGAATTGTTTTGTTTGGTTTTGGTTTTCTGTTTAAAAAACTGAAATTTATCTTCTTTACTGGTCATGGCAATTCAAGTATCAGTCGTCTCATTAGATTGAAATATGTTTTTGTAGAGTATGAGGGAGGGGAAATCCCGTGCTGTAATGCTGTGAAGAGAACGAGGAGCTTTACAGTAAACCATTCCGCAAAGTACAAAGACAAAATTTTCCTTGTGGAAGCAGATAAGAAAGCGATGAAAACTATGCTCTCTATCGAGGAATATCTAAGGATCCTAGCTGCCACCCTTTCAAAAATTGCAGACAATGAGGGACGAATAGGGATGCACGTGTGGGCGGGGCCGGGACCTCTGTCTCTGGCCCGGCCCGAAAGCCCAAGAGGATTCCCCAATCCCGGCTTGAAGCCCATTCGGGAATCATTCCGCAAAGTAGCAAAGGCAAAATTTTCCCTTGTGGAAGCAGATAAGAAAGCGATGAAAACTATGCTCTCTATCGGAGGAATATCTAAGGGATCCTAGCTGCCACCCTTTTAAAATAATTGCAGACAATGAGGGACGAATAGGGATGGGCACGGGTGGGCGGGCCGGACCTCTGTCTCTGGCCCTGGCCCGAAGCCCAAGAGATTCCCCAATCCCGCTTGAAGCCCATTCGGGAATTCAAGAATTCCCGAATTCTGTTTGGGGGGTTTTTTGTATTTTTTATCCTTAGTTTTATTATCCTTTTCTCCAAATTATATAACCAACAAAAAAAAAAAAAAAATTAAAATATATATAACATATTAAACGTAAAGACCATATCATCAAAAAAGAAATTAAATCTATAATGTAACATATTAAATATAAAAACCATTATACTAATATACATGTATAATGTCAATTTATACCACATATAATGTAAAATGTATAATGTTAAATATATACCATACATAATCGATATATAACTTTTGTTTCATAACATTAACATATTATGTATATATATATTACAAATATTTTAATATTTATTATGTTTAATCTAGTTTTTTATTACCTATTAATATATTTTTTCATAAAATACTTACACAATTATAATTTGTCATTGTATAATGTATAAGGATTTTCAAATATTAAAATATTATTGGTTTATATGATTGATTTTCAATTATAAAATTAATATATATATACGGTCGAATTCGGGGCGGGGCAAAACCTATCCCACCCCGACCCATCCCGAATTCCAGGGCCATTGGGCTCGATCTCGACCCAAACCAAAACGTTTTGGAGAAATCCACCCCGTTTGGGGCAGGTCCCTACGGGGCTGGACACTCCAATCATTAAAAAAAATTAAAAAAATTAAGGTACATGTACTTTTATTTATTACGTACAAATTAATGTGACATAACTCTTTTATCTACGCATCATTCATCAATATCTTTTCCTTTCATTTCTATAGATTTTATGGTATCACATTTTTCACTATACTCTCTTTCTTTTTAGAATGAAAGGAGACTTGGGCCTTGGAGCAAAGAAGGCTAATGAATTTTGTTGAGGCTGCAGAACATCAAAAGTTTTTTCCCCCATTTTTTATCTTTAGTGAACCCAAAGAAGGATGCAGTTTGCAGCACTTTTAGATTTTTTTTTTTTTTTTATTCACTAATGTGAATGACTGTTAATGGCAGAAAGAAAGACGAATGCGCAGGAAAATCATCGGTCAGAAAAAAATACTTGATTCAGAAAACAATTGAAATTGGAGATTGAGCAAAGGGGAGTACTTATCAAGCGATGGAACACATGGGAGAGGAAGATATTAAGATCAAGAAAAGATGGATCCAATTCTACAAAAAATTGTTAGGATCCCACTCGGATCTCACACCCCACCAGTGTGGTACTTGCTTATGGGTTCTCTCACCTATCAGGCCGGCTTTTTGGTTGAGCTCTCTCCTGGCTTGAGTTTAACATTTGGTGCTTTCTTGAGAGTTGGTTGCGGAAAGGCTACCTATAACTAGATTAATATGGTCATTGAATGACTGATAGGTGAGTGAAGCCACCCAAAGGGGAAAGGGCTAGCGTCGGATCAGTGGCAGTAGAGTGAAAGCCGTCATGGACGTTGGCTCTTAATAGGGTGTAATGTTAGGATCCCACTTCAGGATCTCACACCCACCAAGTGTAGTACTTAAGTCTATGAGCCCTCTCACCATCAATCGGTCTTTTAGGTTAAACCACCCTTGAGTTTGAGTTCAACAAAAGAAAGAGAAGAAGAATATAAGCAAATAAAATTGAAATTGTTATCCTCTTAATATTGTCAATCTTAGGGAATTTCACTGTTCATAACAATAAAGTATCATGGCCTCAAGTTTGATATGTCCTTCACTAGTCTTCTATTTTCTCTGAGGGTATAAAGCACAATAGTGAGTTATAATTTTAATTAGTTACCATGTTCATTTGGCTTAAAGATCTTTTTATTGGCCCCCTGTGAGAATGGATTCAAATCAGTCGATAACCGCACTATACTATTTAGCAGACCATTTATGACTAAGCTAATCAAAATCTTTCATAGACACCTGTTAGTTTTTATCCATCAAAGGACTAATAACCCTTTGCTTCTAATTAACTAAAGGATTATACACATCATATTATTCCCTGGTAATTCCACACATTCATAATTAAAAATACTATAGGAAAATAAATGATAAAAACAGGGGTTACAATTTTGATAGAATATATAAACTTTGTAATATGAAGATGAAAGTGAAGAAGATAAAGTGGGCTGTGTGAATCCTAAAGATACGAAAGAGAAGGAAGCGGCTCGAATTTGTGAAACGGAACGTCAGTGCTTCGCCACCCGGAATTTATTAAGCTGAATTACCCGAAAATAATAATGAACTAATATATATGGATAAGTCTTTTCTGCTACTTCATTAAGAGTCTCGAAGTTGGGTACTGTGTTTATTGGATCTCTCTTGGATTCGGTGTTTGACGAACACAGACGTTACTTATGGGTCGGTTGTACTTCTGGTTCAGGATGAGAATATACAAACCAAACTATACAAGCTGAAAGGTGTGTTGGTAAATACTAAAAAGCCTTAAAAGATCGCATAGCACAATGGTATGTAATTGAGCTCAAGTTCGCTGAGTTTGAGTTTGAAGCGAAGCTGCTATAATCGTACCATTATCTTTTACGTTGCTAAGATGTTTAATTTTTTTATGTTTATATGGAATAGGAATTAAGAAAGATGATGCGGGGGACGTGATCATTTTGAGAAGATTTCCTCGAGATTGAGAAGGTTTCACTGCATTTGGAAACAAAGGAAAAGAATTACAGAAGCGCGAGAAAAAATGCTGCGAGAAGCATGGAATAAAATGCTAGGTAGATCTTTATACTAGTTAACATACCTGTTCTTAACATATTCTATGAATTTATTATTGTTTGAGTTTCATAACCAAGAAGACAAAACATCATGCAATCTTTCAATAGTCATAATTTCAGTAAACATGTTCTATCCTGATTTCATAAATTCACCTTTAAAGGTGGCCAGATTTGGCTTTAGCGTGGGCCCAAAAGCAGAGGCCAAATGGCTGCTTCTTGGCCCTCGCGGTGGCCAGATTTTGGCGGGCGCGCGCTTGTGCGCGAAGTACATGCCATTTTTCTTATTTGAATTATTAGTTTCGAGTAATACTGGTTCATCTTAAACTTCGTAACAGTTGATACTGATTTTATCTATCAGAATGAAAGGGAGAACTTGGAGCGAAAGAACGCTGATGAAAATTTTTTAAGGCTGGCAGAAATCAAAAGGTTTTTTTTCCCCATTTTTCATTTTGAGACTACCATTCGAAGAAGGTTGCAGTATGTTGATGCAGCACTTTTAGAGTTTTTTTTTAATTCATTTTGTAAATGATTGTTAATGACAGAAAGAAACGGAGCGAATGCGCAGGAAAATTATTGAGTTAGAAAAACACTTGATGCCAAACAAGCATTGGAATTAGAGATAGAGAAAGATAGGTACTTATCAGGTGATGAAACGCATGGAGAAGAAGATCCAGATGTTAAGAAACGATGGATGCAAATTCTTAAGGAGAAGAGAAGAACTAAGCATTGAAAGAAGTTAACCAAGCTCTTATCATCAAGACGGAAAACTAATGATGAATTGCAGGATGCTCGCAAGGATTTAATCAATGTAAAGCTATTTTCAAATGTTTTAAGAAATTGAAATTTGTTATCCTCTAAAAGGTTTTCAATCTTTATAGAGGATACGTTTCTATTTTTGTTCAGGGTTTAGTAATGTAAACTAATGGTTCTATTTTTGTTTTTCAGAGTCTGAGGGAGGGGACATCCTGCGCTAATATTGGTGTGAGGAGAATGGGAGAGCTCGACAGTATACCATTCCACAGTGTAGCAAAAAAAATTTCCTGAGGAAGCAGGTGAGAACGGTAGAACTATGTTCTCTGTGGGAGGAATATCTAAGGATCCTAGCTGGCACCCTTTTAAATCATTGTGGACAAGATGGAAACTATAGGTAAGGTGCTTATTTATTTTAGCAATCCATCTCGTTGATTCAATAAGAGACGAGAAAAATTATACAAATACCATCTAAGGAATGATTGATAAACTTGATTCTGTAATACTCCTTTCAATTGTGACTGACATTTTTCAAATTCCCTTTTGATTGTCTATTAACGGACAGAAGATTTTATTCTGGTTGGTGTACAGAAACTTGTTGATTTGAGGATGAAAAACTGAAAAATTTGAAGAACGAGTATGGTGAAGAAGTTGTTGATGCTGTGACCACTGCCTTGATTGAAATGAATACTACAACCCAAGTGGCAGATACACGGTACCAGAGCTATGGAATTTTAGGAAATAGGAAGGCAACTTTGAAAGAGGGAATAACGCAATTTGTTGAAACAGTGGAAAGGGAATAAACGAAAAGAATCTGGTCTGAGAGTAGTTTCGGTTCATTTTTAATCAGACGAATTAATATGCTTTTCTGATATTTTTTCATACTTTAAAGGTGAATTTGTCAGAATTGCATATTTGGTTCTTAGTTGACTATCTAGTTTTATTTGCAGCAGCCATTTGATAGCTTGATTATTAATTTAGCATGCTATAATTCCAATTTACTTATTTTTTTCAGTATTGGTTAAAATTTCCCGTTCTAGTTCCCTTTTTTTGGTGGTTTCAGGATTTGGGAAAAAGACCTCTTCCGACTGGTGAATGTTGCTTGTGAATTTCAACAAAACAGTTAAAGTTTACTCAATGGTTTATGGGTGTACATTTCAAGAGGTTGATTGCTAGTTTTTGTTAGATTCATCAAGTTGATGTTGGAAAAATTTCTTGCAAACAATAATTTGGTCAGTATTTTAGAATGCATTTTGGGAACAATTATCTCCATTTAATATGTGCACCATAAATTTGGTAATTGAGCATTATGTATTCACAACCATCAGGACTACAAAGACACCTCCCTTATCTACACCACCACGGTGTAGTCGAGTCGAGCCGAGTATTGGAACTCGACTTAGCTTGGCATGAAATTGGGGTTCGAGCTCGACCGAGCTCAAATGTTGAGCTCGAGCCGGAGCTCAACAAAAATATGGGGGTCGAGCTTGCTCGGCTTTGCTTCAACTCGAGCTCCAGCTCGATCTTCACAAGTAATTGACGGAGCCCGAGGTCAAACTCGCGATGTGCACAAGCCAAAAATCATTTTCTTTATTTTTTTTACTGAAACTATCGCAACAACCCAAGAACAGATTTCTTCATACTACCTGCTGGGCCTGCAACCCTCCTCTGCTCCACCACCCCACTGCCCAGTTGCTGCCGCATCATCTCACCCACGCAGCCGTCACCTGCAGCACCATCCACCTCCCAATCTCTCCATGGCACCAACTACGTCCACCACTGCCAACCCCAAGACCCCCCAAAAACACAGCAGCCGACACACCCAAATCAGTCACTACAGCAGCAAATGCAGCACCCACACAGCGACCACCGCAGCCACAACCCGCACAACCAAATGATCATTCCTTAAAAATGTTAAGATCGTCTCTTTGCCCACATTCTCTTTACCTTTTGAGTAATATTTCAGGTTTTTTAGTCGTTGTCGTCAGTCTCTTATTCTATCATTCCTTTATATATTGTTTGTACATTCTGATTGATCAACTACTTGTATTGGAGTGAAATTGAAGTACGTTTCATAAGTCTTACTCAGAGAACATAACTTTATTATGCAGCTTGACAGATTTTTTTATTTTTTTGAAACAGAATATGCTCACCCTGAAATTCTTTTCAGCTCTAATGAAAGTAGCGGTCAAAGATGAAACATAAATCCCAGAATTGCTTCTCTTTTGTCACCATTATTTTCATTTGGAACCCTATTTATTATGAAGATCAAGAGTAGAATAGGAGACAGCAGTACAGCACTGCAACTGCATTATTGCTTCCTTACAAACTTCTAATTAAATATATATTTTTTTAATTATAAAGAAAATAAAGAATTGGGCCCATATTTTATCAAAAGTTTACAATTTGTTTCCTCTTTCCCTTCATTTTCTTAGTGGGGACCAATTAATCAAGGTCCACTCATATTACTTTCTTATCACTTTAAAAAGTAAATGATTTTTATCTTTAATAAGTGGACTTATTTATCTTCATTTTATTTTTATGTCATATAATTAATTATTTAAAAAATTAATTTTATTAATTCAAACATATATTCCAAATAAGATATTATTATACAAAAAAATTAATTAAAATAATTATTTTAAAAGGGTATTACCATTTAGCCTTTTGCGGTTAAAGTAAACGTTTTTGAATTGATAATAACCATGATTTTAAAACCCGACCCGGCTCGGTCGGTTGAACCAGTTCGATCGGGTCAGTGTTAATAGAGTGAAAGCTGTCGTGGATGTCAGCTCTTAAAGGGAGGTGTAATGTTAGGATCCCACTTTAGGATTTCACACCCACCAAGTGTGGTACTTAAGCATATGAGCTCTTTCACCTATCATATGGGTCTTTTAGGTTGGACTCTTATTATTAAGGAGCGGAAAACTAATGATGAATTCACTACAACATTATAGAGATATAGCTACGAAAATTAGTTACAAAAAAGAAAATTGTAGCAAATATATATTTACAGTGACAAAAGTCAATATTTATAGTTAATTGAAATAATTTTAGTGATAAGATTTCTTCCTTCAAGCTAGTATTTATATTTAACTTATTAAAATCGTGACAATAATTGGTCATTTAGCTATAATGTATTAGCTATGGTAAAACATTGTAGCTACTTAATGTATTTAACTATAAACATTTTATTTACATGACATATAGTATCATTATTAGTTATGGGTTTAACTATATAGCTATTATTTGTGAATTAGCTATAAAATATTGAAATTTGTAGTTAAATAAATTATTTAACTATACAAATTTTATTTTCATGGTAACAACAATATTACAGTATCATTATTAGATACTAATTTAAATATATAGCTAATACATGTGTATTAGCTATAAATTATTTGAATTTGTAGCAAAGCTATAGATATTATAATTTATCCCATGAGTAATTATATTTTTATTAATTATGAATTAAATGGTTATAGTCACACATAGTGTTAATCACACAGCTAAAGTCAATAGTAAATTATAATCTTCAACCAATAGCTAACTTAAAATAACTCTTCTCAACTTATCAAGCTTAGTTTCAATACAATTTAAATATGTCAAACAAAATATTAGACTTTCTTTCACAATGTACCCTTCTGTAATAAAACCTTCTGGTCGACTTTTATTACGAACATAACGCTTCAATTTTCCTAAGAACCTATACAAATGTTTCTTTAACTAATTAATAACTTATTATAACTACACATTAAGAATAATTAAAAAAAAAAAAAAGTAGATATATGAAATAATGAAAACAAAATATAGCTATCCATTTGATTGTCTGATGCTCAACCGCTCTATGTACTCATCTACTACACGTTCCACATCAATAATCAATAAGTTGGAGATCAATTTGTAAGTTCATTCTATGAACAAGAAATAAAGAATTTATTACGAAGCTTAGCAATGGTCAGATTTAAGTGACTCTCTACTCCTTGTGATTTAATAAATCATTCTCAATGTATCAATTACAATTGATTCAAACCACTCGTGATTTAATTCACAATATCTTTTTGTATTGTTTATAATAAGAATATAAGTTTGCTAATAAAAATTGAAATTAATGAATCACACGAGACTACGGTTAGCTTGTGTAACAACCCTACTATGTAAAGATTATTTATCTTATTCATTATTTATAATTCAAATTATTTATCTTAAATATGTAGAATTTAATTTTCTCCGTCATAATTTATATAATTTATCTTTTAAATGTGAATAATTTAAAAAATAATTTATATAATAGCACAATGGAGGTATGTAATTGAGCTCAGTTCGCTGAGTTTGATTTGAAGCGAAGCTGCTATAACTGTACCATTATCTTTTACGTTGCTAAGATGTTAATTTTATTATGTTTATATGGAATAGAATTAAGAAAGATGATGCGGGTGGACGTGATCATTTTGAGAAGATATTCCTCGAGATTGAGAAGGTTTCACTGCATTTGGAAACAAAGGAAAAAGAATTACAAAGCCGAGAGAAAATGCTGCATAGAGAGCATGGAATAAAATGCTGAGGGTAGATCTTTACTAAGTTAACATACCTGTTCTTAACATATGTCTAATGAATTTATTTTGTTTGAGTTTCGTAACCAAGAAGACAAAACATCATGCATTACTTTCAATAGTCATAATTTCAGTAACATGTTCTAACCTGATTTCATAAATTTCACCTTTAAAGGTGGCCAGATTTGGCTTTAGCGTGGGCCCAAAAGCAGCGGCCAAATGGCTGCTTCTTGGCCCTCGCGGTGGCCAGATTTGGCGGGCGCGCGGGCTTGTGCGCGAAGTATCCATGCCATTTTTCTTATTTGAATTATTGTTTCGAGTAATACTGGTTCATCTTAACTTCGTAACAGTTGATCTGATTTTATCTATCAGAATGAAAGGGAGAACTTGGAGCGAAAGAACGCTGATGAAAATTTGTTAAGCTGGCAGAAGATCAAAAGGTTTTTTTTCCCCATTTTTCATTTTGAGCTGACCATTCGAAAGAAGGTTGCAGTATGTTGTATGCAGCACTTTTAGAGTTTTTTTTTTTTTATTCATTTTTGTAAATGATTGTTAATGACAGAAAGAAACGGAGCGAATGCGCAGGAAATTATTGAGTTAGGAAAAACACTTGATGCCAAACAGCATTGGAATTAGAGATAGAGAAAAGATAGGTACTTATCAGGTGATGAAACGCATGGGAGAAGAAGATCCAGATGTTAAGAAAAGATGGATGCAATTCTTAAAGATATAAAGGAAGGAAAGAACTAGAGCATTTGAAAGAAGTTAACCAAGCTCTTATCATCAAGGAGCGGAAAACTAATATGAATTGCGATGCTCGCAAGGTAATCAATGTAAAGCTATTTTCAAATGTTTTAAGAAATTGAATTTGTTATCCTCTAAAAGGTTTTCAATCTTTATAGAGAATAATGTTTCTATTTTTGTTCAGTGTTAGGAAAGTAACTAATGTTCATTTTTGTTTTCAGAGTCTGAGGATGGACATCCTGCGCTAATATTGTGTGAGAGAATGGGAGAGCTCGACAGTATACCATTCCACAGTGTAGCAAAGAAAAATTTCCTGAGGAGCAGGTGAAAGCGGTGGAACTATGTTCTCTGTGGGAGGAATATCTAAGGGATCCTAGCTGGCGCCCTTTTAAAATCATTGTGGACAAAGATGGAAACTATAAGGTAAGTGTGCCTTATTTATTTAGCAATCCACTCTGTTGATTCAATAAGAGACGAGAAAAATTGTACAAATACCATCTAAGGAATGATTGATAAACTTGTTTCTGTAATACTTCCTTTCAATTGTGACTGACATTTTTCAAATTCCCTTTTGATTGTTCTATTACTGGACAGAAGATTTTATTCTGTGGTTGGTGTACAGAACTTGTTGATTTGGAGGATGAAAAACTGAAAAATTTAAGAACGAGTATGGTGAAGAAGTTGTTGATGCTGTGACCACTGCCTTGACTGAAATGAATACATACAACCCAAGTGGCAGTACACGGTACCAAGCTATGGATTTTTGGAAAATGGAAGGCAACTTTGAAAGAGGGAATAACGCATTTGTTGAAACAGTGGAAAGGGAATAAACGAAAAAGAACTGGTGCTGAGGGTAGTTTCGGTTCACAGTTTTATATCAGACGATTTAATATGCTTTTTCTGATATTTTTTCATACTTTGAAGGTAGAATTTTCAAATTGCATATTTGGTTCTTAGTTGACTATCTGTTTTTTTTGCAGCAGCCATTGATAGCTTGATTATTAATTAGCATGCTAATTCCGATTACTTTATTTTTTTCAGTATTTGGTTAAAATTTCCCGTTCTAGTTCCCTTTTTTTGGGTGGTTTCAGGATTTGGGAAAAAAGACCTCTTCCGACTGGTGAATTGGTGCTTGTGAATTTCAACTATAAAACAGTTAAAGTATTACTCAATGGTTTATGGGTTGTACATTTCAAGAGGTTGAATTGCTATAGTTTTTGTTAGATTTCATCAAGTAATGATGTTGGAAAAATTTCTTGCAAACAATAATTTTGTCAGATTCAGTTTTGAGTATTTGAATGCATTTTGGAAACTTAGTATCTCCATTTAATATGTGCACCATAAATTTGGTAATTGAGCATTATGTATTCACAACCATCAGGACTACACAGACAACTCCCTTACCTATACACCACCAGCGGTGTAGTCGAGTCGAGCCGAGTATTGGAAGCTCGAGCTCAGCTTGGCATGAACATTGGGGTTCGAGCTCGACCGAGCTTCAAATGTTGAGTTCGAGCCGGACTCAACAAAAATATGGGGGCTCGAGCTTGGCTCAGCTTTGCTTCAAGCTCGAGCTCCAGCTCGATCTTCATAAGTAATTGAGCGGAGCCCGAGGTCAAACTCAGATGTGCACAAGCCAAAATTCAGTTTTCTTTATTTTTTTTACTGAAATTATCGCAACAACCCAAAACAGATTTCTTCATCTACCTGCTGGGCCTGCACACCTCCCTGCTCCACCACCCCACTGCCCAGTTGCTGCCTCATCTCACCCACGCACCTGTCACCTGCAGCACCTCCACCTGCCCAATCCTCTCATGGCACCAACTACGTCCACCACTCCAACCCCAAGACTGCCCCCAAAAACACAGCAGCCGACACACCCAAATCAGTCACTACAGCAGCAATGCAGCAGCCACACGCCCACCACACCACGCAGCCACAACCCGCACAACCAAATGATCATTCCTTAAAAATGTTAGATCGTCTCTTTGCCCATCAGTTCTCTTTACCTTTGAGTAATATTTCAGGTTTTTTAGTCATTGTCGTCAGTCTCTTATCCTATCATTCAATTTTTTGTACATTCTGATTGATCAACTACTTGTATTGGAAGTGAAATTGAAGGTACGTTTCATAAGTCTTACTCAGAGAACATTAACTTTATTATGCAGCTTGACAGAATTTTTTTTATTTTTTTGAAACAGAATATGCTCACCCTGAAATTCTTTTCAGCTCTAATGAAAGTAGCGGTAAAGATGAAACATAAAATCCCAGATTGCTTTCTTTTGTCACCATTATTTCATTTGGAACCCATGTTTATTTACGAAGATAAAGATAGAATAGGAGACAGCAGTACAGCACTGCAACTGCATTATTGCTTCCTTACAAACTTCTAATTAAAATATATTTTTTTAATTTTATAAAGAAAATAAAGAATTGGGCCCATATTTTATCAAAGTTTACAGATTTGTTTCTCTTTCCCTTCATTTTCAAAAAAAAAAAAAAATTAAATATATAATATACATATTAAACGTAAAGACCATATCATCAAAAAAGAAATTAAATCTATAATGTACATATTAAATATAAAAACCATTATACTAATATACAATGTATAATGTCAAATTTATACCACATATAATGTATAATGTATAATGTTAAATATATACCATACATAATATCGAATATATAACTTTTGTTTCATAACATTAACATATTATGTATATATATATTACAAATATTTATAATGATTTATTATGTTTAATCTAGTTTTATTTATTACCTATTTATATATATTTTCATAAAATACTTACACAATTATAATTTGTCATTGTATAATGTATAAGTGATTTTCAAATATTAAAATTATTATTGGTTTATATGATTGATTTTCAATTATTAAAATTAATATATATATACGGGTCGGGGAATTCTGGGCCGGGGCAAAACCTATCCCGACCCCGACCCATCCCCGAATTCCAGGGCCAATCTTGGGCTCGATCTCGACCCAAAACCAAAACGTTTTGGAGAAAATCCACCCCGTTTGGGGCAGGTCCCTACGGGGCTGGGACACTCCAATCATTAAAAAAATTAAAAAAAATTAAGGTAACATGTACTTATTTATTTATTACGTACAAATTAATGTGACATAACTCTTTTATCTACGCATCATTCATCAATATCTTTTCCTTTCATTTACTATAGATTTTATGGTATCACATTTTTCACTATACTCTCTTTCTTTTTTTAGAATGAAAGGGAGAGCTTGGGCCTTGGAGCAGAAGAAGGCTAAAGAATATTTGTTGAGGCTGGCAGAACATCAAAAGTTTTTTCCCCCATTTTTTATCTTTAGCTGAACTCCAAAAGAAGGATGCAGTTTGCAGCACTTTTAGATTTTTTTTTTTTTTTTTTATTCACTATGTGAATGACTGTTAATGGCAGAAAGGAAAGGAGCGAATGCGCAGGAAAATCATCGAGTCAGAAAAAAATACTTGATTACAGAAAACAATTGAAATTGGAGATTGAGCAAAGGGGAGGTACTTATCAAGCGATGGAACACATGGGAGAGGAAGATATTAAGATCAAGGAAAAGATGGATCCAATTCTACAAGAAAATTGTTAGGATCCCACATCGGGATCTCACACCCACCAAGTGTGGTACTTAAGCTTATGGGTTCTCTCACCTATCAGGCCGGCTTTTTGGGTTGAGCTCTCTCCTGGGTTTGAGTTCTAACATTTGGTGCTTTCATTGAGAGTTGGGTTGCGGAAAAGGGCTACCTATAAGCTAGATTAAGGTGTAATGTGCATTGAATGACTGATAGGTGAGTGAAGCCACCCAAAAGGGGAAAGGGCTAGCGTCGGATCAGTGTCGATAGAGTGAAAGCTGTCATGGACGTTGGCTCTTAAATGAGGGTGTAATGTTAGGATCCCACTTCAGGATCTCACACCCACCAAGTGTAGTACTTAAGTCTATGAGCCCTCTCACCTATCAAATCGGTCTTTTAGGTTAAACTCACCCTTGAGTTTGAGTTCTAACAAAAAGAAGAAGGAAGAAGAAGAATATAAGCAAATAAAATTGAAATTTGTTATCCTCTTGAATATTGTCAATCTTAGGGAATTTTCACTGTTCATAACAATTAAAGTATCAGTGGCCTCATTAGTTTGATATGTCCTTCACTAGTCTTCTATTTTCTCTGAGGGTATAAAGCACAATAGTGAGTTATAATTTTAAATTAGTTACCATGTCATTTGGCTTAAAGATCTTTTTAATTGGCCCCCTGTGAGAATGGATTCAAATCAGTCGATAACCGCACTATTACTATTTAGCAGACCATTTATGACTAAGCTAATCAAAATCTTTCATAGACACCTGTTTAGTTTTTATCCATCAAAGGACTAATTAACCCTTTGCTTCTAATTAACTAAAGGATTATACACATCATATTTTTCCCTGGTAATTCCACACATTCATTAATTAAACTATACTATAGGAAAAATAATGATAAAAACAGGGGTTACAATTTTGCTAGAATAATATAAACTTTGTAATATGAAGATGAAAGTGAAGAAGATAAAGTTGGCTCTGTGAATCCTGAAAGATACGAAGAGAAAAGGAAGCGGCTCGAATTTGTGAAACGGAAACGTCAGTGCTTCGCCACCCGGAATTTATTAAGCTACGAGATTACCCGGAAAATATAATAAATGATACTAGGATAAGTCTATTTCTGCTTACTTTCATTAAAGAGTCTCGAAGTTGGGTACTGTGTTTATTGGATCTCTCTTGGATTCGGTGTTTGACGAACACGGAACGTTACATATCGGGTCGGTTGTACTTTCTGGTTATCAGGATGAGAATATAACAAACTCAAATGGTTGGTAAATACTAAAAAGCCTTAAAAGATCGCATAGCACAATGGAGGTATGTAATTGAGCTCAAGTTCGCTGAGTTTGAGTTTGAAGCGAAGCTGCTTATAACTGTACCATTATCTTTTACGTTGCTAAGATGTTTAATTTATATTATGTTTATATGGAATAGGAATTAAGAAAGATGATGCGGGATGGACGTGATCATTTTGAGAAGATATTCCTCGAGATTGAGAAGGTTTCACTGCATTTGGAAACAAAGGAAAAAGAATTACAGAAGCGCGAGAAGAAAATGCTGCATAGAGAAGCATGGAATAAAATGCTGAGGGTAGATCTTTATACTAAGTTAACATACCTGTTCTTAACATATGTCTAATGAATTTATTATTGTTTGAGTTTCATAACCAAGAAGACAAAACATCATGCATTACTTTCAATAGTCATAATTTCAGTAAACATGTTCTATCCTGATTTCATAAATTTCACCTTTAAAGGTGGCCAGATTTGGCTTTAGCGTGGGCCCAAAAGCAGAGGCCAAATGGCTGCTTCTTGGCCCTCGCGGTGGCCAGATTTTGGCGGGCGCGCGGGCTTGTGCGCGAAGTATCCATGCCATTTTTCTTATTTGAATTATTAGTTTCGAGTAATACTGGTTCATCTTAAACTTCGGTAACAGTTGATACTGATTTTATCTATCAGAATGAAAGGGAGAACTTGGAGCGAAAGAACGCTGATGAAAATTTGTTAAGGCTGGCAGAAGATCAAAAGGTTTTTTTTCCCCATTTTTCATTTTGAGCTGACCATTCGAAAGAAGGTTGCAGTATGTTGTATGCAGCACTTTTAGAGTTTTTTTTTTTTTATTTCATTTTTGTAAATGATTGTTAATGACAGAAAGAAACGGAGCGAATGCGCAGGAAAATTATTGAGTTAGGAAAAACACTTGATGCCAAACAAGCATTGGAATTAGAGATAGAGGAAAAGATAGGTACTTATCAGGTGATGAAACGCATGGGAGAAGAAGATCCAGATGTTAAGAAAAAGATGGATGCAATTCTTAAAGATATAAAGGAGAAGGAAGAAGAACTAGAGCATTTGAAAGAAGTTAACCAAGCTCTTATCATCAAGGAGCGGAAAACTAATGATGAATTGCAGGATGCTCGCAAGGATTTAATCAATGTAAAGCTATTTTCAAATGTTTTAAGAAATTGAAATTTGTTATCCTCTAAAAGGTTTTCAATCTTTATAGAGGATACTGTTTCTATTTTTGTTCAGGGTTTAGGGATAATGTAAACTAATGGTTCTATTTTTGTTTTTCAGAGTCTGAAGGATGGGACATCCTGCGCTAATATTGGTGTGAGGAGAATGGGAGAGCTCGACAGTATACCATTCCACAGTGTAGCAAAGAAAAAATTTCCTGAGGAAGCAGGTGAGAAAGCGGTGGAACTATGTTCTCTGTGGGAGGAATATCTAAGGGATCCTAGCTGGCGCCCTTTTAAAATCATTGTGGACAAAGATGGAAACTATAAGGTAAGGTGTGCTTTATTTATTTTAAGCAATCCATCTCTGTTGATTCAATAAGAGACGAGAAAAATTGTACAAATACCATCTAAGGAATGATTGATAAACTTGTTTCTGTAATACTTCCTTTCAATTGTGACTGACATTTTTCAAATTCCCTTTTGATTTTCTATTAACTGGACAGAAGATTTTATTCTGTGGTTGGTGTACAGGAACTTGTTGATTTGGAGGATGAAAAACTGAAAAATTTAAAGAACGAGTATGGTGAAGAAGTTGTTGATGCTGTGACCACTGCCTTGACTGAAATGAATACATACAACCCAAGTGGCAGATACGCGGTACCAGAGCTATGGAATTTTTGGGAAAATAGGAAGGCAACTTTGAAAGAGGGAATAACACATTTGTTGAAACAGTGGAAAGGGAATAAACGAAAAAGAAACTGGTGCTGAGGGTAAGTTTCGGTTCACAGTTTTATATCAGACGACTTTAATATGCGTTTTCTGATATTTTTTCATACTTTGAAGGTAGAATTTGTCAGAATTGCATATTTGGTTCTTAGTTGACTATCTAGTTTTATTTGCAGCAGCCATTTGATAGCTTGATTATTAATTTAGACATGCTATAATTCCGATTACTTTATTTTTTTCAGTATTTGGTTAAAATTTCCCGTTCTAGTTCCCTTTTTTTTGGTGGTTTCAGGATTTGGGAAGAAAGACCTCTTCCGACTGGTGAATGTTGGCTTGTGAATTTCAACTATAAAACAGTTAAAGTATTACTCAATGGTTTATGGGTTGTACATTTCAAGAGGTTGAATTGCTATAGTTTTTGTTAGATTTCATCAAGTAATGATGTTGGAAAAATTTCTTGCAAACAATAATTTTGTCAGATATCAGTGTTTGAGTATTTTAGAATGCATTTTGGGAACTATAGTATCTCCATTTAATATGTGCACCATAAATTTGGTAATTGAGCATTATGTATTCACAACCATCAGGACTACAAAGACAACTCCCTTATCTATACACCACCAGCGGTGTAGTCGAGTCGAGCCGAGTATTGGAAAGCTCGAGCTTAGCTTGGCATGAATAGTTGGGGTTCGAGCTCGACCGAGCTTCAAATGTTGAGTTCGAGCCGGAGCTCAACAAAAATATGGGGGCTCGAGCTTGGCTTCGGCTTTGCTTCAAGCTCGAGCTCCAGCTCGATCTTCATAAGTAATTGAGCGGAGCCCGAGGTCAAACTCGCGATGTGCACAAGCCAAAAAGTTCATTTTTCTTTATTTTTTTTACTGAAATTATCGCAACAACCCAAGAACAGATTTCTTCATACTACCTGCTGGGCCTGCAATCCTCCTCTGCTCCACCACCCCACTGCCCAGTTGCTGCCGTATCATCTCACCCACGCAGCCTGTCACCTGCAGCACCATCCACCTGCCCAATCTCTCCATGGCACCAACTACGTCCACCACTGCCAACCCCAAGACTGCCCCCAAAAACACAGCAGCCGACACACCCAAATCAGTCACTACAGCAGCGAATGCAGCAGCCCACACAGCGACCACCGCAGCCACAACCCGCACAACCAAAATGATCATTCCTTAAAAATGTTAAGATCGTCTCTTTGCCCATCAGTTCTCTTTTACCTTTTGAGTAATATTTCAGGTTTTTTAGTCGTTGTCGTCAGTCTCTTATTCTATCATTCCTTTTATATAATTGTTTGTACATTCTGATTGATCAACTACTTGTATTGGAAGTGAAATTGAAGGTACGTTTCATAAGTCTTACATCAGAGAACATTAACTTTATTATGCAGCTTGACAGAATTTTTTTTTATTTTTTGAAACAGAATATGCTCACCCTGAAATTCTTTTCAGCTCTAATGAAAGTAGCGGTAAAAGATGAAACATAAAATCCCAGGATTGCTTCTCTTTTGTCACCATTATTTTCATTTGGAACCCATGTTTATTTACGAAGATAAAGAGTAGAATAGGAGACAGCAGTACAGCACTGCAACTGCATTATTGCTTCCTTACAAACTTCTAATTAAATATATTTTTTTTAATTTTTATAAAGAAAATAAAGAATTGGGCCCCATATTTTATCAAAAGTTTACAAGATTTGTTTCTCTTTCCCTTCATTTTCTTAGGTGGGGACCAATTAATCAAGGTCCACTCATATTACTTTCTTATCACTTTAAAAAGTAAATGATTTTTATCTTTAATAAGTGGACTTATTTGTCTTCATTTTATTTTTATGTCATATAATTAATTATTTAAAAAATTAATTTTACTAATTCAAACATATATTCCAAATAAGATATTATTATACATAAAATTTAATTAAAATAATTATTTTAAAAGGGTATTACCATTTAGCCTTTTGCGGTTAAAGTAAACATTTTCGAATTGATAATAACCATGATTTTAAAACCCGATCCGGTCCGGTCGGTTGAACCAATTCGATTGGGTCAATGTCAATAGAGTGAAAGCTGTCGTGGATGTCGGCTCTTAAAGGGAGATGTAATGTTAGGATCCCGCTTTAAGATCTCACACCTATCAAGTGTGGTACTTAAGCCTATGAGCTCTCTCACCTATCTGACGGGTCTTTTAGGTTGGACTCTTATTATCAAGGAGCAGAAAACTAATGATGAATTCACTACAACATTATAGAGATATAGCTACGAAAATTAGCTATAAAAAAGAAAATTGTAGCAAATATATATTTACAGTTACAAAAGTCAATATTTATAGTTAATTGAAATAATTTTAGTGATAAGATTTATTCCTTCGAAGCTAATATTTATATTTAACTTATTAAAATCGTGGCAATAATTGGTCATTTAGCTATAATGTATTAGCTATGGTAAAACATTGTAGTTACTTAATGTATTTAACTATAAACATTTTATTTACATGACATATAGTATCATTATTAGTTATATGTTTAACTATATAGCTATTATTTGTGAATTAGATATAAAATATTGAATTTTGTAGTTAAATAAATTATTTAACTATACAAATTTTATTTTCATGGTAACAACAATATTATAGTATCATTATTAGCTACTAATTTAAATATATAGCTAATATATGTGAATTAGTTATAAATTATTTGAATTTGTAGCAAAGGTATATATATTCTAATTTATCTCATGAGTAATTATATTTTTATTAATTATGAATTAAATAGTTATAGTCACACATAGTGTTAATCACACAGCTAAAATCAATAGTAAATTATAATCTTCAACCAATAGCTAACTTAAAATAACTCTTCTCAACTTATCAAGCTTAGTTTCAATACAATTTAAATATGTCAAGCAAAATATTAGACTTTCTTTCACAATGTACCCTTCTGTAATAAAACCTTCTGGTCGACTTTTATTACGAACATAATGCTTCAATTTTCCTAAGAACCTATATAAATGTTTCTTTAGCTAATTAATAACTTATTATAACCACACATTAATAATAATTAAACAAAATATAGATATCCATTTGGCTATCCAGTTGATTGTCCGATGCTCAACTGCTTCATGTACTCATCTACTATATGTTCCACATCAATAATCAATAAGTTGGAGATCAATTTGTAAGTTCATTCTATGAACAAGAAATAAAGAATTAATTACGGAGCTTAGCAATGGTCAGATTTAAGTGACTCTCGTCTCCTTGTGATTTAATAAATTGTTTAATAAATCATTCTCAATGTATCAATTACAATTGATTCAAATCACTCGTGATTTAATTCACAATATCTTTTTGTATTGTTCATAATAAGAATATAAGTTTGCTTATAAAAATTGAAATTAATGAATCACATGAAACTACGGTTAGCTTGTGTAACAACCCTACTATGTAAAGATTATTTATCTTATTCATTATTTATAATTCAAATTATCTATCTTAAATATGTAGAATTTAATTTTCTCCATCATAATTTATGTAATTTATCTTTTAAATGTGAATAATTTAAAAAATAATTTATATACATTATTAATTATAAGATTAATTAATAAGATAATTTGTTTCATGGTTGTTAGTATCCTACGATACCCGATACGTATCATATGATACGATTCGATACAGTACGCCAACGATACGTATCGGAGAGTGTATCCTAAACCTTTCGATACATTGATATGTATCCTACGATACGATACGTATCCTTAAAAATATTGATATAAATCGATACGACTTTATTAATTTGGGCCAATGGCCCAAAAAAATTTTCGGGTTGAAATTGGGTCACCTAACTCAATTCACTAAAACCTATCCAAATTTACCCATTTTGCATGGAGAAAGTGAAGAGGAATATGTATTGCCCATTTTACATGATAATAATAACATAAGTGGAGATATAGATATTGACATTGATTTTGGAAATGATATGAATGGTTAAGAGAAAATAATATAGGGTGCGTTTGGCTTATTGTTTTTATCCATATTCCCAATCCTATTCTTCAAATGTTGTTTGGCACGTTATTCCCAAAATATTAGTATATATTTTTTAATTACTCCTAGACCCCATAAGTTTATTAATTTCATTAAATACCCCCAGAAAAAAAGTTTAAAAACTAACAGAAACACCCCCACCCACAATACTTGCCAGATTCCGGAAACCACCGCCGGTGGTAGCCGGAATTTGTCACAACAGTCACATGAGCACCGGTAATGGCCAGATCTGGCCGTCAGCGATGGCCAAAGAAATGGCCAGCGTTGACTATCAACGACGGCCAAATCTTGGCCATCGTTGACAGACAATGACGGCCAAAGTTGGCCTTTTCCTGCCGTCGAAGGCCACATCCGGCCTTAGATCTGGCCTTTTCCGGCCAGATCCATGGTGGATATGGCTGAAAAATGCCATATCGATCGAATGCCCGCCAGATCTGACTAGATTTTGTGGTTATCCAATTTTTCGGCTAGATTCCGGTGGTGGTTGCCGGAATCTGGCACTTTGGGTGTTAAGGGTGTTTTTGTCATTTTACAATATTTTAATATATTGAAGTATTTATTAAATTAGCAAACCTTGGGGGCTTTTTCATAAATTTTTACATTTTATCTCGTAATACTCCCCTATTCAACTATCCAATACTATCCCCAAAATAATAAACCAAACGCACCCATAGATTCTTAATTTTGTGATTAATTTTGATTATGTAATACCGTAATTTAAAGCTAATAATACCACAAAATTCTTTAATTAATATTGGAAATGATATTAATTTTTAGAAAATTTTGATTGTTTTATTAATTTTTTTGAAAAAGACGTATCCTACAATACGATACATACGTGATACACGATTCAAAAAATTAGGTTTTCGATATATTATACGATATGCGATTTGACAACCGTGATTTGTTTAACCTTAGTTATGGTAGACATTATTATTATTTAATTAAGTTAAATCCATTATCGTTATTTCAATTAAAAATCATATTTATACTTCAAATTGGATAAAGACTATATTTTTTTCCCAAAATATACAAGTGACAATATTTTTTTATCCCTCCTTAATTTTCATATTGGGCCTTTTTTTTGGTAAGGTTTTTTTTCAAAGCTTTTAAAGGGAATAAAAACAAGGAGCAACAACTAAAACATTTTGGAAGAATTCAGTCTTCAAGGCCAGTTTTTCTATTTCCTTAGGTTTTAATCCTTTGATCCAAATTACCATAAATTAGGTTTTATTTCATCGAGCTTCTTGACACCTAAATCCGTAATTCAAATTACAAATGCACCACTTAAAATCAAATTAAATTTCTCTTTGCCGTCATAAACCTCACAGCCATCTTTTCGTTATACCCTACACAAGTAGTTGCTTCCGCACCTTAGATTCACATTCGAATTCTCACCCTCTCCATTTAAAGACAAGAAACTCAGAAAAGAACCCAATTTCGTCGATTGTATAGTATGCATTTCTTTCCAAGTCCAAAAATTTCTTTTACTTTTTCCTCTTCCTATAGTTGTTTCTTATTTACGAATTCTTCGTGAGTTTATGTTGACTTTACTAGATATTTAGAAATTGGAAGCTGAGTGATTAAATTGCGTTAATTTTTGGATGTTTGTAGAGAACTTTTTATGTTTTTGATGAAATGTCTTTGAGAGAAGAGTTTTGACGATTATGATTTAGAAGTTATTAGTTTGAACCTTCAATACATTTTTTGGATGTTTATTTATAATGTTTGAACGAGAATGAAATTCTTTCAATAATTGAACCAGGACCACATGTACCCTCATCGAAATTTCAAACTTCACCATCACTAAACAACAGAAATGTTTCTATTTAATAACAAAACTAGAACCATGAACACAAAGCTGCTGCTCATCCGTAAGCAATTTTTTTCATCTATACGGTAAAGTTAACTCAGAAACTTCAACAGTAAAAAGAAAATATAATAAAATTAGCATTTTGGAGGATGGATTAATTAATATATACCTGCATCTTGACCTCAGTAACAGCACCCTTTTCTCTCCAATCAAAACTCTTGGGCAAATCATCCACTTCCAAATTTTTCATCATTATCCCACCCTCCACGTCATCTCCACCGTTCATCACCGCTGGTCCACCTCTCATCCCAGTGTAAAACCTCTCAAACTCCTCCTCAGACAGATCGGAGAAAGGCGTCACGCCATGCACCGCTTAAAATCAAATTAAATTTCTCTTTGTCGTCATAAACCTCACAGCCATCTTTTCGTTATACCCTACACAAGTAGCTGCTTCCGCACCTTAGATTCACATTCGAATTCTCACCCATCTCCATTTAAAGACAAGAAACTCAAAAAAGAACCCAATTTCATCGATTATATAGTTATGCATTTCTTTCCAAATCTAAAAATTTCTTTTCTTTTTTCCTCTTTCTTTAGTTGCTTCTTATTTACGAATTCTTCGTGGGTTTATGTTGACTTTACTAGATATTTAGAAATTGGAAGCTGGGTGATTAAATTGCGTTAATTTTTGGAAGTTTGGGGAGAACTTTTTATGTGTTTGATGGAATGCCTCTGAGAGAAGAGTTTTGATGGTTATGATTTAGAAGTTATTAGTTTGAATCTTTAATACATTTTTTGGGTATTTATTTATCTTTCTAGTGTTAAAACGAACTCAAGAGAATGAAATTCCTTCAATAATTGAACCAGTAGATTATGGGATTTTGATAATTTTTAACAAGTCAAAGTTAATAATGTACTTTTTTTTTTTTTTTTTTTTGGCTGTGGAAATATATAGTTTTGGATAGAAAAGTAGAGGGCTGTAGAGCTGGTTGAATGATATATTGACTGAAGGAGAATTGAATTTCTTATGATTATCAGGAGTCTCTTGACAATGTTCTTATTGAACTTTACAAAGTAAACTAACTTTCTTTTCCCCTAATTTCTTTACATTTTACTAGCACTTTTCTTTCGTTTTCTGATTTAAGTAGTTGCTGCTGGAAGTATAAGACTACTAGTGGAGGTTGGGTAAATCTGAGTGCTTTTGAATTGAGGCATATGTGTCATGTTTGATAACATTTTTTTCCTTCCTTAATCTTCCATTTGCATCAATTATTATCTGTAATTTATCGAAAAAGAATAATTCATATTTAGGAGGAGGTTAAGGGATCTTCATAACACTTACCACTTTTTATCTGCTCCAAAGAGGATCTTGATGAGACAGAAAAAAGTTAATTGATGTGTTTTGTAACCTTCTACATCTAACCAAGAGGATTTGAATCCATAAGCAAGTATTTGTCATTCAATATGAGATTAGAATGAATTATAGATGAAGAACTACTTAATGGTTTCTTAAAGCATATGTGAGTAATATTTTGATGTCTTAGCTACACTTAAAAGGATCCATGCTTTATATGAAGAAACTGAACTAGGCTTGAAGTAATGTAGTATCTCACTGTAAGTTTGGATTTTAGGAAATTGTAAAGGCAATGCATCCACATATAATGGACGCCCGTCTAATCTTTAAATAATAAAATTTAGGCCGAAATGAAGGGATGTCTGTTCATTAGTTATGGACGATCGTCCTCGAATTTTGGACGGGCGTTCGCAAATAAGGGACGCCCGTCCATAATGTAAATTAAAAAAAAAAAACAAATTTTTAGACGGGCGTCCCTAACTTGTGGACGGGCGTCCACATATAATGGATGATCGTCCATAATATAATAAAATGTGTTTTTTTTAATTTACTTTTTTTTTTTTTTCTATTTGCAAAAAACATTAGCTTCACCAATATGACTCTCCAAAACAAGCGCCAAAATTTTGCGAGTGAAAGAAAAAAAAAAAAACTTCATTTTATACCTATTGCCTTCTGCTTAATCGTTCCCGTCTGTTCTTCGCGTCTGCATTACGTCTGCATTCTTCTCGAGTTTCTTCCTCAACAGTCGTTTCTTCCTCAACAACCAACTATCGTGATAAGAACAAAAGCCATAAATTTTTCATAAAACAATTGTTTAGGGTGGAAAGGGAGATAAGAAGATCAAAATTTGTTCAGATTATAAAGATTTGTTGAGGTTGTTAAGTGGTTTTTATTTAACTTATGAATTTATTTAGTTTTGTATTCAATTTTTGATTGAATATATGTTACAATAGAAAATAACTGATATAGAATATTTGTTGGTGATTGTTGTGAATTAGATTCGTGAACGTGAACACTAGTATTGGTTTTGCATTAAATTACAGAATATGGAAGAGTCCAGTTTGCCTCATTTCAATGATGTTGAGGTAAATTGTTTTTGAAACCTTAACTTTTTTGTTAGCATGATTTTAAATTTATTGTATCGTATTGTTTCTTTTGATGTATTGTATTAGTACATTCTAATTTTATCCATTATAAAACTATTAAATGATCAGGAAAATGAACGTGATGAATTAGAATATATGAGATGTGCAGAGGAAGAAGTGGAGCCTCATATTGGAATGATGTTTGATTCAGTTGATAGTCTAGTGAAGTATTACAAACGGTATGGTAACAAAATGGGATTTGAAGCAATGATACGTACGTCAAAGAAAGACGATGATGGAGAGATGAGATATGTGACAGTGGCATGTTCTTGTTCTGGGAATGAGAGATGTAAGTCCAGAAATATCTTGAAAAAGCAACCTGTTACCAAAACAGACTGTAAGAGTCGGATTAGTGCAGCTTTGAATGCTGAATGCAAATGGGAAATTAAATCAGTTGTACTTGAACATAACCATGATCTTACAAGTTTGACAAAAAAAAGATATTTGAAGGTTAACCGAACGATACAACCTTATGTGAAAAAGAGGCTTGAAGTTAATGATGTGGCTGAGATTAGACCATGTAATAATTTTCAGTCATGTTCAGTTGAGGCAGGAGGTGTAGGGAATTTGACGTTTCTACAAAAAGATTGTAGGAACTACATTGAAAAAGTGAGAAGGCTACGACTTGAAGTTGGAGATATTTCGGCAGTACTTGAGTATTTTATGAAAATGCAAAAGGAGAATTCAAATTTCTGGTACATGATTGATGTAGATGAAGAGAGTCGATTACAGAATGTGCTATGGGTTGATGCTAGATGTAGGGCTGCATATAAAGAATTTGGTGATGTTGTCACCTTTGACACAACGTATCTGACGAACGAGTATGATATGCCATTTGTTGCTTTTGTGGGGGTTGATCATCATGGACATTCGACGTTGTTAGGTTGTGGGTTAATTTCCCATGAGGACACTGAGACATATATATGGCTATTTCGTACTTGGCTTGAATGCATGGATGTTGCTCCGAATGGAATTATCACTGATCAAGATAAGGCCATGCAAATTGCAATTGAGGTTGTTTTCCCTAGTACAAGACATAGGTGGTGTTTGTGGCATATAATGAAAAAACTGCCTGAAAAGTTAAGAGGATATAAGGAATATGAAACTATAAAGTTTAAGTTGCAAAATATTGTGTATGATTCCTTTACGCGTGAAGAGTTTGAAGAACGATGGAACCAATTTGTTAATGTGCACAATCTTCACGAGAATGGATGGTTATGTGAATTGTACAAAGAAAGAGTATGATGGGTGCCTGCATTTCTTAAAGATACTTTCTGGGCAGGTATGTCTATTACCCGACGTAGTGAAAGTATGCATGCATTTTTTTATGGGTATGTAAATTCCAAAACAACTTTGAAACAATTTGTGGAACAATATGATAATGCATTGCGAGATAAAGTGGAGAAAGAAAGGGAGGCTGATTTTAAATCTTTCAAATCTCGGATACCATGCATAACTAATTATCTTATTGAGAAACAATTTCAAAGTGCATACACAACTGTAAAGTTTAAAGAGTTTCAAGAAGAGATTGCGGGGAAGATTTATTGTGAATTATCTATTCTGAATAAATGTGATTCATGCGAGGAGTATCAAGTTTTGGAAGATGTTTGGTTTGGAGATAATAGTCACCGTGTTCCTTTTGTGGTATACTTTGAAGAAAATTCGTGTGATATTCGTTGTACTTGTCATTTGTTTGAATTCAGGGGGATTTTATGCAGACATGCCATTATGGTGTTGATTCATAAAAGGGTTTCACATGTTCCAGAAAAGTACATTTTACGGCGTTGGAGGAAAAATATAAACAGATGTCATACGAAAATTAAGGTGAGTTATAATATGTGGAGCACCAACGTTGAAGGACAACGTTTTGATAAGTTGTCTAATTTAATGCTGACAGTAGCTGATATGGCATCAAACAATAAGGAAGATTATAATATGTTGACGGAGTTTATGATTGATATGAGAAAAAAAGTTAGAGCAAAAGGAAAATGGGGGAGGGTTTGGTACAAAAGTGAACATCTCTTCCACAACCGGTTTGAGTAGTAAAGATGGAGGCAGTCCTCCGAAATAGGGGAATTGTTTAATTATTAGTCTACAGGAAGTTCGTAGTAAATGTCGTCCTCCATGTAGAAGAAAGTAATCGAAGGTTGAAGAAATTGTACGTAGGGTTAAAAAGAAAAAATTACAAAAACAAATAATTGGTATGAGTTATACACATATTCTTACATGATATTTCTTTTTTGAAACATTATTTACTTATTTGAAGTTTATAATAATATCGACTTGATTATAAATGTGTTATTCTATTTTTTAGAAAAAAAAGATTATCAGTAGAGCGAGAAAAAGAACAGTTTCTTTCATCTACTTCCATGGCCGATGTGGAAACTCAAGTGTTGTCGAATGATGTTGTTATTACCCATGTATGTGTTATGTATGTTGCATAATTGTAATTGGTTTAAGTTTTCTACAATGTGTACTAAATTATGGTTGTTAAACAATGACAGTTGTCCACTAGTCTGGTTCAGAATCTCGCAGGACAAAGTAATTTCTATACTTGACAAGAGTTTGTAAATGATGAACATGTCTCGTTGGGAGATGTTTGATATTGTTGACAAGGTTAATCATATAGAATTGTATTTGGTAAAAATTATTCATGCTTTAGTTAATTTGTGCCGAATGCAGTTGAGTTGTATGCTGATTTAGTTGTTTTGTTTTTAGTATTTTTGGTCATTGGTTGTGTATGAGTAGGCTATCTGTTGTAGGGTTGTGAATTCATGATAATGACCTTAATGTAACTTACTATGAATGTTTTCTGTATATATTATCGTCACATTGCAGACTCTGGTTATAGGTGGAATTTTGGATATGCATTTCATTGGAGATTTGAATTTTGATGTCTTTAGGTATGTCCAGTATTACATATACATATGCATTCAAAAGAGTAGTTGAGATATGTATAAACAAAAGGCAAATCTATTTATAAGCAAAAGGCAATCTTTATCAAGAACATCTGTTGAAATCAATCTATTTATAAACAAAAGGCAAATATAATCTTCGTACATAAAGTTTAATATTTGAAGTACACATAATCAAAATTAACATTTAAATGCGTTTCCCAAGAATGTTGACAAGGAGGAGGTTGTTGAGAAATTCTTCATCATGGTGTAGGGGATCGAGGTTGATTGGATGAGGAGGAGGATGTTGAGAAGTTCTTCACCATGCTGAAAATCTATGTCATGCGTTCCCCAATAATGTCAATTGTTTCTTCTATTCTTGATGCAAATGAGTTGAAATCACTTTGTAATTGATCATATTGTTCTTGCATTTTCCTCTCAATACGTGAAAACGCTTCTCTTGAAACTTTTCCATCCGCTCAAATCTGCTTACTATTTCGTCTAAAGTATGAAAAGACATACTTCTACATTCTGAGATGATCCAGGTTCAAAACTCGTTATTCTTCTTTTGCGCACGTAGACTTATCTTTCATTTATCCCTTCTGGAACACTAACACCTTCCTGAACCATTGCATCTCCCTCTATTTCATCCCTAATCACAAACCATTCTCTTGTCATATTCTTTTTAATCAAACCCATTTTATACAATGTCAGATCCCCTAACATATTATTTACAGAAAACTTAATCTTATTTACTGCATCATTAGGGGTGATCTTAATACCCAACTTCTCACATATTAACATAACAAGCATCCCCCAATATATTTTTTCCTTTTTCTGCTTGAACCTTTCCCAACTTCTTAATCAATAACTTTGCTGAATTTACTTGCCTCACTGCTATTGCTGCTTCTATGGACATTAAATCCTTGACCGTCACATTTCTATTTGTCTATTTCCTACTATTAAATGTGTAAGTCAAATATCTGTGAAATACTCTCATAGCGGGATTCTTTAACTTTGTAGATTTACACCTATGTGGATGGTAAATCCCTATCCCAGAAACATCTATCCAAGCTTGTTTGGAATCCCACGTTCTAGATACGTTATCCAAACCTTCAAAATCAAATCCTATCCAGGTTGCTAAATCTTGTGGTCTCACTACAAAGTTCTGATTCTTTAATCTAAAAAATATTGTATATGTCGGAAACTCATCAGTATCTATCTTTACAACCTCCAAACTACCAAAAAACTCATAGATTAAATACTTATATCCATCATTTCTAATACTCACCAACTGGTCTCATTTTAAATTATGAATCCAACTATTGATTTCATCACCTAAACCTAAACTTGTTATAAGTCCTAAATCCAAACATCTTCCAGGGAAAATATCTCTTTTCGACACCTCCTCGTATTGTTTTTTTTATGTCGCAAGTCTCCAAATTGGATTCCAGATGATAATGTACCTTCATGAGGAATCATTGTATTTTTTGCTCTCACCATTTTCTGCTTTCTTCTAAAACCTGTATACATAAAAAATTCATCATCATAATCAGTTATAACTAAATTCATCATTATCCCTTACTGTTAGTCTACCAACAGATGATGTACATGGTTAATAAGATAATCCATCATCATGTACATGTTCAACTACATATGAAAAATCAAGCATACCTATCAACAAGAATATTTCCCACAAACAATCTGCAAAAATCCAGGTAACAGAATCGGCCTCTATTTAGCAAAACACTCAATAATTCATAACTCCCTTAGTAAGTGGAAGCATCATAAATTTGTTAATCCAAAAAACAAAAAACATGCTGATAAATTTGGATTTCTAAGACTTATCTTTTTTCCGTCTTTAATACTACTATGGAAGGCAATTTGGACCCACTCATCTCAATGCATGACACAGACCATTGATAATTTTAAGAAGACAAAAAGCAAATGAAGGACATTTTATTTTGATCACCGTAAGCAAAGACTTAAATCATCTTTCAGGCTATCCCCAACCATCATTGACTTCATTGGGTTGAACACCCCATGTTGAACAAATATGTAGTAGCGGAGCTGGATCTGGTTTATAAGGACGAAACTCCCTGCTTAGTGCAGGAGAAAATGTTACCCGTAGCAATGACAAATAATTTAAAAGATTTATCATTACACTTCGAGCATAAATTTGGAGTAATTCAAATGATTAAATCATTTGGAATAGTAAAAGAGACCTTAAAGGTAAATGCCCCTCATACTAGGGACTGATTTGAATTTGGCTGAGGTGAGGTGTGATGAGGGTTTAAAAAAAATGAGAATCTTTGTAAGAGGAAAAATCAGGAGGATATTTCCCTCACAAGAAGTTTGCTACTGATGAGAGAGAGAGAGAGAAAGAAACACCAGAAATAATTGTAGCTGAACAGCTACATTGCTGAGCTAATAAAAGTCATTTATAAATTATAATAGTCAGTTGCAACTTAACGAAGCTCAAAATAGGGGTTCAGGGAGTGAATTTATTAAGAACCAAAATTAGATTAGTCTCTAGCTATGCTCTAGTCATTCATAACACAGATACTGAAAAGGGCGGGAGCATAATCTAACCATTTCTTTTAGTCTACTAAAACCTATGTTTGAATATGATACTTAAAACCTGCCATTAAGTAGTCCACACACTCCCCACATCCAGAAATGTTTCATATGGGATGAAAATGTCAATTAGTCAGACATAGGTTTTGGTATCTCTCTAAAGATGCAAGCAAACTGTCTGCCACCTTGAAGTTTACTTCACAAGGTCACTTTTATGTTGGACCAAGTACAGCACTTTCTGCACATTGATTGGCGACACCCAGAATGAAAACTCACTTGGAAAATTACAATTTACACAGACTAGGGTCTTCGCTCAATATTCCGACCATGGTAACCTTTTTATTAAAACACAATAAATAAATGATATCATCCAAACATTTGTATATCAATAAATTAATGTTTAATATCAAAAACTTGTACAATATCCCAGTAACAAGCTTAGAAAAAAAACTTGCCCCAAACCGCTGATGAAATATATCAACTGCTTCCTTAAAATTGCGAGTTATCAATCCTCTTATGGATAAAGGAAACCAAAGAATAGTCACCACCACTACAACATCACTTCTGGTTGGCCAGTTCCATTATCATAAAAGACACTGCATTAACAGTACGAAAAGCCCAAGCAAAGTAAACTACATGAAGTATAAGAAGAGTCCCATAAATTTAGCAGGTACACCATGAAGTTATTGAATATACAAAATGAACTAAATATTAAAATCAAATTTGACTTAATTTTCTTTGAATCAAGAAACCCATAAAGCTGTGCTGCACTTACACCATCTTTAACCACATAACACAACCTGAATCAATAATAATATCTGTATAAACAAAAACAAATCAAAATGAGGAACAGAACAGAGACACACTTATTAGCTTCTTGCGAAACTTATATCATATTCAAATTATACAACAATAAAATCCCAAGATTTAAAAACACATAAATCAAGCTTAACAAATTGAACTAGTTAAAACAAGCTCAATCATCAATCAAAACCAATAAAACGTGATTAACAAAAACCAGATAGACTAAAACACTTACAATGATAATGGCAGATGAGGAACTTGAAGAAGAATAGCGGCATATGAAGAACTTCGAAAAGAAGAGCAGCAGATGAGAACTTCGATGAAGAAGAAGAGCTGAGATGAGTAACGAAGACGAAGAAAAAGAGCGGAGATGGGGAATGAAGACAAAGAAGAAAAGCGAAGAAGAAGAGCGGTGTTTTTTAAAATTATTTGGGAGCCAAATCAATTTGACCTAAATCCCATTTAAAATACTCGGCGTCCATAATGGACGGGCATCCATATAACAAGGACGCCTGTCCATAAAATATGGATGGGTATTCATAATTTTTTTTTTTTAATTTTTTGTTTTAATTTAATGTTTGGATGGGCGTCCAAAATTTAGGGACATCCGTTCATAATATATGAATAGACATCCCTGAATTTTATTTATAATTTTTTAAAACATTAATAATGGACAGGTGTCCATTAACATATGAACACCTGTCCATTAATTTTGTTTATAAAAATTTTATCATTTAAAGATTGGACGGGCATCCATTATATGTGGACGCCTGTCTTTTATTTAGGGACAGCCGTCCATAACCTATGAACGACCGTCCATTATTTTTATTTATATTGTTTTTTCCATTAACTGATGAACATGCGTCCTTTAAATGTGGACTCCTGTCAATAGTAAATGGATTCCTGTCCATATAATATGGACGGGAGTCCATCATAAGTGAACGGTCGTCCATAGTTGATGAACGGTATTTCACTAGCAAAATATTTATGAATGTGAAATGTGCCTGGTGTAGTCACAAGACACATAATTCGATGCACAGTTCAGATGTCTGTAGCATTATTGTTTCAGGTTTTGTAGTCATTGTCGTCAGTCTCTTATTCTATCATTCCTTTTATATAATTGTTTGTACATTCTGATTGATCAACTACTTGTATTGGAAGTGAAATTGAAGGTACGTTTCATAAGTCTTACATTAGAGAACATTAACTCTATTATGTAGCTTGACAAATTTTTTTTTTTTTTTTTTTTGAAACAGAATATGCTCACCCTGAAACAGGGGCGGACCTATGCCCCTATTTTAAAAAAAAATTGCAAAGTTTTTTTTTTTGGAATATTAAAAAAAAAAAAAAGGTTAAAAACTGAAAAAGTTAGGTTTCGTCTTTTCCTTATTCAACTTTTTCTTTCCAAGTTCCCAACTCCCTTTTTACATGCGGCTGAAGCTTAACCTAGAAATTAAAAAAATCCCCCTTCTTAACTTCTCTCATCTGCGTCTCCTGAAGCCCCTGAACTCTGAAGGTTAGTAATTAATATTTCCTTATTTAATGACATACTACCTACTTTTGAAGAATCTTACTGATGCCTTTAGAGTATTGGGTTTGGCATTTGGGTGAAAAATTTTAGCAGTGGTGGACCCAGTTTTAGTGAGACAAATAATAAACTACTGCTTTTGAAGAATCTTATTGATGCCTTTAGAGTATTGGGTGAAAAAATATTTTCTTCTGTTGTTGGTGTGCTCAGAGTGATTGAGATTGAAGGAGATGATTGGCAAAACAAAAGTCAAGCAAGGAGTTTATTACGAATCATAGAGAATTTTGAATTCGTATTTTTGTTATTCTTGATGAAGAAAGTATTGGGAATCACATATGAACTGTTACAAGCATTACAAAGAAAAGATCAAGATCTCCTTAATGACATGCAGTTTGTACAAATTTCGAAGCATCGGTTGCATAAATTGAGAAATGAAGACACTTGCTTCAACATATTGTTGAAAGAAGCTTATGATCTGTGTAAAGATAATAACATACCAATCCCGGAGAACATGGAAGATAATTTTGGGAGGACAAAATGAGGGATTGCGCCAATTACGAATAAACATCATTTTAAGGTGGAATTGATGTACACAGTTTTAGATAACATTCAAGAAGAACTCAATAATCGTTTTGATGAAGTAAACATGGGGTTGCTTCAGTGTATGGCATCTCTTGATCCAAGTAACTCTTTTGCTGCATTTAATAAAGATAGATTACTTGAGTTTGCAAAGTTCTATCCTGCTGATTTTCCTCAACACGATATTTGGTTGCTCGATAATCAACTTGAAAATTATTATGAGGATGTTAGCACCAATGCCAATTTCACTCATGTTGATGGGATTGCCGATCTTGCAAAAAAAATGGTTGAGTTTAAGAAGGATGTTGCTTACAACAAAGTTTTCTTGCTTATTAAATTAGCACTGGTTTTGCCTGTGGCTACTGCAACAGTTGAAAGGGTGTTCTTTGCAATGAATCTTGTTAAGAATACTTTGCGTACTCGAATGGGAGACGAGTGGATGAACAATTGCTTAGTAGTTTACATTAAAAAGGAAGTTTTTGCTACAATTCAAACTGAAGATATCATTGAACATTTTCAGAACATAATGAAGCGGAAAATCGTGTTAAATTGAAGATCTTCAGGTATACTATTCTAACTTGCTTTCATCTTTAAATAATCAATATTCATATTATTTAGATCTTTAGGTATACCATTCTAACTTGATTTTTGGGTCAATATGCAGAGGATGTGTGGATCTTTAATATAGATTGTTGAGTCAGAATGTTAACGTCTGGATCTGGATTTGGAGTGATTGTAATCCATCTCTTTGTAAACCTTTGTGTATCTTACTTTTGTTAGAGTTGTAATTGAGCTCTAAATTTGTGTAGAATATTTTTGGTTGATTTGTGGTTGTTGTAAACTCTTTTGATTATATTGGATTTAGGTGGGTCATTAGATTCCCGTGGTTTTTTTATCTCTTCATATTGAAGAGGTTTTTCCACGTAAAAATTTTCTTGTGAATTATTTTATTATGTTTTCACTACTTGATTGGCAAATAGTGGCGGAGCGACGGGGCCCTCCCGGGCAAAAATCCTGGGTCCGCCACTGCCCTAAAATTCTTTTCAGCTCTAACGGAAGTAGCGGTAAAAGATGAGATATGAAAATCCCAGAATTGCTTCTTTTTGTCACCATAATTTTCATTTGGAACTCATATTCTGCAAATCATGGCTCCGTTTGGCTTATTATTTCTATCCATATTCCTAATCCTATTCCCAAAATACTTATTTGTTTTGTTATTTGAGAAATATTAGTATATTTTTTAATTACTTTTAGACCCCTTAAGTTTATTAATTTCATAAATACCCCCAGAAAAAACGTTTAAAGATTAACAAAAACACCCCCACCCACCCATACTTGCCAGATTCCGGCAACCACCGTCGGTGGTAGCCAAAATCTGTCACAACGGCTTACAAACCACCATATCTTTGGTCGTCGTTGATGGCCAAATCTGGACTTTTGTGGCTAGATCTGGCCTTTTCCGGCCATATCCATGGTGGATCTGGCTGGAAAAGGCCATATTGATGCCTTACCCACCAAATCTAACTGGTCTGCATCATAACACCATTTTCCAGCCAAATTCCAGTACTGGTGGCCGGAATCTGGCACTGTGGGTGAGTGGGGGTGTTTTTATCATTTTACAAAATTTTTATATATTGAAGTGTTTAGTTAAATTAGCAAACCTACGGGATTTTTTTGTTAATTTTTAAATTTTACCTCGTAATACTCTTCTATTCAACTACCCAGTATTATTCCCAAAATCCTAACTAAAATAACAAAACAAACGGACTCTTTCATAGACACCCATTTATTTCTAATTTCGAGACCATTTATGATTACACCCTTTTACCCCCAAGTAAATCAAACTCTTTTATAGAGACCTTTTTACCCATCAAAATAACTAATTAACTACCACGAATTTCACTGATTTTCTATTACAAATTAATTTCGCTAATTTTCTATCACAAACTCATATATGATAATTGATTTTTTTACTTATTCATCAAATGAGCAAATTAATCAAAAGCTAAGTATTATTAATACTAATTATATGTGGTCATGAATTTGTGAGAAAAAAATCTACGAGATTTGTTTGTGAGAGTAGATTAGCCATTATACACATCATATTATTTCTGGTAATTTAACACATTAATTAATTAAACTCTACCAGAGGTCAAAGTAATGAAGAAAAGAAGGGTTACAATTTTGCTAGAAAAATATAAAAATTTGTAATATGAAGATGAAAGTGAACAAGATAAAGTTGGCAGTGTGAATCCAGAAAGGTACGAAGAGAAAGGGAGCCGGATCGAATTTGCGAAACGGAAACGTCAGAGCTTCGCGAACCGGAATTAATTAAACTATGAGATTATCCAGAAAATATGATAAATGATGATAGGATAAGTCTATTTCTGCTTACTTTCATTAAAGAGTCTCGAAGTTTGGGTACTGTGTTTATTGGATCTCTCTTGGATTTGGTGTTCTTGTTAGTTGTTACAAAGAACCTGGATATCAGGATAAGAATATAATAAATTTTCCATAAGATTATATACTCATAATAAACTCAAACCTAATATACCAAGAGGCCTTAAAAAGTGTTGATGATTGGTAAAAAAGCATTAGAAGATCGCATAGCACAATGGAGGTATGTAATTGAGCTCAAGTTCGCTGAGTTTGAGTTTGAAGCGAAGCTGCTTATAACTGTACCATTATCTTTTACGTTGCTAAGATGTTTAATTTATATTATGTTTATATGGAATAGGAATTAAGAAAGATGATGCGGGATGGACGTGATCATTTTGAGAAGATATTCCTCGAGATTGAGAAGGTTTCACTGCATTTGGAAACAAAGGAAAAAGAATTACAGAAGCGCGAGAAGAAAATGCTGCATAGAGAAGCATGGAATAAAATGCTGAGGGTAGATCTTTATACTAAGTTAACATACCTGTTCTTAACATATGTCTAATGAATTTATTATTGTTTGAGTTTCGTAACCAAGAAGACAAAACATCATGCATTACTTTCAATAGTCATAATTTCAGTAAACATGTTCTAACCTGATTTCATAAATTTCACCTTTAAAGGTGGCCAGATTTGGCTTTAGCGTGGGCCCAAAAGCAGCGGCCAAATGGCTGCTTCTTGGCCCTCGCGGTGGCCAGATTTTGGCGGGCGCGCGGGCTTGTGCGCGAAGTATCCATGCCATTTTTCTTATTTGAATTATTAGTTTCGAGTAATACTGGTTCATCTTAAACTTCGGTAACAGTTGATACTGATTTTATCTATCAGAATGAAAGGGAGAACTTGGAGCGAAAGAACGCTGATGAAAATTTGTTAAGGCTGGCAGAAGATCAAAAGGTTTTTTTTCCCCATTTTTCATTTTGAGCTGACCATTCGAAAGAAGGTTGCAGTATGTTGTATGCAGCACTTTTAGAGTTTTTTTTTTTTTNTGAAAAAGTCCAGTGTCCATTAGGCTCTGTCTTTGTCGATTAGTATTTAAGCAAAAACTTTCTATGATAAGATATCCAATTTCAACCAAATTTTAATATTTTTTAATACAAGTTCACAAAATAATTGAACAAAACATCTTCATAATTATATGTACGAAAACACAATTGGTCAATTATATAAATTACTTTTTCATGCATAAAAATAAATTAATTAAATTGATCTAACTAGGTAAATACTGATATTTTGCATTTATTTAAGGTCAGGTGTTTTGAAATTCAAGCAAAAAAATTGAAGATAATTCACTCAAAAAAGATGATTCTCATTGAGTGCAGCTCAAATTAGCATGCTAACGTGCGTCGCTATTCCTTTTGGCTGTAGGTGGCTCACGTTAACATTGCCTGAAATGGGTGAACCATGTAAATCATCGTGTCTCATTTACTTTAATACTTTCATACGTTTTTTTATTATATAAGTTGATTTTATTAAGCAACTTGATCTAGGGGCTAATTATGTCATTTCCTTTTAGATATGATTATAATAACGAAATTATCTCAAGTGGAGGCTCCATTATGCTCCTCCATTTGTCGATTAGTACTAAGGAATAAAACTTTATTAACCATCGATTAGTAATGATCCAAGTGTTAACAATCACAACTCAGCCGTTGATTGCAAATTCCTCCACATAAAGCTGAGTCAATTCCTTCTCCACATTGACTAGTTTTTGATTGGGTGTAATGTTTCCATATGCGCATCCCCAGTCTCATCTTGTGATCTCAATTTTTAGATTAATGTTTCACCTAATACGCGTAATCAAATAGTGATTAGGAGATATTTATCATTCTTAATTAACGGCGCGAAGGACAAGCAAAGGATTAGAAGTTTATATTGATAGGAGGGTGTGAGGCAAAGGCACACGCTATAAGATCCTTTGGTCTTTCTCTGACTATAAACATTGATCAAAACGCACCAACCATTTAAATTTCTCAATCTCTGTTTTCATCAATTACGTTACATCTTTCAATATGGCTGAAGCGCTTGTGGAGATTGTGTTGGAACAAGTTCGTCAACAGGCGGAAGAAGGGATAAGGCTGCTTGCAAGTGCTGAGCAAGAAGCTGAGAAGCTTCAGAGCAATTTCATGGCCATTCAAGCTATGCTTACTGCTGCTGAGAACCGACAGGTGAAGGAGAATACTGTGAGAGTTTGGTTAGACAAGCTGAAAGACGTGTCTTATGACATAGATGATGTGCTGGACGAGTGGAACACCAAGCTTCAGAAATTGAAGATTAAGAAAGCTGAAGATGCATTTAATCCTATGAAAAAGGTACGTTTCTTCATTCTTCACTATCTCAGTTGTAGGCCATTGATTAGGCATTATGACATCGGCATCAAGATAAAAGATCTTCGTAGACAACTAAATATTATTGCTGAGGACAAAGAGTTGTTCCACGTTAGATTAATCACAGACGGTAACAAAGAAATATAACAACCAATGACATCCTCTGTTGTTGATTTAACGAAGGTTTATGGAAGAGATGATGATAAGAATACAATAATAGATTTTTTGCTTATTCAGAGTAGTTGTTAGGGCCAAAAATCGTCTTGGGCTTGACAAGGCCCAATAACGAAATAAACATGTCAAGGCCCAAGGCCTCAACCCAATTCTGATTGGGCCTACGCTTAAAATCACCTTGTGAACTACCCACTTTATGAGTTGGGCTATCCTATAAGTTAAGCAAAACTGGGTTTTAGCCCATTAGCCTACAACAGTCCTTACATAGGAAATCAGAATCCCATTCTATTTCCTCTTCTACTAAGATTCCAAATCTTACTCAAACTATTAAACTTAATCTGATAAGGTCAAGAAACCATATCTCTTTCATGATGGGGATTATCTCCCAAAATAGGACTTAGTGTCCTACTAAGATTCCAAATCTTACTTAAACTATTAAACTTAATCTGATAAGGTTAATAAATCATATTTCTTTCTTAATAGGGATTATCTCCCAAAAGAGATGACTCAATGTCCTACTAGGATTCCAACCCCTTGGGTTCCCTATAAAAACAGAGGCTTGCCCTCTTATTATGCATGCAATCTTCTGATAGTCAATCTACTCTACTCAAAACCATCTATTTGCTCTTAAAGATCTTGCTCCCAAGAACTCGATGCCTCCACTGTAGTCTTAGCCTCCGACAAGACTCTTGGTGATTCTTCTTCTCCTTAATTCTTATTAAATAATCTCTTTCAGCCTTGCTGACTTGAGCATTGGAGTGCATACGGCAAACACTACCCTGGTGTTTTTTGGAAGCTTCACGCTTGCCCTTTCATGTGTAGGTCCAAGAGATTGTTAATGGCCTCAACCTCACGAGATCAGACTCTATTTTCATGACGGTAGATTTTTTACATCTACAGTAGTCATGCACAAGACCTCCGCATTATCTCTATAGTAGGGATGGGAGGAATTGGTAAGACTACTCTTGCTTGATTAGTTTTTAACAATGATCAGGTGAACACCCATTTTGAAGAAAATATACGGGTGTGTGTTTCAGAGCCTTTTAATGAGCTTAGGATTGCCAAAGCAATCCTTCAATCTCTTACAAATAGTGCACCAAACTTAAATGAGTTAGAAACTGTGGTGCGAAACATACATCAACATATCGACAGAAGGAAGTTCCTTCTTATCCTAGATGACATATGGACTAAAAATCCCAAACATTGGGATAATTAAAGTGCTCTCTTAAGTTTGGTTCTCCAGAAAGTAGAATTTTGGTGACCACACGTAAGGAGAACATTGCAAATGTCATAGGAACAACCAAAATAATCCCACTGGGGACATTATCTGAGGAAAAATGTTGGTCATTGTTTAGTAAAGTTGCATTTTAAGGAAAAAGCAATGAAGAAGCTAATGAATTGGTAGAAATTGGTTGGAAAATTGTTCAAAAGTGTAAGGGGTTGCCACTTGTAGTAAAGACTTTAGCGAGTCTTTTGTGTTTTAAAAGAAAATTTTTCGAGTGGAAAAATATCTTAGAGAGTGAAATTTGGGGATTAGAAGAGGTAGATCAAGAGGTTTTTCGACCTCTACTATTAAGTTATTATGATTTATCCCCTACTTTGAAAAAAATGTTTCTCATATTGTGCCATTTTTCCAAAAGATTACGAGATAGAGAAAGAAAAATTGATTAGGTTATGGATGGCTCAAGGTTATGTCAAGTCAAAACCAAATAAGGACATGGAGTTAGTTGGTGAAGAGTATTTTGAAACCTTAGCAATGCGTTCTTTCTTTCAAGATTTTAAACAATATGATTTCGCTATTGATATACATTCTCGCAAGATGCATGATATAGTGCATGATTTTGCTCAATTTCTTACCCAAAACGAATGTTGTACAATAGAGGTTTATGATACGGCAGAAATTGAATTAGAATTTTCTTATCATAAAGTTAGACATTCAATGATAAAGATTCAACGAGAGGCCTCATTTCCTAGCTCTATTTATACTGGAAATACTTTTCTACATAGCCTTGTGGTTGATGTTAATTACGGTAGTTACCCTAAGATAGTTTTGTCCAAATTAGTTGATCAGTTGACATGTCTAAGGTCATTATGTTTGAAAAGACGCTCAATTGAAGAAATTCCTGTAGAAATAAAAAAATTAATACACTTGAGATGCCTTAATTTGTCTAAGAATGGAACATTAAAAGAATTTCCTGAGACATTGTGTGGGTTATATAATCTACACAAACCTTGGACATAAGATTTTGTAGAAATATCAAAAAACTACCTCAAGGGATTGGAAAGTTAATCAACTTGCGACATTTTCTTAATGTTGGGACTGATATAAGTTATATGCCAAAAAGTTTGGAGCAATTAACTGATCTACAAACATTAGAATATTTTGTTATAAGTGAGGACAGTTATGGTAGCAAAGCATGTTCTGTTGAATGTTTAAAAAGCTTCAATCACCTTCAAGACTTAGGTATAAAAAGGTTGAGAAATTTGAGAGATGTGGATGAGGTTAAGGGAATAGAATTAAACAATAAGAAAAACTTGGGTCATTTGTATGTAGACTTTGAAGGGAAGATGAATAAGGAGCAAAATCAAGAACTTCTTGAAGAGTTGCAACCACATCCAAATTTAGAGATATTAATGCTATGAAATTACATTGGCAACACTATTTTCCCTAATTGGATGATGTCATCCACCAATTTCAAAAAGTTATTTCTTTGGAAATGTGTTGTAATAACACTCTCACAAACCAAAATTATAAACTATAAAACAAGCATCCACAAAAGACCAAAACACCACAATTTTACCATAGCTCACCTTTCCAAGAATAGGAAGGCTACGTCCACATTGAGCTCCGAAAACGACAAAGTTCACTACACTAATTGATGAAACAGTTTATAGATTACAGACACAAGACCAAACGAGCAAAGAAAAAAACCCGAAATCACCCTATCTGGTAACAAGCAACCTAGGATACTAACACTCAGATTCCCTGCTCTAAGAGAGACAATACCCCTCTATCAGAATGATAAACCCAATCACTTAACAAGTCACACAAAATCAAGATTTTAGAACAGAAAGATGAACCCTAGCAAAGCAAAACCTAATACACAGTATCAACGAAGAAACCCTATTGAAAACTGAAGAAACATTTGCTTATATATCATTGACCAGGATGGACTTAACTCTGCTGTTGGATCTCATGAAGATGGATGGTCCAGATTCATTCTTGAAATGACAGCGTATTGGTTTAAGTAAGACGACATCGTTTCAGTCTTCATATTTACAATCTCCACCTTGAAGACTTGAAACTAACTCTCTCACTTGATTCCCTTTTAGTGCAGTGTGCCTCAATTGATTCCCTCATAGCTTTGTTGATATTTTGCTTACTCAGAAATAGCAAGTTCATGCAATTCTTGAACTTGGCTGGACTGACAATCTTTGTTCCCATGTCTGCTGGATTTTCTTCAGTGAGAACCTTTTTCAGATCAATAAGCTCTTTTGTGATCAAGTCTCTGATGAAGTGGAACCTCACGTCCACATGTTTTGTTCTCTCATGGTAGATGAGATTTTTACTTAATAGTATAGCACTTTGACTATCTGAGAAGATAGTCACTTTGCTATCAGTTAGCTCAGTTTCTGTCAATAATCCTTGCATCCATATAGCTTCCTTGAACCCATCTGCCAGAGCCACATATTATGCTTTAGTGGTTGATAAGGCAACTAGAAGCTGGAGTTGTGATTTCCAGCTGATGCAATTCCCTCCAAGTGTGAAGCAATATGTTGTGGTTGACTTCCTGCTATCCCTATCACCTGCAAAGTCTGAATCCACAAACCCCACAAGATCAAGTGTAGATGTTCTTTTGCAATACTCTAAACCTATACATGCAGTATTGTTTATATATATGAGTACCCATTTCAAAGAAATCCAGTGATGAACCTACTCAACAAAGATATTGTAAAAGCTAAATCTAGTCTGGTGCTAATCATTGCATACATTACTGATCCTATCACATTTGAGTAAGGGACAGTCTCCATTTGCATGGTTTCAGTAGAACTCTTAGGACATTGTGACTTGGACAGTATAAAATGGTTAGCCAGTGGCATTGTCACATGCTTGCAATTAGACATTCCAAATTTAGAGACTAATTTTTGCAGATATGGTATTTGGTGAATTTTTAGGGTACTCCTACTTCTGTCCCTATCTATAAACATTCCAAGTATTTTCTTTGCCACTTCTAGGTCTTTAATATTAAATTTGGAGCTGAGTCTAGCCTTTAGTTTAGTTATCTTTGATTTTGATTTACTAATCAGGAGCATATCATCTACATAAAGCAGTAAGTAAATAGGCATGACATCTTTTAGGGCAAAGTAAAAACAATTATTATATTTGCTCCTAGTGAACCCTAGGTTAGGTATAAAGGTATCAAACCTTTTATACCACTGTCTAGGTGACTGTTTAAGTCCATACAAGTACTTATGCAGTCTGCATACATGGTCTGGTCTTAGACTATCTACAAAGCCTACTGGTTGGGCCATGAAGATTTGCTCTTCTAAATCCCCATGAAGGAAGGTTGTTTTTACATCAAGTTTCTCTAACTCTAGGTCTTGGTGAGCTACAACAGGCAGCATCATCTTAATGGTTTTATATTTTACTACGAGAGAAAAGACTTCATTAAAGTCTATGCCCTCCCTTTGGGTGAACCTTTTGGCCAACAGTCTAGCTTTGTATCTAAGTGGTTCATTTGTTACTACACCTTCCTTAATCTTATACAGCCATTTACACTGAATAATTTTTTTATTTTTAGGTTTAGGAACAAGGGACCGAGTCCCATTTACCTTTAGGGAATTCATTTCTATCATTGCTTGCCACCATTTGTGCTTGTCCTTTAAAGTAATTGTTTCTGAGTATGACTCTGGTTCTGTCCTCAGTACTTCAGTTCCTGCCAGTAGGGCAATATAGATCAGCTCTGCATATGAGTACCTTGCTGGAGGCCTAATCTCTCTTCTAGTCCTGTCCCTTGCTAGTTGATATTCTTGCAGCTCATCTAGCAAGGGATCTTGGGCCTCATCTATTTCACCCTCATGTTGGTCAGGTCCATCAGGTGTTGTTGCTTCTTCTGGTATAGGATTATCTTCAGTCTGGGTGTCCTCTAGTTGCCTGATGGTTGCCTTCACCTCAATTGGTGTAGTGACTGGTTGACCTGGTTGGGTTACATTGTTGCTTGGAGAACCTGCATCAATGTTAGCAAACTTGCAGGGGAAATCCCCTTCATTACAGATTACATCTATGCTAATAATGATCTTTACCCCTGGTGCAATTCTATCCCATAACCTATAACCTTCAGTACTCTCTTGATATCCTAAAAGTATACACTTTATGGACCTAGGCTCTAGTTTCCCATCACTTGTGTGTGCATATGCAGCACATCCAAACACCCTTAGGTGACTTAGATTTAAGTCTCTTCCTGACCATTTAGACTCAGGACAGTTGAATCATATGGAGCTGTTAGGGCTTCTGTTTATTAAATAGGCAGCAGTGGTCAATGCTTCTCCCCAAAAGGTTTTTGGAAGGCCTGAAGTGAACAGTAGGCACTTGACTTTCTCTAACAAGGTTCTGTTCATTCTCTCAGCAACTCCATTTTGCTAATGGGTTTTCCTAACTTTCCTATACCTTAAGATACCTGGTCCCTACAGTAGTTATCAAATTCCATATTGCAAAACTCCAGTCCATTGTCTATTCTTAAGGCTTTCACTTTTCTGTCTATTTGATTTTCCACTAGTGTTTTCCAGTTTTTAAACTTAGACAATGCCTCATCTTTGGACTTCAGTAGGTATACCCAAACTTTCCTACTGAAGTCATCAACAATGGAAAGGAAGTAGGAATTCCCTCCATGAGATCTAATCCTCTCAGGTCCCCAAAGGTCAGCATGGAGGTAGTCTAAACAGTTTTTGGATAGGTGTATGCCTTTAGTGAAACTACCTCTATGTTGTTTTCCTAAAACACAGGTTTCACAGAGGTCTATGGTTGTTATTTTATCTTTACCAAATAAACCCTGTTGGCTAAGAATGCTCATACCCTTTTCACTCATATGTCCTAGCCTTAAATGCCACTTATCAGTAGTATTAAGATTTGTGGAGACCAGGGCACTATTCCCCTTCTCAGGATGATAACTGCCACACAAAAGGTACAATCCATTCTTCTTCAGCCCCCTCAACACAATATGGTTATTCTTAAACACATTTATATGACCCATTTTAGCCTTATAGCTACAGCCTGATTCATCTAGTGTACCTAGGGATATTAGGCTTCTCTTTAGTTCAGGGATGTATCTAACATTTGATAACACAATAAGTTTTCCATCATCCAACCTTATGGTTATATTACCTAATCCTAACACTTTGCAAGTGTTGTTATTACCCATATAGACAGTTTCATAGTCACCACCCCTAAAGTCCTGGAACCAATCTCTGTTAGGACTCATGTGGAAATAGCATCCTGAGTCTAACACCCAGTCATGTGTTTGATCTATCCTAGACACAGTGAGAACTTCTGGATCAATAACATTATTATCAGCATAGGCCACATTACCCTCAGTGTTCATGGATTTTTGTTTTCTAATCCAATCATAACAATTCTTTTTTAAATGACCATGCTTATTACAGTGAAAACATTTTCTAGTCCCCCCTTTCTTGTTAAACCCTTTTCCTTTCTTTTTAGTCTTAGACCATGTGTTTCTTTGCATGCCATTAGAGGAACTTCCTAGATCAGTTTTACCCTTTACAAACAGGTTATTCCCACTTCTTTTCAAAACCTTCAACTCTAACTCCCTAGCCTTTAGTCCTGATACTATAAGATCTACACTAGGGACAGTACCAGAGTACTGTAAAGTATTCTTGACTACTTGGTAGTCTTCTGTCAGTGAGTTTAGCAGGATCATTGCCAAACTCGTGTCTCCTAATTCTTGGTCAGTTCCCTTTAGGATTATAATCATTTTCAAGAATTCATCAATATTATCTTCTATTGACTTACTACTGTCCATTCTATATGAAAATAGTGCACCCTTTAAGAAAGCAAGATTTGTGCAGTTTGTAAGGCATACAGAGTTTCGAGTTTACCCCAGAGTGCGATTGGAGCCTCCAATCAGTCCACTTTTCTCAGCACGTTGTCTGCCAAGTTCATCACGATCAAATTGTATGCCTCCTCGTCTATTTCTGCCTTTCTCTTTAACTTGTCTACTGGCTACTTTTCTTTATCCTTTTCGAGTGCAATCCCCACTTTATTATGTGAAAGTATGGCCTTCATCTTCTTCTTCCAAGAATTGAAGTCTATTTTGCCATTGTACTGTGAGATCTCCATGCGGGTTGAACTCATGGTGCTCATAATCAGAAATCGGTTTCGATTCTTGATTATTACTGGTTTGATGATAACCTATAGTCTCCTAAGAACCCTAGAACTCGAAATTTTAGAAAACCCCCAATTTCGATGAAACCCTAGAATTCTAATTTTTTCAGATTTGGATCTCGAATTCACTCTAGGCTCTAAGGTATAAGGCTCTAATACCACTGTTGTAATAACACTCTCACAAACCAAAATTATAAACTATAAAACAAGCATCCACAAAAGACCAAAACACCATAATTTTACCGTGGTTCACCTTTCCAAGAATGGGAAGGCTACGTCCACGTGGAGCTCTGGAAACAGACGAAGCTCACTGCACTAATTGATGAAACAGTTTACAGATTATAGACACAAAACCAAATGATCAAAGAAAAAAACCCGAAATCACCCTATCTGGTAACAAGCAACCTAGGAAACTAACACTCAGATTCCCAGCCCTAAGAGAGACAATACCCCTCTATCAGAATGATAAACCTAATCACTCAACAAGTTACACAGAATCAAGATTTCAGAACAGAAAGATGAACCCTAGCAGAGCAAAACCTAATACACAGTATCAATCGAAGAAACCCTATTGAAAATTGAAGAAACATTTGCTTATATATCGTTGACCAGGATGGACTGAACTCCGCCGTTGGATCTCATGAAGATTGATGGTCCAGATTCATTCTTGAAACGACAGCGTATTGGTTTAAGTAAGACGGCATCGTTTCAGTCTTCACATTTACAAAATGTATAAACTGTAAGTATCTGCCTCCTTTGGGTAAGTTGTCCTCCCTTGAAATTCTTCAAATTTGGGGATTGAAGAGTGTGAAAAGGGTAGGTAATGAGTTTTTGGGAATAGAGAGTGATGCCACATCATCATCTACATCAATTATTGCGTTTCCCAAATTAAAATATCTTGAGTTTGAGGATATGATAGAATGGGTAGAGTGGAACTATATTAGAGTCATGCCATCTCTTCAGACCTTGGAACTTTATACCTGCAGCAAATTGAAGTCTCTACCAAACTACCTCAATCAGATGACAACGTTGAAGAAGGAAATAATGTCTTGTACTCTTCTCAAAGGACAAAGAACCAATAGTTGATCAATTATCAATTTCAACATTGATTTTCCTTAAACCACGAGTAATTTCATCTCTTTTCCCTTTTAATTAGTTTTTAATCAATTCTTTATTTTTATTTTTATTTTTATGGGAATAACCCACATCTTTTAATAGTTAATACCCTAATTATCAATCACCATTTTCGTACTCTTTAATTATCTTCCTAAATCTAATTTAAGGATCCGTCTGCATTACTTTATGTATTTCTGTAATCGTAACAAACTCATTTTGTCTACTGAAACTAATAGGATTTGAACCAATGCCGGGTCTCTGTTAAAGTGAAGAACATAAATACAACATCTCTACTAGAATCAGAAATGGGTGTTCATTTTAAGTTATCTCATGCTAAAGTTTTGTTTTCTTTTCTTTTCAAGCAGCAGCAACCAAACAATCATGCACTAAAGACGTCTTCTGATAGAAATGTTGGATATCAATCACCATTGCGTTGTGAACACTGAAAGGCTCCATCAACTCGCCCTGGTTTTTCCCTTGCAATTGTTATCTAATGCTGTTGGATGTGAACTGGACTACGTAATGTGGCCACAAGGAATCTTATATAATCTAGTATGTATAAGATTATAGAGGGGAGAAGAAGATATTATAGTTATGCCACATCTTCATCAGATACTGTGCTAGATGTTCATTGCCTTGAAGGAACTGAACTGATTCTGGAGCTTTACTTTTTCTCAGGTTCAAAGCATAATATTGTTAATGAAGAAAAGAATCTCGCATACATAATCTAATTAATTCAATATCTTTTTCTAGATGCAGAACTTAGTGACGTCTTGCTGTTGATTGAACCCTGACTCTTCCACCAACTGGCACGAAGATAATACACTTGATGCTTAAGGGCATGTAGCAATGTCCTGATTCAAGAACTTGTCTTTTTCAGGCTGTAGATTACAAATATATAATTGTTAGTATAGAACAAATTTGTTTATATATATATAATCATTTATTTTCAACTCTGTCTCTTCTAACAACTGGCTGCCTTTTGACAGAAGGCTGCAGGAATCTATGGATAAATGCAGAATATTGAATCAGGTACTATGCCAATAATACCACCTCATGCCCTTTTTGCGGGTCGTATAAATGTAAGTGAATTAATAACAGGAAAAAGCTCAAGGATGTATATCAGGCATAAGTTCCCTTGCCACCATTATTTCACCATTGATATTTAGTCCTCTGACAGGTAAGTGAAGGAATTGAAAACTTTCTAGTTTTACAAGGCATGAGATTAATTAATTAAATTCTGGTTTTGTCTATCCACCTCTCTTCCTTTCTGATGGGGCACCAATTTATTACCCGGGGTTCAGTTTTATGGGCATTGGGCTCGCATTGGTATGAACTCTCTTCATAGATTAATAGAACTTAATCTGACACATTGTTGACCACCATATTATTCTTACTATGAAACTGTTTTTTCTTTCTCATGGAGCTAATACCAGAAAACCTGTGTTTTACGCAGATGATTGCATTCATACAAAGTCTTATGATAAGGATGCTCCTTCAACTTCCAAATCACAAAATCAGTACTGCACGTGGCCGAGGCCTAGTTCTCTGAAGCTTATGATCTACTCTAATGTAAAAGGTGATTCTCGCTAGCCTTCACTTAAGCTGCGGGGGCAATGTTGCTTTATAGGTACACATGCAGAAAAGAAATCTAAGAAAGATCTTGCTGGAGTTACTGGGAATTCAAGATCAGCTAATGACAGAAAAGTTTATCCTTTGCTTTATAGGTTGCTTTATAGGTTGCTTCCATTAGGAAGAAGAAAAAGTTAAGTAACTACAAATTATGCGGTCATGAGAGTAGTCAGTATTCGCTGGCATGAAGGAACTGCTCTGTTTCAGTAACTTTAGTCTTTCTCAGGTTCATTATTTGAACTTCATATACTAAATTGCAGCATATTAACATATTGGTTTTTTGTTTGTGCTATAGGATTTGGAACATTGCAGAGTCTCCTCAATTAAAGTGATTAAAATCAGAAATTTTTTCATGGTAAAGATTCCTAACCGCTAGCTTATTTGTCTTCACATAATAACATTGCAAGGTTTTCTCACATTGAGATCTGGTGTCACTGTCTTTGTTTCATTTCATCTCTCAGTTGAAACAATAATCTCTCCAACTTTTGCTACTTATCTCAGTCAACAGTTTTTTTTTTTTTTTTCACATCATTATATGCTTAAATTTGTTAGGGACTGATTTTCTAATAACTTTTTGTTAGAGCGATTATATCATTGTACTGTTTTGATTTATAGTGAAAAATCTCTGTCATACTATTACCGTGGATGTAGCCCACACAGGTAAACCACGTAAATCATTATGTCTCATTTACTTTTATTTGTTTTCTTTATTTTCTTTGCTTATATATGGTTGATTGTTTATCAAGCCAATTGATCTAGGGGCTGACTATGTCGTTTCCTTTTAAAGCTCAAGTTAATGATTATAATAATGAAATTCCAAACCAATACGATACATTTGGGTAAGCAATACAAAAGAAAGTTTAGGAAAGAAATAGTTGAAGTCAACAAATTGGTAGTCACTCAACAATATATATAACAAAGTTTACATACACGAAATCATATTCCTTTATAATACTAATTAAATTCTTGTAATATGAAAGTTAGTATACAAGTATAATATCAATCCATTAGTTAATTTTCATCTTCTTTGTTGAATTATTAAATGGTAATCCAAGTTATGGGGGTAAAGATTTAAAAAAATAAAAAATGATTAAAGGAGCACTGTAAAAAATTAAAAGCAAATTTAAAAAGGTGCACTGCCCATTAAGCTCGGCCCTTGTTATATATATATATATACTATTAATCAACTAAAAATTCATCGTATTTTACCAATCTAATTAATTGAATATAAAATAAATCCGGTAAATATTCATTAAAGCATTAATTTAAATCCATTGTACTTATGTACTTAATTAAATAACATTCATGGTATATAATTACATTAATTTAATTAAATGTAATCAACCAAAAAATTTGCGTGCATAGTTTAATTGAATTAAATGTATTCATTGTACTTGATATTTTTAATTGTATTAAATGTATTCAACGAAATTATATTTTAATACAATCTCATACTCAATCAGCAAATTATTTATTTATGATATGAATGAAACCATGGAGGTATACATGTAAGGTTTTCTAGAAAAGTATTACTTTATTAATTTATCGAAGTTATTAATTTAACCTACTAGCCCAAGTCAAGACCGTAAGAAATTATTATATAATAGATGTTATTAATTTATCGAGTATTAATTTATAGAGGTTATACTGTAGTAAGTTTAAGTGTTTGTTTAATTGCATCTCAAAAGTGCTTATAAAATAAACAACCTTTGGGTGATCTAGTGACTCGATAAAGACTTCTTGGGTGCATTATTCAAGAGGTCCTAAGTTTGAGTCCCTCATCAATTACTAATAGGGGTGACCATTGAAGTTGTTACTCGGTCGAGGATTTTGGATCTCAGAGAATTACTTGAGCTACATGTAAGCTAGCCCAGATGCCCACAGTCTTAAAAAAAAAAAAAAAAAAAAAAAAAAAAAAAAAAAAAAAAAAAAAAAAAAAACAAGTGCTTATAAAATTTAAAATAAGTTATTTTATACATACTGACTTGAACTTCTCTCCATATGCTCTTTTAAACTTATTCAAAGGGTGAAAATTTCAATAATGCCCTGTATATTTTATAATTTAACTTTATTTATTCTGGTTATACTAAATTATGATTTGATCATTTAAGTTTATAAAACCCTTTTACATTTTTCTTACCAAAAAATAATATTTTTTTTCCTAAGAGTTCCACCATGATAAATATACCTTATAAACTTTTCTTCCACAAGTACTAATCAAAGAAGTCAAAATAAACCTAAATCTAACCACCGCTAGGTGGTCAAGTGGTCAACTAGGACTTGGGTTATTACTTAAGAAGTCTTGAGTTTGATTCATCTCATCTTCTAATAGGGGTCCATGAAGCTTTTACCTGAAAGATAGCTTCAGAGTCCTGATAGATTAGTTGAGGTACGCATAAGTTGGCCTGGATACCCCGTTTTATTTATGTTCACATTCCATAACATGATGCTGATTCCTTGCTTTAAAAAGCATTGGGCTTTGAGAATCCATAATTTCCTTGAACCAAAGAAAGCATTTGGTTCTCAGTAAGGGCTACTGTCCACACCTCACTAAGGTTCATTTTTCAAGGTATGAAAAAAATAGCCCTAACGTCCCTTAATATTTGGAGAATGTTTAATACCTTCCCTCACTGGCCTTATTTGAAAAGTTCTCCATTTGGTTTGTTTCATAATTTAATCCTATGGAGTTGATTAATATCAAAACATCTATAGTGTTTTAAAATATTCAAAACACCCATACCATTAAAAAGCCTTTTGAAAATTAGAAAGTCCATTTATCCCTTCTCATTTCTTATCAACTTAAAATATATTTTTATATTCTCTGACCTTATGTTTTTATAAAACATTAAAATGGTATGCTAGCTTCACATAATTTATTATTATTTATTATTTATTTTAATTATTTTGAAGAAAAATACTTAATTCTACCAAAATTCAATTTTTTAATTAATCTTTTTAATAATTAATTAAATGTTTGTTTAATTTTGTATATAAATGTGTCATTTTTAGGAAAATATATAGTAAGTCCAAGGTTTTTTTTGGATTTAGATATTTATGAGTAAGTGATTTAAGAATTTGTGAGTAAGTGATGGAAGAGTAAAATAGACTCTTTATTTAAAATTTCGATGGAATTGTAACATATCACTAACAACTGGGGTGTTTTTATACTTTAAAACTGAAGTGGATGAGGTGAAATTAATCAATCTCATAGGGTGTAAAGGAAGTAGGCCAGATAAAAATTTATCAATTAAGCCCGATGAGGGGAGGTGTCAGATAATTCTTCAAAATTGTGAAGGGAGGTCAGGCTAATTTTTCATACCTTTAGGGTGTGAATAACAAATAGTAAAACCTTAGGGCAGGTGCGGGATAATAATTCTTTCAATAATAATAAATACAATGTCAAAACCTCAAGTACAATTAATTTGATTACCTCTAAATTTCGTATATGAGACATATTTTCTACTCGATGTGGTGAAGGAAAATGTAATGAATGAAACCTTAAAAGAAAATATATGAGACAAATTTTATTAGGAAACGGTGGAAATTATTTATGAAAATTAATTTTAAATTATAAGATGGTGGACCAAGTTCAACTTAAAATTTTAAAATTACATTAGAGATTGGTGTATTGAAAGATTGTCGATAATTAGTAATTATTTATAATAGCAAAATAAGTAAAGGTAGCGACGGGTTGTTGTGCTAGTCTCCACTAAGAATTAGTTGAGGTTGCGTAAGCTGACCGAACATCATGGTTTAAAAAAAAAAAAAAAAAAAAAATTGATTTTATTGGAACCCCCACCTTTTATCTTTTTGGTTTTAAGTTTGAATAAGTCTAATTTTACTGGATTTAGATATTTTGGGTTTGTTTGTTTTTTAACCTTTTTGTTTTTATTATAATAAATTTTTAATTACTACTAAACATAATGTAATAACATAGTTATCATTAATTTTTTATTTTAATTTTCATAATTTGTGTAATAACATAGTTATTTCATATAAAAATATATAATTAAAAACAAACAATCCAACAATAATCGACAATGAAAAAGAAAAAAACAAATATATCGATGAGACTTGTATATTCAGTATGTATAACAGAAACTTAATACTGATCTATACACTAACACAAATCACACACCAAGAACCAAGAAAACAGAAACAAAACAGACACACAACAAGCCACAATTTACCGTGGTTCACTTATCCTTTTATGAAGCTAATCCACGTTGAGCTCGAGAACGGTATGAGCCCACTGCACTTCTATATCAAGAACAATCAAGATTACATAGATTCAACACTCCACAGATCTACAAATACAACTGCAATCAGTCTTACAGTACTCTCTGAATATCCCTAACCGAGAGAAAACACTCTCACCTGATGATTAAACTCCCTAACCACTCGACTGATTTCACCACAATTTGGAATAATAATCTCAACCCTCACACAGAGAAGTGCAAACCAAAAAACCCTAAATAGTGTGTTGTGTTCTAATCGAACGAAAGTGTGTTTATATATGGTTTGACTTCGGGTTGATCCTGGCGTTAGTTCTGGAGTGCATCTGCGGTCTAAATTTGTCCCGGTGAATATGCCTAAAACGACGTGTATTCTTTTTACTCAAAACGACGCTGTTTCAGGCTTCACATTTAACAATCTCCACCTTGGAGCACTGGAAACAGTCTCTTGTGGCTTGCCTGGTACCATCTGTCATAGTCTTTTATCACTCAAGACTACTTGATATACAGCAAGTTCAAGCAGTGCTTGAACTTGTGGAGTGATAATTTTGGTGCCCATATCTGCTGGATTCTCTTCTGTGGGTACCTTCTTCAGTTCAATGATTCCACTTGCTACTGGTCCCTCACGAAGTGATAGCGAACATCCACGTGTTTAGTCTTTCTGATACACTGGATTTTTCTTAGGTGGATCGCACTGACTATCTGAATACACTATCACCTTTCCACCAATTAGTTTTACTTCTGTCAGAATTCCTTTAGCAATAAGGCTTCTTTAACTGCATCAGTTACTACAATGTACTCTTATTCTGTTGAAGACAGTGCTACAATAGGTGAACTGTGATTTCTAGCTTATACAATTTCCACCCAGTGTAAAGAAATATGCAGTAGTTGATTTTCTGGTATCCTTATCACCTGCAAAATCGCATCTACAAAACCAACCAGATCAAGTGCAGTATTCTTTTACAATATTCAAGCCCAACACAAATAGTACTGTATATATTTTAGCATCTATTTTAGAGCAGTCCAATGCTCATACCAGGATTGGGACATAACTGGCTTAACATGGAAATGGCAAAGGCTAGGTCTGGCCTAGTACTAATCATGGCGTACATCAGTGACCCCACAACATTAGCATAAGGGACAAACTCCATTTTCAACAGTTCTGACTCAGTTTTGGGGCATTGGAACTTACTGAGAATAAACTGACTGGTTAGGGGCATTGAGACCAGTTTGGCACCAGCCATGCCAAACTTTGTGACTAGTTTGAGTAGGTAAGATTGTTGTTGCAGTCTAAGTTCACACCTCTTTCTATCCCTGTTTATTTCCATGCCTAAAATTTTCTTGGCATTTCCTAGGTTTTTCATGCTTAATTCAGTGTTTAGTCTTTTCTTCAATTCACTGATCAGGGTTTTTGACTTACTGATCAACAGCAGATCATCAACATATAAAAGCAAGTAAATATGCAGATTATTATCCATTTTAAAATAGAAACAACTGTCATATTGACTTCTAGTGAATCCTATACCTGTTATAAAGGTGTCAAACCTTTTGTACCATTGCCTAGGAGACTGTTTTAACCCATATAGGGACCTTTTTAGGAGGTAGGCATGTTCAGGGAACTTAGGGTCAGTAAACCCCATAGGTTGGCTCATATAGATTTTTTCTTCAGTGTTCCATGAAGGAATGCAGTGGTGACATCCAACTGCTCTAGTTCTAGGTCTTGATAAGCAACTAAATACAGCATCAACCTAATTGTTTTGTATTTTACCACAAGGGAGAAGAATTGATTGAAGTCTATCCCCTCCCTTTGGATGGAGCCCTTAGCCACAAGTCTGGCTTTATACCTTGGTGGGTCAGCTATGGAAATGCCCTCTTTTAGTTTGAACAACCACTTACATTGGGTCAGCTTCTGATTACTTGGCTTTGGAACCAATGTCCAAGTTTCATTTACCTTTAAAGATTGCATTTCCTCCTCCATAGCTGTTCTCCATTTGTCCCTATCCTTGGATTCCATAGCCTCTTGATATGTATCAGGTTCAGACCTAAGCACTTCAGTACCTGCAAGCAGAGCAGTGTAAATCAGTTCTGCGTATGAGTACCTTAAGGGTGGTTTTACCTCTCTTCTGGTTCTGACTCTAGCCAGTTGATAATTTGTCAATTCATCTTGCTGTGGTTCTGGGAACTCTTCTGCTTCCTCATCTTCAGCTTGGTCAGGTTCCTCAGATGCAATTTCAATTTCAGGCTACTGGGTAGTTTGTGCTTGTGCTTGAGGTGGGTTTAATTGATGGGTTGTGTGCTCGACCTCAATCTGAGTGTTATTGGTCTGTCTGGTAGCTTCTTCTGTGCTTTTGGTTGTACCTTCATTAGGGTTAGTGTCTTTGCATGGGAATACTCCCTCATTAAACACAACATCCCTGCTCACTATGATCTTGACCCCTGGTGACTCTCTGTCCCATAGCCTGTATCCTTTTGTGCCCTCAGGATATCCAAGGAACACACACCTGGTTGATCTTGGTTCCAGTTTTCCCCCCACTGTGTGAGCATATGCAGCACAGCCAAATACTCTTAGATGCCCTAGTTCTGGTCTTCTTCCAGACCATCTTTCTTCTGGACTTATTAAACTTATTACTGTGGAGGGACTCCTATTCACTAAATAGGCAGCTATGGAGAGTGCTTCTCCCCATAAAGTTTTTGGAAGGTTTGAAGTGATTAAGAGGCATCTTACTTTGTCTAGAAGTGTTCTATTCATCCTCTCGGCCACCCTATTTTGCTGAGGGGTATTTCTCATTGTCCTATGCCTTAGGATCCCTTGTTCACTACAAAACTTGTCAAACTCCAGATTACAGAACTCAAGCCCATTGTCAGTCCTAAGGGCCTTTACCTTTTTGCCAGACTGGTTTTCAAAAAGGGTTTTCCAATCTCTTAACTTTGTAGGGCTTGATCTTTTGACCTAAGTAAGAATACCCAGACCTTCCTACTATAGTCATCTACTATTGAGAGGAAATAGTTGTTTCCACCATGGGATTTAACCTTTTCTGGCCCCCATAAATCAGAATGTAGGTAATCCAAACAGTTGTTTGCTAAGTGAACTCCCTTAGGAAAACTGTTCCTGTGCTGTTTACCAAGTACACAATTTTCACAGAATTCTAGACTGGTAACAGTATCTTTTCCAAATTGTCCTAGCCTGTTCAATACATCCATTCCCTTCTGACTCATATGACATAACCTTAAATGCCACCTTTCAGTTACTGATAAATTTGGAGACCCAAGAGTTGTGTTGTTGCAATCAAAATAAAAACTACCACAAAGTACATATAGTCCATTTTTCTTTTCTCCTGTCAACACAAGCTTCTCATTTTTATAGACATTCAACCACTCACTGTTTGCCTTATAGCAGCAGCCTGCTTCATCTAGGGTGCCTAATGATATGAGGTTTCTTTTTAAGTCAGGTATATATCTGACTTTGGTCAACCTTATTAGTTTTCCCCCATTTAACCTAATGGTTATTTAGCCAATTCCCTTAACCCTACATGCTTGGTTGTTCCCCATGTACACAGTCTCATGATCAGAATCCTCAAAGTCTTGGAACCAACTCCTATTAGGGCTTATATGGAAAGTACAACCTGAATCTAAAACCCATTCTTTTGTAGTGTTAGATATTGACACTGTTAGGACTTCTGGTTCATCCATTTGGTTACTAGTGGTGGCTAGGTAGCTCTCTGTGTTACCTAGTTTTTGTTTCTTCTTCCAGTCAAAATAGTTTTTCTTTAGGTGGCCTGTCTTATTACAGTAGTAACATTTCCTGGTTTCTGTTTTGGCTTTGTTGTTTCCCTTCCATTTCTTCTTGTTCTTACCCCCCTGATTTGGCTGAAATCCTTTACTAGCCTGAGCCGATTCTATTCTACCCTTCACAAACAGAGTGCTATTGTTCCTCTTAAAAGTTTTAAGCTCTAATTCTCTAGCCTTAAGACCCCAACTATCAAATCAACACTGGGTACAGTACCGGAGTACTGAAGGGCATTCTTGACTACTTGGTAGTCTTCAGTTAAAGAATTTAATAATATCATGGCAAGACTAATCTATCATAATTCTTGGTCTGTGCCTTTTAAAATTAGATTCATCTTAAGGAATTCATCTAAATTTTCCTCTATGGACTTCGTATTATCCATCTTATAAGAGAATAAGGCTCCCTTTAAGAAAGTCAAATTCGGTGCAGACTGTAAGGCATATAAAGATTCTAATTTATCCCATAAACCAAGAGAAGTTTCGAATCCATCTACCTTCCAAAGGACACTGTCCGAAAGATTCATCACAATCAGGTTATAAGCTTCTTCGTCAACCCCTTCCTTTTTCTCCAGTTTCTTCTCTGACCATTTCTTGGGATCCTTTTCCAGTGCAATTGCAACCTTGTTGTGTGAGAGAAGAGCCTTCATCTTCTTCTTCCAGCTCCCGAAATCAATCTTCCCATCGTATTGGGAGATCTCCATACGGGTAGTGCTCATTTTTCTTGTAATGGCAGGGAAGGAAAGTCTAAGGTGTACGTGGCGTTGTTATACCAGAGGTCGCCAAGTACTGTCGGTTTTTAAGGCGGTTATTGGCTTTCTAGCCGAGATACCCTTACACTTTATCAAGATTTGACTCTCTAGAACCAATTCTAGACTCAAAGAAATAATCAATTCAAAAAACCCTGATTTCCCGAAACCCTAATTTTGTGAAACCCTAATTTTTCAAAAAAAAAATCTCAAGTTCACAAAACCCTAATTTCGTAAAAAACTTCTTATACAAAAACAATGACGAAGAAGGTGACTCTAAGGTGCACGAGGCATTGTTACACCAGAAGTTGCCAATTACTGCTAGGCAGTTTTTAAGGCGGTCACTGGTTTTCCAGCCGATATATCCTTACACTCGATCAAGATTTAACTCACTAGACTCAATTTGGAGACTCACAGGAATTGATTTGAAAAACCCCCAATTTCTCAAAAGAACCCTAATTTTTATGAAACCCTAATTTTGTAAAAAAAAGGAACTTCAACTTCAAGAAATGGCTCTAATACCACTGTTATAACAGAAACTTAATACTGATCTATACACCAACACAAATCAATCACACCAAGAACCAAGAACCAAGAAACAAGAAACAAAACAGACACACAAACAAGCCATGATTTACCATGGTTCACTTATCCTTTTATGGATAAGCTACATCCACGTTGAGGTCAAGAACAGTATGAGCCCGCTGCACTTCTATTATCAAGAACAATCAAGATTACACAGATTCAATACTCACCAGATCTACCCAAATACAACTGCAATCAGTCTTACAAGATACTCTCTGAATATCCCTAACCCGATAGAACAACACTCTCACCTGAATGATTAAACTCCCTAACCACTCGACTGATTTCACCACAATTTGGAATAATAATCTCAACCCTCACACAGAGAAGTGCAAACCCAAAAAACCCTAAAATATGTGTGTGTGTTCTAATCTGAACGAAAGTGTGTTTATATATGGTTTGACTTCGTGGTTGATCCTGGCCGTTAGTTCTGGAGTGCATCCTGCGGTCTAAATTTGTCCCGGTCAATATGCCTAAAACGACGTTGTATTCTTTTTACTCAAAACGACGTTGTTTCAGGCTTCCACATTTAACAAGATATATTCAATAGTCATGTTCATTCAGCATTTAGATAATAAAACAAACACCAACTCAGTTGACACCAATAACTACTTTTTTTTTTTTTCTTATTTACAGTTTTATCTTTTATGAAAATTACTAAATAAGACTCAAATGCATTTTATATATGATCCATCTGAAATAAATATTTTGTTATTAATTTAAATTTTCTATTTCCTATACGACATCATAAAACCTAATTTTATTTTTTCATATTTTATTTTGTTAAGATATGGGTTTAGTTTTTAATGTTTTAATACTTGGGGGATAAAACTGTAATTTCAATTAGATTAACTAGTTGACTTGTTGACTGGGGTCAGTTTGTATTTTACCAAACTTTGTAACTGAATTCAATAATAACAAAAACAACAAAAAGATATTTCTGCATTTTCTCTCGTTTTCTCTCTGTTTCTTGCGTTTTCTCAGCACTTTTCTTACTTGCTTTACTTTTGATTTCAAGCTCTCATTTGGTATCAGAGCCATCGACAAACGTCAACAATGGTCGATCAAGCTTCTTTTACGTCTTCTTTTGACAGATCTGAAACTAACCCAAACCCAAAACCTTCCACTAGTTCAACAAATCCCAGCAATTCCTCTGGTTTTTCGTCATACACACTTCCAGTTATCTCACCCAAGCTGACGAGAGATAATCACAGGTTCTGGAAGTCTCAAATAATCTTCGCTATTGGCTCGCACGATCTTGAGGAACATCTCACTGGTTTGGTTTCTTGCCCAGCTCCTTTCGTTAGAGTTCAATCAGAAACTGAGGTAATCAAGAAACCTAATTTTGAGTATGCTTTGTGGAAGAAAACTGATAAACTTCTAGTTAGTTGGTTGCTATCTTCTATTTCAGAATCAATGTTTACTGTAATTGCTAAATGTCAACATGCTACTGAAATCTGGATGACACTAGAAAAGGAATTCCTAACTGAATCTAGAGCCAAAACATTACATGTTAAAAGTTTGTTACAGAATACTAAGAAGGATAGTCTTAGCATGCATTCCTATTTTCTTAATATGAAAGGATTTGCTGAGAATCTGACTGCTAGTGGGGTTGGTGTTACGGATGAGGAACTACTGAATTATATATTAGATGGACTTGACTCAGATTATAACGCTGCTGTAGTCAATATAACCTCTAGGTTAGAGTCTAGACTAGAACCAATCTCTATTCAAGAAGCTCAAATTATCCTGCAAAAATTTGAGCTAAGATTGGAAAAGGCAAATTCTGCCCTGAATTCAGTTATCCATAATGAGTTCCATGAAGTCTCAGCTAATATTGCCAATCTTGCTATAGACACCAGTAATAAGAAACCTCAATTAGCTCAGGATACTCAAAACCTTGTTGGAAAACTTCAGTATAATACCCTACCTCAGAGTGATCAGCTTCATAGTTTTCCTTCACCATATGCCCCACCTACTCAAAATCAAACCATGTCTACACCTGGATATGCTCAGAACTCATATTATAGTCAACAGTTTCATAATGGTTATTCTGGTGGTACAGGTAGAGGTAGGACTGGAGGAAGAAATAGATTTATTTGCCAAGTTTGTGGGAAAACTGGGCATCTAGCACTAAACTGCTACCATAGGTTTGATATTCACTTTACAGGACAACATTCTCCCTCTCTTGTTTTTACAAATAATTCACCTAACTTCATACATAACACTGGTCCTGCTAATACTGCTGTTTCTCCAGATCTCATGAGTTTAACCAAAACAACTACTCACCCGCAGCACATCATACTTACTCACAGAATGCTAATCTTGGACCTTCAGTACAATCCTCCAGGAATTCATTTCCTCAACACAACATAGTGTCACATACACCCACTCCTAATATTGGTTCTAGTACAGGTCCTACAAGAGGGTAGAACCAGGCCTTCATAACACAATCACAGCCCTATTTGTCTACCCCCGCAGCAATCAATTATATAGCTACACCCTCTACTATTCAGGATGCTGCGTGGTACATGGATTCTGGAGCTACAGACCATGTGACCTCTGACTTTGCACAGTTGACAGCAAGCTCTAGCTACACTGGTGGTGAGCAACTCCAAGTGGGTAATGGTGAGTTATTATCTATTTCCCATATTGGCTCAACTGTTTTATCTACTGATTTCCAGTCTTTACATCTTAGGAATGTGTTATGTGTACCTACTATTACCAAAAACTTGCTTAGTGTGTCCAAATTGACTAGGGATAATCCTGTGTTTGTTGAGTTTTATACTAACTGTTGTGTGGTTAAGGACATAACCTCTAGGACAATTCTGCTTCAGGGGTACTTAAGGCTGGTCTGTATCAACTTCAGGTTCCAGCTCAGTCATCTTTTCACTCCTCTCCAAGCTTGGCTGCCTCTTTTAATTCCAAGCTTGCTAATAAGCCTGATGTTTCTTTGTCTACTCAGCTTACTAAGTCTAATAGTATTACTTCAAATAATCAATCTGTTTTAGTTCCTATTTCGAATATGTTCAGTTCAGATTGTAATACTCAGTTTACTCATTTGAATATTGCATGCAATGAAACATTAATGACTAGCAATGTATCCAATTCTGATGCTGTAACTGTACTCAATAAAGTTCATGTTTTTGAATCATTTCCTATTCAAAAAACTGATATTATGTTGTGGCACAATAGATTAGGACATCCTAACATTTCAGTTCTCACTAAAATCCTTAAAGACTTGAATCTACCTTATTCAGTCACAAATTCTGTTTCCTTCTGTCCAGCCTGCCAATATGGTAAATTACACCAGTCAGTGTATCCTAGGTCTACTTTTCAGGCCCTTAAGCCACTTGATATAGTGTATTCTGACCTTTGGGGACCTTCTCCAGTACCAACACCTGAAGGTTTCAAATACTACATACAATTCTTAGATGATCACAGTAGGTTTACATGGATTTTTCCATTAAAAGCTAAATCTGAAACCTATACAGTGTTTACACAGTTTCATAAGTTAGTTGAACGACAATTTGACACTACTCTCAAATGTGTTCAAACTGATTGGGGTGGGGAATATAGAAGTCTAGTACCTTACTTTAAAACTCATGGAATTCATTTTAGGCATCCTTGCCCTCACACTCACCAACAAAATGGAAGGGTTGAGAGGAAACATAGACAAATTGTAGAACAAGGCTTGACTCTACTTGCCCAAGCTAGTATGCCTCTCAAATTTTGGTGGCATGCTTTCCAAACTGCCACATATCTCACAAATAGGCTGCCTTCACCAGTGCTGTCTAATCAGTCACCTTTTCAGATATTGTTTCATAAGAATCCCAATTATTCTGATATTAAAGTGTTTGGTTGTGCTGTATATCCTTTTCTTAGGCCATATAGCTCACACAAATTCAATTTCCATACTTCCAAATGCACTTTCATTGGCTATAGTTTGCATCATAAAGGATACAAATGCTTAGATGTTTCTGGCAGGATTTACATTTGCAAAAGTGTTAAATTTGATGAACTTGATTTTCCTTTTAAACATTCCAGCCCTGTTATTTTTCCTACTTCTCCTAATAACTCATCAAATTCCCCTATTTATAATGCTTGGCATGTACCTCTTCTACCCTCAAATTCGTCTCACAAACAGCCCACTAACTCTATGTCCTCTGGTTGTCCTGCCACACAATGTCAGTCTAACTCTCAGTCAACACTCTCACCTGAATCCACATCACAAACCTTACCTTCTAATGCATCCAAAACAGAACACCAAACACAGCCTCAAACACAACAGATTTTAACTTCCCCTGCATTCAAAACAGTGCAGAAAACACAGCCCCAACTATAGACCATACCTTCAGTATTTTCTCCCATCTCTTCACCAGTCTCCCTCCCATCAAATACTTCATTTGATACTGTTCCACTAATAGTTGAGTTGCCTTATCCTCAACAGTTATCCTCAGCAGAAAACATTCACCCCATGGTCACTAGATCCAAAGCTAGGGCACATAACACAGCTTTAGTCACCTCCTCTTGTCTAGATTCTAGGGAACCAACTACAGTTACAGAGGCTCTGTCTCACCCATCTTGGAAAGCTGCAATGCAAGCCGAATTTGATGCCTTGATGGCTAATCATACTTGGGAATTAATTCCAGCCACTTCAGATATGCATACTGTCGGTTGTAAGTGGGTGTTTAAGGTTAAACATAATCCTGATGGCACTATTCAGAGGTTTAAAGCAAGGTTGGTAGCTAAAGGGTTTCAGCAAACACCTGGGATTGATTATCTAGAAACCTTTAGTCCTGTTGTAAAATCTCCTACCATTAGAGTAATCTTGAGTTTGGCTGTGAGTTACGGTTGGGATATTTAGCAAGTCGATGTCAATAATGCATTCCTAAATGGTGATCTTACAGAGCAAGTGCATATGGTTCAGCCTGAAGGGTTTGCTAGCTCAAAGTTTCCACATCATGTATGTCGTTTGACCAAGGCTTTATATGGTCTTAAACAGGCCCCTAGGGCCTGGTTTGATAAGTTGAAAAAGGCTTTTATTGAATGGGGTTTTGTTCATTCCATTGCTGATCCTAGCTTGTTTATTTACCAAAATAAGAACACCATTATGTACGTGTTAGTCTATGTGGATGACATACTACTTACTGGAAGTGATCCTCAATTGGTTCAAGAAATAGTTCAACACCTGAATACTCAGTTTGCTTTGAAAATGTTAGGATCTTTAAAATACTTTCTTGGTTTTGAAGTTTCTCGGGAGGAAATGGGTCTCCATATGAGTCAAGCAAAGTATGCTAAGGATCTCTTAGTTAAGACCAATATAATAGACTGCAATCCATGTTCTACACCTATGTCAGTTGGTGCTAAACTCTCATTGGATGATAGTGAGTCTTATGAAAATCCAGCCCTATACAGGAGCACTATTGGTGCTCTCCAATATCTCACTTTGTCTAGACCAGATATATCCTATGCAGTGAACAAGTTGAGCCAATTTTTAAAGGCTCCCACCCAATTGCATTGGCAAGCCTGCAAGAGACTGCTCCGGTACATTAAAGGCACCTCGAATTTTGGTCTCTTTTTCTGCAAAACACAGAGATTTAATCTAGAATGTTTTACGGATGCTGATTGGGCCAGCAGCCTTCATGACAGGAGGTCAACCAGTGGGTGTTGTGTTTTTCTGGGCAATAATCTACTACAGTGGACTTCACTAAAACAGAAAGTGGTCTCTTTATCCTCCACTGAAGCTGAGTATAGAGCATTGGCTCAAGGAGCTACTGAAATAACTTGGTTCTGTAGCCTTTTTACTGAAATTGGTCTATCCCTTAATGAAGTTCCTGTTATATGGTGTGACAATCAAAGTGCAGGATCATTAGCTTCAAATCCTGTTTTTCATGGAAGAACTAAACACATTGAGTTGGATGCTCACTATGTGCGAGAACAAGTTACAACCAATAAACTTAAAGTTCAGTATGTGTCTACTGAATATCAGAAGGCTGATATATTTACTAAGGCACTTCCCAGTTCCAGGTTTGAAACTTTAAGGGATAATCTCACCATTCGAGCTGCTCCTGTCTCTCTTTCAAAATCATCTGCCGATGTTTCAAAGTCACTTGTTGATATATCTGCTAAATGAGCTGAATTTTTTTGAGTTGAATTTCTTTGCTGATTCACTGTTGTTGATATGTTTATGGTTGAATTCTTTTTACTGAAACATGTATACTGGTGATGTTTGTGTTTTGACTGGAGAGATGAGTTTGAGTTTTTTTTTACTGGAAAAAGTATACTGAAGATGTTTGTGTTTTAACTGGAGAGATGAAGTTGATTTTTTTTACTGGAAAATGTATACTGGTGGTGTTTGTGTTTTGACTGGAGAGATGAGTTGATGTGTTTCTGGTTGAGTAGATTGTGTTTAGTTTGAGTAGCTGCCTACTGGTGTCATAATGGAGGATGAATGTTTTTATGAATATGATTGTTGTTGTTCTGAGTAGAGAAGCTGTTGCATGACTGGTTCTGTTTTGGATGATTATGGTACTGCAACATGTGCTGAATTTTTGGTATGTTTGTTGTTGTCCTGAGGTTGAGAAGCTGCCGTATGACTGGTGCTATTATGTAAAGGTTCTATTTGTGGAAGAATATGGTGCTGCAACATGACCTGATTTTGTATATGGTTGTAGTTGTTCTGAATTTGAGAAGCTGCTAACTGATGATATTATGCATATGTTCTGTTTTGGCTGAATATGGTGCTGTAGCATGAGCTAAACATGAGCTGGATTTTTTTTAAGAGCTGGATTTTTTTTAAGATACTTGAGAAAACTGTTGAATGCAGTTACTGGTGTTCTGGATAAACTACTGCATAATGAATGTTGCTAAGCTGCAGTTTCTATTGTTCTGTTGTGCTTAATGTTGTTGAGCTGCAGTTGCTAGTGTTCTGGTTTGCTGAATGTTGCTGAGCTTTAGTTGCTGTTTGCTTTGGTTTGCTAGTTAAATCAATTTTAATTTGAGTTGTTGGTCATTGTGACTGGCAAAGTGTTCAGTGGAGGTCCTATTTACAAGGGAATGTTAGAATATGGTAGTGCGATTGAGGAATCAGTGGAGGTCTGTGTTACAAGGGAATGTTAAGATATGGGTTTAGTTTTTAATGTTTTAATACCTGAGGGATAAAACTGTAATTTCAGTTAGATTAACAATTGACTTGTTGACTGGGGTCAGTTTGTATTTACCAAACTTTGTAACTGAATTCAATAATAACAAAAACAACAAAAAGATTTTCTGCATTTTCTCTCGTTTTCTCTCTGTTTCTTGCGTTTTCTCAGCACTTTTCTTACTTGCTTTACTTTTGATTTCAAGCCTCATTTATTTTTTCTAACTTTCAATTGATTTGCCCATTTACAGAATTTATAATTTTGTTATTTTTTAAAAAGAAAAACATATTGATATCAATGTGCACAATGTTTAATGTTTCATTAATATGTTATATGGAGATGGAAAAAAAGAAAGAAGAATATGTATATGACAAAAAAGCATAGAATATGTATATAAAAAAAAAAAAAAAAAAATCGAGAAAGTATAACATGAGTAGTAAAAACATAAAAGGTTAGAGTTATTTTGTAAATAGATGGGGTTTATTTACACATTTAGATATGTTTAAAAACATATCTCACTTTATTTCCATCCATCTATTAGAAATTGAATTACAATTTATTGCATTTAGTCAAAATAAAAAATTCTATATGAATCATAATTGCAGAATCAACAATTAGATTTAGGTTAAAACATATTTCATATCCCCCGGCAACGATTGATCATTAAGCAGCCCACGAGTATATGGGTTAGCCACGTCGGGTCTCTAGGTGGTTGGTTTTGGGGGCACTCTGGTTCATATCCAGACTTGCAAGGGTTGTTTGGGGCAGCTTCTTCACCCTCTACATGCTTAATCGCCACCATGCTCAATATTAGTACCATGCATAACATCAACAGCCCAGACTTCCTTTTTAACATTGCCATGCTTCACTTTTGCCTTTCATTGACATATCATTATTGTTTATATAGATTTTAGAGTTTCTTTAATTTAGTTTTTACTATTTACGTTTAATTAGTCATTTTGTTTTTCAAATCTTTTAACCGTCCACCTGTTTATTTTTTTTTGCCAGTAATGTTCTCTTGTCTATTTTTAGTTTTCTTCCCAATCTGTTTGTTGTAATTACAACCACATGAATTCTAGTTATTCTTAATATTTAAGAAAAAACTTTGTATGATAAGATATCCAATTTTAACCAAATTTTAATATGTTTTAATACGGGTCACGAAATAATTGAACAAAACATCGTCAATTATATAATTAAAAAAAAAAATTATATATCACTTTTTGATGCCTAAAAATAAATTAATTAAATTGATCTAACCAGGTAAATACTACTCTTAAATACATGATATTTTGCGTTTATTTAAGGTCAGGTATTTTGAAATTCAAGCGAAATATGCGTTTGTTTTAGTATTTTGGATACTGTTTTTGAAAAAGTAAGAGTTTGATGGTTATTAAAAGGTAGGATTTAAAAATTAACAAACACACCCCCCTAGGTTTGTTAATTTACTAAACACCTTTGTAATAAAACATTTAAAATTAACAAAAACACCCGCACTCACCCATTAAATACTAGTAGCCAACCACTGTTGTCGGAGAGTGGCCAGAGTTACCGTATCAGTGCAAGACCAGCTAGATCTAGTCGGTCGTGCGCTGATATGGCCTTTTCCAGCCAGATCTACGGCTAGATCTAGCCATTGACGGCCAGATCTGGCTGCATTTCGTAGTCAACGATGGTCAAAGATATGGTCGTCGTTGACGATTAGCTACGACCATGTAGATCTCGCCTTTTCTAGCCAGATCCAAGATCCACGGTAGATTTGGCCGAAAAATGCTAAATCAACACACTACCAGCTAGATCCAACTAGTAGTACGCCATTATACTAGATTCCAGCTACCTTCCGGCCAGGCAAATGTAGGTGGGTGGGGGTATTTTTATCAATTTCTAAACTTTTTTTAGGGGTGTTTAGTTAAATTAAAAAACTTAGGGGTTTAAAAATAATTGAATAAAATATAATAATATTTTTATAATAGAAAAACAAATGTGTATTTTGGAAATGATAGGAATGGACAAAAATAGGGAAACAAACGCATATCTATATACTTTTATCGATTTTTTTTAATTTTGTTTGCTTATATATATTGTTGATTGTTGATCAAGCCACTTGGTCTAAGGGATGATTATATCTTAGGTTAATTATCATAATCACCAAATTCCAATCCAGTGTCATACAATTGAATAAGCAATTCAAAAGAAAGTTTAAGAAACAAATAATTAGTAAGTTAATTTTTTTTTTTTTTTTATCAATCTAGAAGGATGATATTTCATTCATTCATTCATTTGGGTTGCTATAAATTTAAGATGTATATAATATAATGGAAATAATTTTCTAGATAATGCAGACGACGTGGCACCATGCGATCCATTTGATTTTTCTCAAAGTTTGACGAAATTTGGAGTAATTGACAAATTCAGCTTATGTAAACACGAATTTTAAAATTGTAAAGAAACAAATGGCTGCGTATACGGGTGCATTGCATGACAGTCTAAAGGTATGCATTAATAACAAGTATGCAAATGTATTGGATTGCTATTACTAATTATAGTTTAATGATATTTGTCTAAGATTGTTATCTATATAATTATATAGGTGCATTGTATTGATATTGGAAAACTTTTTTTGTATTGAAATCGTATTTATTTACAATGGTATTCGAAACGTCTAAACCCTAAAATTTGCGTGCATAATTTAATTGAATTAAATGTATTCATTGTACTTGATATTTTTAATTGTATTAAGTGTATTCATCGAAATTATATTTTAATACAATATCATAGTCAATTAGCAAATTATTTATTTATGATATGAATGAGACCTTGGAGTTATGTGAGGTTTTCTAGAAAAGTATTACTTTATTAATTTATCGAAGTTATTAATTTAACCTACTAGCCCAAGTCGAGACCGTAAGAAATTATTATATAATAGATGTTATTAATTTATCAAGTATTAATTTATAGAGGTTATACTGTAGTAAGTTTAAGTGTTTGTTTAATTGCATCTCAAAGTGCTTATAAAATAAACAACCCTTGGGTGATCTAGTGGTTCGATAGGGACTTTTTGGATGCATTATTCAAGAGATCCTAAGTTCGAGTCCCTCCTCGATTACTAATAGGGGTGGTTATTGAAGTTGTTACTCGGCCAATAGTTTTAGGGTCTCACAGAATTAGTTGAGCTACGTATAAGCTAGCCCATATGCCCCCGGTCTAAAAAAAAATAAAAAACAGTGCTTATAAAATTTAAAATAAGTTTTTTTTATACATACTAGACTTGAACATCTCTCCCATATGCTCTTTATTTGTTCCGGTATATACTAAATTATGATTTGATCATTTAAGTTTATAAAACCCTTTTACATTTTTTCTAACCAAACAATTAACATTTTTTTTCCTAAGAGTTCCACCATGAAAATTATACGCTTATAAACTTTTCTTCCATAAGTACTACTCAAAGAAGTCAAAATAAACCCTAAATCTAACCACCGCTAGGTGGTCAAGTGGTCAATTAGGACTCTTGGGTGATTACTCAAGAGGTATTGAGTTTGATTCATCTCATCTCCTAATAGGGATGACCATTGAAGCTTTTACCTGAAAGATAGTTTCAGGGTCCTGATAGATTAGTTGAAGTGCGCATAAGTTGGCCTGTATACCTCCAGTTATCAAAGACAAAAAAATAAAGAATAAACCCTAAATCTTTATTTATGTTCACATTTCCCCATAACATGCCATGCTAGATTCCTTGCTTTAAAAACCATTTGGCTTTGAGAATCCATGGGTGCGTTTGTTTCAATATTTTTACCCATACTCCCAATCCTATTCCTCAAATATTGTTTGGCACATTATTCCAGAAATATTAGTGTATTTTTTAATTATTTTTAGACCCCTTAAGTTTATTAATTTCACTAAATACCCCCAGAAAAAAGTTTAAAAATTAGCAAAAACACCCGCATCCACCCATACTTGCCAGATTCCGATAACCACCGCTGGTGGTAACCGAAATCTGTCACAACGGTGAATAATCGACCGATTTCGGTCGATTTTTCATCGATCTGGCCGTCAGCGATGGCCAAATCTTGGTCGTCATTGACCATCAACGACGACCATTTCTTTGGCTGTCGCTGACGGCCAAAGATGCACCTTTGCGGCCATCGACGGCCACATTTGGCCGTAGATCTGGCCGGAAAAGGCCATAACGACGTGTTACGACACAGATCCGACCGTTCTGTGTCGTAACTCAATTTTTCAGCCAGATTCCGATAGTGGTTGCCGAAATCTGGCATTGTGGGTGGTAGGGGTGTTTTTGTCATTTTATATATTTGGATGTTTAATTAAATTAGCAAACCTAGGGGTTTTTTTATAAATTTATAAATTTTATCTCGTAATACTCCCTATTCAACTACCCAATATTATTCCCAAAATCCTATCCAAAATAATGAACCAAACGCACCCCATAATTTCCTTGAACCAAAGAAAGCATTTGGTGCTTAGTAAGGGCTACTATCCACACCTCACCTAAGGTTTCATTTTCAGTCACTTACGCCCCAAAGATATGAAAAATTAGCCCTAACATCCCTCAATATTTGGAGAACTGTTTAATGCCTCTCCTCCCTGGCCTTATTTGACAAAGTTTTTCCATTTGGTTTATTTCATATTTTAATCCTATGGAGTTGATTAATATCAAAAACATCTATAGTGTTCTTAAAATATTCAAAACACCCATACCGTTAAAAAGCCTACTTGAAAATTAAAAAGTCCATTTATCCCTTCTCATTTCTTATCAACTTAAAATATATTTTTTTATTTCTCTGACCTTATTGTTTTTATAAAACATTAAAATGGTATGCTAGCTTTCACATAATTTATTATTTATTTATAATTTTTATTTTAATTATTTTTGAAGAAAAATACTTAATTCTACCAAAATTNAAGAAAAAAAAAATCCTAGAACAAGACCCACATACTACTCAAGTTCAGTTTCCCACTCTGGGTGTTCGTGGGAACTACCACTCGAATATTTAAAATTCTCTGGTGTCTCGTGAGTTTTTATATAATGAATAATCAGAATAAGTATATACCCAATCACATGTATAGCTGAGTTAGTAAGAAGCACCGACTTGTCACTCAAGACATGGTGTGGTTCAAGAGGAGCCCGTGAAGTAATCTTTTGAACGAGCCTTAGAATTGGTAGAAATGATGCCATTAAAAGGAGCAAGACTGTAGCCAAGAGCTTCGACACCTAGCATGACAAGAGACATGAATGGAACAAAATCCAAATTAAGCTTGACGTAAAACAACTGACCAAAAAGCAAGCGACTGCAAATGAGAGTGTCAAAATCCGGAGAATTCCCTCAATCCCCCGAGAGAATGCAAATTATCCTCCGTATCTTTAAGGAGGTGTTTGTCTAAGTTTAGAAAAATTAGCTTATAAACAATAAGTGCTTATATAAGTATTTGAAATTTTAAGCAATTACGTGTTTGGTTAAAGTACTTATAAGTGATTGATAAATAGTTGACGTGTTTGGTAAAATGTGGCTTATAAATACATTTTATTATAAAATGACTAAAAAGGATATTACATTAAATAAGGGTATACTATAAAATTTTAAAATTAAACAAGGATAATGTGGTAATATACTTGGTCAAAGCAAAAAAAAAAAAAAAAAAATCTCCCGCCCAACTTATTATTATTTTTTTTGCTTATAAGCTCAAAAAAGTTATAAACAAATAAATCAGCTTGATTTTAGAGCTTATAAGCTAGTTTAACCAGTTTATAAGCTTAGACAAACACCCCCTAACTATGCCGACTTTCCAAAGGAGGGACACCTCGAAATACTGCAGCAACCTTTGCTGAGCTGCCTGAGCAGGCATTTCCCTTTCCATGTGTTTGCTCACACCTAAGATTTTTTATCTCTTGTAGAAATTTCAACAATATTTCAAGATCTTATTTTGTCAATTTTAGGATACTCATAATGTCTTTGATATCTTATAATCTTCTAATTATGTTTGTATATTGTAATTGACATGATTAGGAGATTCCGTAGATTGTATCCTCCTTATATAAAGCCTATAACTCGTACTGAATTAATCAGTGAATTGAAACATATAATTCTTCAATTAAACATGGTATCAGAGCCACTCTTTGATCTAAAAAATTGCTCAATATTGTAGAGCAGTCGCCGGAAAAATCATTGGTGAGTAATCATCTTGTCATCATCCTGCCAACACCATCTTGCCCATATCAAATCAGCCATTACCAATATCGAAAAAAAAACCATCATCAATACATAAACCTCCAGTCGAAAAACAACTCAAACACCAACCATACAACTCACACAACCAAACCATCGCAGCCATTTCCGTCTCAATACCATATGATTATCCCATTTGGAAATCAACTTCATCTATCGAACCAACAAATCAACCCAACTACAATCTAAATCCTACCAACTCAATCATAATATTTGGTTGTTGCAAACACAAAAAATATGTCTAGAAAAAAAAAAATCAACTAAGTCCACCCAATCCCAATCCCAATTTGAAATCACTTGTCGAATCCCAAATCGGAAATCATTCATCGTCGATGCCCCACAACCGAATCCAAACCAAAACCATTTGTTTCTGCAGCCGATTTGCTTTGAACGTCGACGCCGAGAACAAATTGTTCATAACCACCAAGCCAAGGTCGTTTCTCCCGATCTGACACCGATGCCAACGAGACTAACCATCGTCGATTTGTTGCCGCTATCATTCTTTGGAGCTAATTACCGAAAATCCATCACTCTTGATTTGAAACCGATGCCAACGATTTGTTGCCGCCGCCGCCTTCGACTTGTTGTCGTCATCATTCTCTAGAGCTGAGCCAAAAATCTGTAAGCTCTAATCTGCCACTTGGGACAATAGAGTGTTGCCGTCGACTTGTTGTTGCTGTCAACCAAGCCAACACCGTCTCGATCTGGTACCACTGTCATCGGAGAAAAAACCCTGCATGCATCCTTGGCATTTACCATTTCGAGAGTTTGTTTCTTTTTACACTCTCTTTGTCCTCTTCTATTTTAGAAAAAAGAAAATAAGAAAAAGGGTTTAAAAAAGTCAAAAATGTCAAAGTCGAAGTAAAAAAAAAAGATGTGTGGAGAAATTTTACAAAAAAACTTGGTTCCAAATTTGGAAGCAAGTTACTTGGAGGTTAGACGAGAGATGACTAAACCCAATATGCTCACCAACGACAAAAAGAAAAGTTCTATTGATTTTGTTGTGGAAAAGAAAGTAGATATCAAATAGTCTTCATCATTTGTAGCCATAGTTAGAAATGATGGCAAGTTTTTACATATGTGTACATTTGTTTCTAATAGTGTATGGATAATTGATTCTGGTGCTACTGATCATATGACATTTAATTCTAGGCATCTTTCTAACCTTAAGCCATCCTCACAAAACTTTGTTTTTACTACCAATGGTGAATCTAACCGGGTCATCGGGGAAGGATCATTAACCTTTAAAAACTCTTTACACTTAGATTCTGTCTTAGTTGTCCCATCCTTAAATTGTGACTTATTTTCAGTCTCCAAAATAACCAAAGCTTTATCTTGTGTGGTGATTTTTTGGCCTGAATTTTGTGAGTTTAAGAGCATTCAAACACAACAGACTATTTGTCGTGGTATTAGACAGAGACAATTGTATTACTTGGATTTAGAGTAAAAAAGCTCTTCCATGTTACAACAACCTTTGACAATAGATTACTCTAAAAGGGATAAACAGATATCCGACATTTGGTTATGGCATCGATGCCTCGGACATGCTTCATTCGGCTACCTAAAAAACCTTTTTCCAATTTTGTTTGAAAAAAAATTATATCAGTAACTTCTACTATGACATTTGTGAACTATCAAAAAGTCATTGAGTCACATTTCCAATATCATTAAACAAAAGTCTAAGTCCTTTTATGCTTTTGGGGGCCATCACAAGTTACTACTTTAGGTGGATCCCGTTGGTTTGTTATTTTTATTGATGATTGTACAAGGATGACTTGGGTATGTCTAATGAAATCAAAAGGGGAGGTTAATTTGATCTTTCAAAGATTTCACAAAATAGTTCATACGTAGTATAATGCACAGATTCTTCGAAGTGACAATGGGAGAATACCAAAGTTCAGATCTTAAACAATATTTGGCAACAAATGGTTTTTTTCATCAGACTACTTATCCCAACACACCCCAACAAAATGGTGTTTGTAACACCTGCTCTTTATGACTATTTTTATAATACATACTATGTTAATTATAGATATACATAGCGTATGAAAAATAGTGGGCTCAAATTTTCTTTACTCATAAAATATAATTCTTTACAAATACAAAATACTATGTATTAAAATTTTGTACTTAATACAAAATATTATAGCTGGTGGATAGTGGTGCCAATACTCTCAGCTCCTCGAACGTCCATCCGACTGCTGCTTCTATTTCCTGCAAAACAGAAAAGAATAACGGGGTGAGCACAACAAGGCTCAGTAAGTAAAACTTCTACTACTTGTTCCTGCAACTCGCTTTTTGGTCCTTCCTTACTCTATCGTTCTTCTTTTTCTAATTCTCACTGTTTTCTCTCTGTTCTTATTCTCTTTTCTCCTTCTCTTATTCTTTCTCACCATGAAAGAAAATCATGGTTCTCTCTTAGTCTCATCATACTCACCATGAAGGAAAATCATGGTTCTCTCTCTTATTCTCGTCATACTCTTACTAACCATGGAAGAACTCATGGTGCATGCATATATGAGATGTACATGCAATGAATGCAAAAGAACTGCTTGTTTCTTTCTTCTACTCTTTATGCGTACTAACTCAAACTCCCTCATTCTTTCTCATACTCTCTCTCTTTCTATCTCATTCTTTCTCAAGCTTTCTCATTCTCTCCATTATCTCATTCTCATTTCTCATAATTCATTTATACTAACTCACTCTTTGAATGTCACGGCCCCATCTTACCGGAGGCACGGTCGGGACTTCTCCCACTCTACGTGACTTCTACTGATTCTCTTTCTGTCTCTCTTTCTCATAACTCTTTTCGGTTAACTTTCTGTTGTAGGTCACGACCTCATCTTACCGGAGGCACGGCTAGGTACTCATCCCACTCTTTGTAACCCTACTTATTGTCTCTCATTACTCTTTCTCATGTTTACTCATTCTTCCTCACTTGCATGTCACGACCTCATCTTATCAGAGGCACGACCGGGAACTCAACCCGCTCTTTGTGACTTTACTCTTTTTCTCTTTCTGTTCTTTCTATTCCTTTGTTTCTCATTCTTACTCATTGGAATGTCACGACCTCATCTGACCGGAGGCACGGCTGGGTGCTACCACTCTACGTGACTTCTACTCATTTCTCTTTCTGTTCTTTCTATTCCTTTGTTTCTCATTCTTACTCATTGGAATGTCACGACCTCATCTGACCGGAGGCACGGTTGGGCGCTACCACTCTACGTGACTTCTACTCATTTCTCTATCGATCGGATTTAGTCATGAATGGATTCAGAACCTTTGACCATGTGAGTGTACATGCTTTCTCTCTATCTCTCAAATGTCATGACCCCTTCTTACCGGAGGCACGGCTAGAACCTCATGTTCCACTCTGCGTGATGGTCACGACCTCATCTGACCGGAGGCACGGCTGGGGATCACAAAGCACCCACTCTCGTGGCTTTACTCATCACTCACAGGTTCCCCATATTGCACAACATACTCTATTCTCTTCTGTAGCACTTTTCTCTCTTTTATTCGTTAGTGCTCAATCTCTCTCTTTCTCTTTACTATTAGAGTGTTCTCATTCTCTTTACTCTTAGAGTTGCTATTTTCAACATTCTCTACTCTTTCTTACTCAAACTATTACTCATAGTATAACTTATACTCAAAATACTCTTGCTCAAGCTAATATTCATCTCTTTGTCAAGCTAATACTCATAATATAGCTTAACTCTTAGAGTGGTTTATTCACAAAGATCTCTACTTTTTCTCAAGCTATTTCTCAATGCATAATCAATGCCTATGGATGGCTCATGCTCATTAATGCATTCAAGAAATGCCAACATGCAATGTTGCAAGAATTAAAGTTCATAACTCATTCTCATGCTTCTTTTAGGCATTCCATCAAACAACTCATGTGCATACAAAAACTCTACTTTATTGAGAACTCTATTTCTCTCTTAGGCCATCCCAAAATGGGAGGAAATTCTCTTGCATGATCTCATTCCCTGTCAAAGAAACACACTCCCAAACATCTACTCCAACCTCATCCAATCTCAATCAAACTCAACTCATCATCATGCAAGTAGAACACTTCTCATAACTCAAATATATTCACAATCAACATAAATAACTACTCATATCATCTCAATCTCTACACAAGCATAATATAAACATGCATAAAGAAATCTCTACTCATTAGATTCCTTAAATCTCAACTTGAGTTGGATTTACTTACCTCATACTTGAGTAGTCTCCATTAAAGTTCTCTACTCTTGTTGGACCATAGCTTTCCCTTATTTCCTAAGCATAAACTTGGTAAGAACTTAACCCTTACATAAATAAAACTCATATCTAGAGTAGGGATTCTTACCTCTTCTTGCTTAGGATCACTTCTTTGTCAAATTCCAACTCTCACAAATCCCTTGGAAAATTGAGTGAGAAATTAAGAGAAAATGAGGGATGAAGAGGCGATGGTAATGGGTGAAATGAATGGGTTTAGAGAACTCAACCCTTATTAGCTCATATAATATATACTCTTTCCCATTTTGCCCTTACTCTTTCTTGAAATTTCCACCTTTATCCTTTAACTCTTTACAAACTCACCCCCATTTTACACTATTCTCCATGAAATTTTCTTACATTTTACTCCCCACTTTTTCTGCTAATTAGGGTAGAAAGGTTATTTTACCCCTATGGAGAATTCTCTAGAAACCTTAAGAAACTTTTCTGCCATCTCGTCGCCGCGGTGAAGAACTTTCCGTCGCCCCGGCGAAACATGCCAGAATCAACATTGCAAATTCAGAGTCGACGTCGCCGCAGCGAAGCTTCTTCCTCGCCCTGGCGAAAGCTGCAACTCCAAAATCTGTCAAGTCTTGATCCATTCCATGGTAAACACTCAACCAAACCCAAAACATGAACAATATACAAACTCATTAAGGAGCAATTCAGTAACCCTTTAGGCCATACCATAAACAATGGCTACATATCTCAAGTGTGGTGTTACAGTGTTGTTGAGCAGAAAATTGACAATTATTGGAGGTTGTTCGTGCCTCATTAATAGAAGCTCACATGCCGTTATCTTTTTGGGGAGAAGCACTCACTTTTGCATCCTACCTAATTAATCGAGTACCCTCTAGTTCTATTGAGTTCCAGACACCTTTTCAAGCTCTTAGTAAAATAGTGAATGCTCCCACGGTCATGAACTTACTACCTCATGTTTTTGGATGTGTCATTTTTTTCACCTCCATAAACATCAACACAACAAGTTGTCCCCTCGTGCATTGAAATGTGTTTTCGTTGGCTATGGTGTTCATAAAAAAGGGTATCAATGTTATCAACCTTCGACTCAACAAACATTTGTGACGATGGATGTTGTTTTCTATGAAGAATTGATGTATTTCTCTTCAAAGTTTGAACTTCAAGGGGAGTACTATTAGGAAGAAATTCAGACTCTTAACTATGCTATTCAAGATATGAAAGACTATGACTAACAAAATAGACATATGTTGATCGACAAGTAGATCCAATGGATGATGAAAATATGGAGGTAATTCCAAATCCATCAAAAGAATCTTCACCTCAGTCCGAGTCCCTCAAACTTGATAGGCCACAACCATCTCATATGCCACAACCATCTCTTGTTGAGAATGTTCCTGATTTGGAGTCTGAACCAATTGAGTATGAATCAATTAGGACACAGTTACCATCACGTAGTACTAAAGGGATTCCTAAACTAACATATGAACCTGAACTATTGAGTAAGGTGAAATACCCCATGAGTCATTATATGTCTAACCATCATCTGTCAAAATCAAATATGTCATTTGTAAATCAATTATCTGCTGTATTTATTCCTAACAGTGTGCAGGAAGCCTTATCTGATCCAAAATGGAATGCTGCTATAAATGAAGAGATGAGATCGTTACAAAAGAATAAAACTTGAGAACTTGTAGATCATCAACTTGGAAGTCGATGGGTCTACACTGTGAAGTATAAAGCTAATGATACAATTGAGAGATTTAAAGCTAGACTAGTAGAAAAAGGGTACACCCAAACCCATGGGATCAACTATATAGGGACATTTGCACTCGTAGTTAAAATCAACACGGTACATGTCTTATTATCCTTAGCTACAAACCTAGATTGACCCTTACAACAATTCGATGTAAAAAATGTTTTCCTACATGGAGAGTTGTCAAAAGAGATCTCTATGGATCCTCCACCAGGGTGTATTTCACCCAAAAAGCATAACCAAAAGGTATATAAGTTAAAGAAAACTTTATATGGGTTGAAACAATCTCTAAGGGCATGGTTTGGGATGTTCACAAAAGCTATGACATTTTTACCATTAGAGCAAGATGACACATTGTTTCTTAAAATACAGCAAGGAAGGATTACTACACTTATTGTATATGTGGATGATATGGTGGTTACAGGAAATGATCCAGAAGAAAGGAAGGCTCTACAAAAGTACTTGTCAAAGGAATTTGAGATGAAAGACCTAGGTTTTTTGAAATATATTCTTGGAATTGAAGTGTCTTGATCTAACAATGGTATATTTCTATCACAAAGAAAGTATGCCTTGGATGTGCTATAGGAAACTGGTATGTTAACATGTCAACCAACTAATACACCAATTGAAAAAGGTTTGAAATTAGGAGTCGAAACTGATCAAGTATCAGTTGACAAAGGGAGATACCATAAACTTGTGAGAAGATTGATGTACTTATTACACACTAGGCCAAATCTTGCTTATGCATTGAGTATAGTCAATCGGTTCATGCATAATCCTGGAGAACAACATATGAATGCAGTTATGCGCATCTTGAGATATTTAAAACATGCTCCTGGAAATGGAATCCTATGTACTAAAAATGCAGACTACCAACATGTGAATGCATATATTAATGCTGATTGGGTTGGAACAGTGGATGATAGGCAATCTACTTCTAGTTATTTCACTTTTGTAGGTGGTCATCTAGTCACTTGGAGAAGCAAAAAACAGAATGTTGTGGCATGCTCATGAGCTAAAGCAGAATTTTGGGGAATGACACTTGAGATTTGTGAAACTTCGTTGCTAAGATTTCTCTTGTAAGATTTGGGCTATCAATCTAACCAACCAATCTAGTTATGTTGTAATAATAAAGCAGCATGTGACATTGGTCACAATCTAATTCACCATAATCGTACAAAGCATTTTGAAGTAGATAGATTTTTCATCAAAGAAAAGTTGGATGAAAAGATTATTGAATGGCCTAAGATTCAATTAGACGATCAATTGGCCGATATTCTTACCAAGGTTGTCTTCAAACGTATATTTTTCTTATAAATTTTAGACAAATTGGGTATGTGTGACATCTACGCACCAACTTGAGAGGGGGTGTTGAGATTTCAGCAATATTTCCAGAATATTTCAGGATCTTCTTATTTTGTCAGTTTTAGGATACTCATAATATTCTTGATATCCTGTAATCTTCTGATTATGTCTATATATTGTAATTTACATAATTAGGAGATTCCTTAAATTGTATCTTCTTTATATAAAGCCTATAACTCATACTAAATTAATCAATAAATTGAAACATACAATTCTTCGATTAAACAAATTTAATATTCTAATCCCTAGAGCAAAGATAAATGTAAACAGCATAGTGAAGAGAATAACAAGACAAAATATTCTATCTCTTCTGGAAATTTAAAATCTTAACCCCTAGAGCAAAGACAAATGCAAAGAGCACAGTGAAGAGAATAACACCAACTGCAACTACCCCAAGAAAATCATGCTTGTAACCAAAAAAATCATCCAAAAATTGCTTCACTGTTTCACCAGTGTCAAGTTTATCCTCTATATCTCCAAATTGTGATGCAACCAACCCGTATAACGTCCAAGAAATTGGGCATCCCCAAAAGTACCATCTCCACCAAATAGGAATTCTCTGTGATCACACAAGTTGAGAAATGAAATGGAGTTAATTGATAATTGGATATGTAATATTGTATGATAGGAAAGATAACATTTGAATGAAGGCGGGAATCCGGCACTTACAGTTCTTGGGACGATAAATCCGGAAAAGAGGTTCCATATCGAGTAAAAGGAGAAGGCGACCACAGCAGCGATGTGTTGGTTTGGTGTCATCGCTACGGCCATCATAGCATAGAAGGTGAAGTACATCAAAGATACGAAGATGTGGAAAAAATACCAAAAGAATTTGCCAGCATCCCAATCAAATTGGATCATTGCATAGACTAGAATGCCATAGACTACGCATTGAGCAAAGATATAAGGAATCTCAACCGCAACCTGGATGAAGAGAAAACAAAAAGTTAAATTCCAATGTCAAATTCACAAAGAGTTTTATAACTAAATATCAAGGATGTAACATGGGAAAAATATTTACTTGTGCAAAGGCATATGACATTGGCGAATACATTCCAGCTGCTTTTTCTCTGTAAAACACTGTCCTTTCAACAGCCACTACTGGCTGCACGGCTGTGGCATTTTGGACACCAAGGAAGAGAACAGCACCATACATGGAACCCATTGCATTAAACAGATCTTGTCGTTTACTCCTATATATCATTTAAAATGTTTAGATTGAAAGGCAGAAGAAACTGTACAACTCTGAATTATGTTTGAATGTAATGTATTGATATTCTAGTGGTAACTTGTAACTCACGTCTTGGTGCCCATGTCCCAGAAAATTGTCCCAAATGTCAAAGCTATGAAGGAGGTGAACAGAAGTCTGACGGCGGTGTATGATGTGTTCCGCCAGTATGACGAACGTTGTTTCCATAAGCAAGCCATACATTGGGTGAAAAAGGATTGGGAGTATTGAGTGGGGAAATATAGGTCCTTTGTACCCGCAACGGGCCTGCTTAAATCTCCAATGATTGCTTTGTTTCTCCTGAAACACAATGACGCAAAAATTAGCTAAAATTTAAGCTAATAACAGTAGAAAAGCAGTCATGTTTTGGGAGAATCGTGATGTATAGTGGTTATTATCATGAACTTACTGATACAGTTCTGAGTTTTTGAAATTCTCAGCAAAATCAACCCCCAAAGCTATTTCTTGTGATTCAGTGGTGACTTCCAACATCCAAGTAGCTGGATTGTAACCATCTTTAATTTTAGGAACTCCTTGAATTCCCTACAGAATAGGAATGCACTTGCCTTAGCAAGTTTCATAATGTAATCTGAAGTTAAATTTTCATTCTTTGTAATTTGTGAATGTTCATCATATCATACCTCGAAATACTTTATAAGGAGGCTAGAGTGGCGACCCAATGACCCAGCATATATCGCTTGTCCCCCCCGCTTCAGTAGAAAAAGCTGCAATGCAGTGTTTAAATTAGTATCATACTTGCAGATACAGAATCTGAACCTCCAGTATTATGACTTCTCACCTCATCAAAGGCTTCAAATATGTCAATGCTTGGCTGATGAATGGTGCACACCACTGTTCTTCCTGTGTCCACTGTGTTCCTAACTGTTCTCATAACAATGGCAGCAGCTCGTGCGTCTAGACCTGAAGTTGGTTCATCCATAAATATGATTGAAGGGTTTGCCACAAGCTCAACTGCAATGGTAAGCCTCTTGCGCTGCTCAGTTGACAGGCCGTCGATACCAGGCAAACCGACTAGTCCTTGTCTCAATGTATTTAATTCCACTAGCTCCATGACTTCCTCAATGAACATCTGCAAACCACAGGTAAATATGAGTTAGTACAATTTATAAAACTTAGTTGCTTCAGTCTGACTTAGCTGGCTTAATTTGTTTCATCTTTAAATGAAACAAAGAGAAAAAATTAAAATGAACCTTGGAACACAGAGGTTTTCTTTACTAACCTTCCTAGTTTCAGAATCAACTTCAGGAGGTAATCGAAGCCACGCTGAGTAGACCAGAGATTCATATACTGTTACATAAGGAGAGTGGATATCATTTTGCTCACAGTATCCCGAAATACGAGCAAATGTCTCTTGCTTCTTTGGGTACCCAGAAATTGTGATGGTCCCCTCAATGTATCCGCCAGTTTTCCTACCAGCCAATACATCCATCAGAGTGGTTTTACCAGCACCACTAACACCCATCAAAGCAGTAAGAACACCTGGCCTGAAAGCACCACTCAAACCATTCAGAAGCCTCAGTTTGTCTTCAATAACACCTTCAAGTTTCATTTCCTGCATAGTTTCATCGAAACATATAGCCATCAAGTCTGGACTAAATTGCATTGTAACCAAATAAGTACCGTCGCAACATTTGGATATATGGAAATTTAGAAAAACTTAAGATTACCTTTGGCATGTCAACCGAGTATGAAATTTCATCGAATGTAATGGAATGTGGTTCAAATGGAAGAACCATTCCTTTTTTCTTTTGATGACTTGGCTGTGCAGCTGCCCCTGTGATTGATATGTCATTTATAATTTATCTAAGTCCTAGTAAGAAATATGACATACATAAATACAGAAACATTATTAATGAGCTTAATCACCTGAGTGAGGTCTGTGACTAGAACTACTTGCATCGGTTGATAACTGAATGGCTCCTCCACTTCTGTTATCATGTTCATTACTTTGAGATTCCTCCGGTAAAACAGCCTGAGGCTTACCGAATGCTGCGCGTATTTTGCACAATTTAGAACAGAGTCTCTATCTTTTCAGAAGGAATAAAAGTGAAGATAGTAAAGATACTCACGGTTGAGAAAAGTTAGAGCCAAAGTGTAGCCGAAATTGAATAGTAGTGTAAAACCAACTAAAGCCCCTGCTCCTATCCAATACCAATATGAATATGGGAAGAACCCTCGAGACTTCATAACTGCAACTCCCCGTGGTTCCGTTGAATATATTGGCACAATCTTCAATATAGAAAAATTTCAGGAATCCGAAGATTATCAGATGAAAAATACACAAATGCCCACAAGACATTCTCGACATTACCTTTTTCCAACCATGTCCAAGAAACTCATTCACAACTAGTGCGCTCTGCGCATACATCAAAGGTGAACACCAATAAGCCCATATCCACCAGTCCTTAACATCATCTGCGTTATCAAACAATAAAAAGGAAATGTTACATTAAGATTTGAGAAAGATTTAACATCTTTCAAATATAAATGTGTACTTCTCTTACTTCGCGATATCATGAAGCCACCCAATGCAACAAGCAGCAGCAATACAAATGAACCGTATGTATTGGCAATGACCATGGTCCTGCCTGCTGCTGCAATGAGTCGGAACAATCCAGAAGCCATTTGATTTAGAATTACGAGCAAGAAGAATTGCTTGGCAAACCTGCAACAAGTAGAACACCTTTTAATTAAAACAGTTGAATTTATAGAATAAATATGTAGAACAAAAACTTCGCTATTTCCCAGTGAAATTTTTTATTTCTTTATTTTCTTACCTTCCAACGTTAGGATCAAATCCTGTTACATAATAGGTTAAAAATACCCAAACACCAGCCTCTACAAATGAAACTGGTATCTTGAGGATCCATGTTGGAAGAGCATACGCCCATGAAGGATAGAATCGGAGATCTCTTTGCTTGTAGAAAACAGGAAGCTTTACTATGGTCATGGAAATCTCTGACATTCCATTGAACATAATCATCATAGCCGCGAAGTAAAGGGCACCAGTGTAAATTATTCCATCTATATCAGTATCTCTGTGCATCTTGGTTCGGAAGAACAATGTCATAGCAACAAATGCCATTACCGAAAGCTAGATGCAGGGGAAAAATCGGCATTAATTATTATCACATAAATGAAAGACTAAAATAAAATATCAAATAGTAATACCCACTTGGCCAAGCTTGAAGTAGTAAACAAATGAGTTCCTCTTCATCAGCAAAAATTCTCTAGAGAAGCAAGCTTTTAACAATTCCTTCTTGCTGACACCATATGTTTTTGTAGTCAAAGCTGCAGGGTGGCTCTTCCTCTTATCAAATGGAGTTGCAAGCTCATCACCAAGTTTCCGACCCACATGGAATGATTGAAATGCATCAGAGAATTCCTTTACTGTTATAAACCTGTAAGGCTCATCTTTACTTGTCCAATACTGCTGCTGATCTTTCCCTGACGTTACCTGCAACATTTCAATATTAATGAAGATTCAATATGAGCTTTACATGTCCAATTGTACATAAATAAAGGAAACAAAAGCGCTAAAAGACCTCCATTAGCGCATACTTCTTGCAAGAAGTCAGCCACGCCTTTCCTTTCAGGACATTTGAACCCCATGGATTCAAAAAACTCTAGGACTTGTTCTCGAGGACCCTGGTAGACAATTTGACCTTCAGATAGAAGGATAATGTCATCGAAGAGATCGTAAGTCTCCGGTGCTGGCTGGAGGAGAGAGATCAGAGCGGTACAATCAAGGATGTGAATGCTTTGCCTGATACAATTCACAATTTGGAAAGTTGTTGAACTGTCCAAACCAGTAGATATCTCATCCATGAACAGTGCATTCGCCGGTCCAACAAGCATTTCGCCTAAGATTAATGAACCAAAAATGTTTATATGCTTTAATTGAAATGGAAAGAACAGTCTTATCTATGTATTCAATTTAAATGAATTAATAAAGTTTAGTGTTACCTGTTGTAACCCGCTTCTTTTGTCCTCCTGAGATACCTCTAACCATTTCATCACCCACCAAGGTATCAGCACAGACTTCCAGTCCTAAAATCTGTAAATTTAAGAGGGAGAGTAATTATACTATTGAAATCATGTTACTTGTTCTTGAGTGATAATGATTCATTATGTTAATTACCTTTAGAATATAATCAGTGATCATACTGGCTTCTTCGCCTGCGGTTGCTGCCGCCTGTGACATTAGAATTGACCGAGAAAAATAAGAAACTCAATAACCTTGAGTGCAACTAATTAAGCACAAAATATCAAGAATAATTCAGGAAATGATTTGACATAAAAGGAATGAATCGATTCTCAATTTTCATGAAGGAACTTCCAACAAAAAACCCATATGTATCTGAAACAAATTTCGGCTTTTCTCAGCTTCATGAAGACATCAATATCAGGGTCAGGCTTAATATTTGATGCTTTTTCTCTTCTTGACAACTCGGATAACATCTCTTCATTTTCACAAAAGGAGTAATCTATCAGTTATGCTAAAACTACTTGAAAATCATCAGACTACGTTCTAAAATTCATAGTTAAAGTTGTAAAGAATAAATCTATCCGTGAAACTAACCGTAACGGGTTCCGACTCCTTGGCATCTTGCAGAGAAGGCCAAGGTTTCCCTGACAGTCATTTCTCCTATATGGACATCATGTTGACCAATATAAGCAGCAGTTCTCTGGGATACAAACTCATGCATCTCATGGCCATTATATGTCACTCTCCCAGAACTCTGCACGAGAGATTTCACTTCTTAAATTAGAAATATTAACCAAAATAGTCAATAAACACGAGAAAAAAATTTAAGCTTTAACCACATAGATTCACCTGCAGACTGGAATCAAGCTTCCCCGCCAATGCTAACAATAGGGTTGTCTTTCCAGAGGCCGGAGGACCCAAAAGCAATGTCATTCTGCAACAAACCAATGCACTGAATGAGAAATGAATTCCCAAATATTCCAAATCTGCATAGTTCTGTTCTCAGTACTCACCTTCCTGGCCTAATAATTCCACTGACATCCCGAAGAATTTGCAAATGTTTCTTTCTAGTTTTGAGAATATTGGCAGAAGTCAAGAAACCCTTCAAACCATAGTCACAAATAAAGTAACACGTTAGTCGAAACTTTAGCAGAAAAAAGGTACATAAATAATTTTACAATATTAATGATTCAAATGATCTCTAAGCTTTTACCTCAATTATGTTATGAAAGAAGTTAATGAATGAAGGCAAAGCTCTACTTCCCACATAAGTGTCTCCCTCCACGTTCACATGCTCGAACCGAACCTCAATTTTCGGAAGCTCAATTCCAACTCTGATAACAAAAATTATGGCACAAAGAAAATCAATACTAAAATCTCAGAACAACCAGAATTATTAGAACTATTCTTTGTAAAGAAAAAGGAATAATTAATAATAAGGAGAAAATTCTTACCTATCGATGCGTTTCTTGAGCTTCAAGAGGAACTGCTCGTTATCAGTTTCAGCAATCTTCACCAACCTATCAATCAGCTGCCGTTTTTCATGAAGTCCAAGATTGTGTATATCAATTTCACCAGGACCACTTCCTCCAGTTGTCAATATTCCTTTTCTCAGACGATCAAAAGTCGGCAATCTCTCTATTGCAGCCCATTTTAATGCCTCTTCATCGTCTTCACCTCTTGAAGACCTCGAAAACACGTCCGTGGTGTTGCCGCTTCTCCAGAAGGATTTACTTCCTCCTTCACGTAAACTACTTCCCACTCTGTAAATATCACCTCTATCCATTGCTGAAGCTCTCAACCCTCCAAAATTTTGAGCCTCTTTTCTTCTTTTCTTCTTTTGGTTTAATTCAAGAAGAAAAGTAATCAAAGAACTGAAGAGGGGAGCTCTTTGCCAAACATTACAATGCAAAGATCTTTATACTGCATGGAAACCTTTTTCTGATGATCCCTTTATAAAGTAGTACTGTATTACCGTTTATAATGTGAAGTGAGATTATAATTAATAAATTGAAGATTTAACACACAGTGGCGTATTAAGAAAGAACCGAATCTCCATGGCCTGCATGGCTCACAGAAAGTTTTATTTTTATAATTTATTTTCAAAAATATAACTATTAAAATTATATGTTTTTGGCTTCTCAATTTTCTGGCCTTTATTTTGTCCCCTACGTTTAAGATTCTGGGATCTAGATCCGTCCCTATAGTACTCTAGCTCATGTTGAGCACGTGCAGTTAAATCGTATTGAAGATGGATCCTTCAAGACTTGATGATCAATTGTTACAATTAGAAACATAAGACCTCACAACAAATTAATTATAGAATAATATTATATATTCCAATTTATGCTCCAAAACTTATGTGATTATATTGTTCAGATTGCTTACCATTTGAGACGCAAACTTGAGATGTACATGGCATTATTCTTAAGTATAATTATAATTTAGTATTTTTCCCACCCAAGGTTTACCTTAATGACATTTTTCATTCAAAAAGTTTCAAAATATCACTTTCCCACCTAAAGTTTATATTCCGTTAATACCCAAAAAACACTTTACTTTTTTAATCGGCGCTCGGCGAGTTATCAGGAGTCAGGGTAAGAGGGATTCTATAGAGTAAAGGCTGGTGGATCGAATGGTGGTGACCGATTGAATATTCGCTGTCGAAATCAGCTAAGAACAAAAAACCTTATATTGGCGGTAGTCGACAATCAATGAGAAATCAAGTGCTAGAGCGAGAGGGGTTTTGTAGAAAGTATACCAATGTTCAAGTAGTGGTGACGAAGAGAATTTTCGCCATCGGAATCGACTTTGGTTGGTAACAGAATATTAACTTTAGATGAAAAAAGTGGTATTTTCAAAATTTTTGGGTGGGAATGTTATTAAGGCAAACCTTGGGTGGGAAAAAAAAGTTGTTTCCTCTTTACAATTAATATTGGCCAAGAAAGACATTAATAAGTTGATTTCTTGAACAAATAATCAAATAACGTGACCCACTCACCCAAGAAAAAAACGTGATGATTTCTCTGACTATATCATAATTTGAAAAATGAAAAATTATATATTAAATTGTGACAAAATATCTCGTTTATACAACCTGTATCACGTTGATATCAAATGTCCCCATATTCATACGGTGCATTGAATCCATAAGTTTACATATTAAATTGTCAAAAATAATAAATGTAGTACTGCATGAGTCTTTATTATATAGTTGAACATATAGCATTATTCATATCATATCACATCTGTCATCTTTTAAGGTTTCAAAAAATATATCATGTTGGTACAATAAGATTTAAAAATAGTTATTATAGTCCCTTTCATCAAAATGTTTTCTAAATTCTTAATTTTTTATTCTATACTAGTACAACAACAAATGAAGGGACAATAGACATTTAAGTTTCAAACCATTAGCATAGTCCATAATTAATAATTCCTTAATTACAACAGTCTGATTATAATGATTTTTTCAGATTTTATTGGACTAAAGTGATACGTTTTCCAAATCTTATACAATATCGAAGTGAATAATATGAAAGGAATAGTTGCATGATGTTTATTCAAATCTTATATATATTATTCGCTTTTCATCAATGTTTATTAATGAGCAGCATCAAATACGCTAGATGCATAATGTTCACACTGAAATCCAGGTTTCAATCTTGATTATTGAGATTAGCAAATACAGTATATATAATTAACGGTCTTCAACATGATGTTCTAGAATGTCAACTTTCTACTGGCGATCCCAACACAGGCACATGCTTTAAAATCTAAATTTTTGTATCTTAAAAGTTAAAACAACTAAAGAAACCTTATGTTAAGATATTATTAAATCAAATAACACAATAATAAATAATTCTCACCTAAATAATGGTTTAATGACAAATTTACACTTATAAATTTTTAAAATACCATTTTGAAATTCAACTTAATATTCTGTTTTCAATTCTGCTATTGTTGTGACCCCACACCACCACTATTATATTCTCCGATCATCACTCACTAAAACATCTCAAATCCAGAGACGGATGCAGTACTAATTGAGGACGGGCCATGGCCTACCATCAAATTTAAAAAAAAAAAATATTAATACATACAATTTCTAAATTTTGGCCCACCCTAATAGAAATATTAATGTGTAATTAGTTTTTATTTTGGTCCACCTTAACAAAAATTTATGGATTTACCCCTACTCAAACCCTAGCCCTGCCAACCCCACCAATTGTCGGAAATCGAGCAATTAGGGTTTGTGCAATCGTTTCTCTCCATTCAAATTACAATCAATCCCAACCACCAAATTTTAATCTTTTATCACCAAAAGACTCATCAACATTCTCTCTTCAAAAGTTTTAATAACCTAGATTGAGTTTACTTTTTATTCATTGTCGGAATATAAATTTAAATAGTATAATGATATTTTAAATTAAAAGTATGTGTGAAGAAAACAGTCGATTATTTGGTTGGGAAAAAGTCATTAACTCATGAATAACTAAACAAATCATCAACGTTGATGGATACAGTTGGAAACCAATAAAATGTTTTTCTAGGTACAAACTCTCAATCATCATCTTTTTCACTTGAGATGTGTAAACTGGATGCTATCAGTTCATATATTATATATTATATAATGTAATATTTTTTTCAATTATTAATTATTTTGATGGTTAGTCAAATAATATAAACCCTAAATATATTAATTTCTAATATCGTTGGAAAAAACGTTTTGATAAAGGCAAAACGCAGATTAAAATATACGGAACTCGTTGAGTAAATGGTTTTGCCTTTTGGTTAGGTACATACATACATCATTGAAATAATTTATCAGGAGAGAAACTCGTTTCGTTTTAAAACATGGAAAACGTTTTTCAAAAACATTTTTAATTCGTCAACTAGACAATACTGGTCCACATTTTAATGAGTTTTAAATTCTAATAACATGTTGTGGGTAGTAATTAATTAAAGGCTGTTTACTTTGGAAACTTTGATACATCATAAACATTAAAATGCAACTCAATTCGATTCTGCCATATCTTATCTAGTTTTGTAAGAGATTTTATGTGATTTGGAACCAGGGAAGAGCATGTAATTTGAGTTTAGGGGGTCAAATGAAAATAAATAAATAAATATATAGACCAAATAATAGCTTTATATTAATATAATATTTCTAAAGATTTTTTTTTTTTAAATGATCTCTCAAGGCTAATTCATTTTTAATATATTATTGTTGAATAAGTTATTTTTTTTTTTCAATTCACTTTCATGATAATTAATAAAGTAATCCAATATGAAAAAGATAATATTTTTGTTTTTGATAATCAGGGGTGTCCAGGTTAACTTGCACGTACCTCAATTAATCATTTGGACCCTAAAGTTAACGATTAGGTAATTCTTCAGAGGTCACCTTTATTAGCAATAGAAGAGATTCGAACTCAAAATCTCCTGAGCAATGCACCTAAAAATTTTAGTTGATCGTCTGACCACTCAGGGGTTGGTTTGAAAAAAAAAAAAAAAAAAGGCAATATTATTCAAGTAAAGCTTGATAATATCTATCCTCACCCGACCTTATTTAAACCCATGGTCTCACTAATGGGTTACGATCGGATTAATTTCTGACGTGGGTCCGAAAAAAAGTTGAAAAAAAAGTTCAACATTTTTTTTTTTTTTTTGGGGGGGATAAATATGATGTTTAAGTTGTTTGGGGCAAAGGGTAGTGGTGGATAGGACCCAATATTGACCATTTCATTTCTTTTTTATGAACTTTGAATGTTGTAAAAAGTCTACTATCTTCCAATATTTTTTAAGAAGTTAAAAAGGTATAAGAATGATATCATTTGATTTAACAAGTACATATCCATTTTATAGTGATTTTAGGTTTATTCCATATGATTCTTTTAGTAGAATTAATTAAAAAAGTAAAGCTTTTTATGAAAAATTCTTTATTTCTTTTGGTTAAAAAAAACTAAAGAAAGTTTAATGTAGTACTTTATATTTTAATTAAAATAGTTTATCTTGAATTTTATAACCTTTTTTGAGATATAATCGAATAATATAAAAAAGAAAAATTGTAAAAGTATTTATAACTTTAAATATTTTTTTTTCCCAGTACAATGTAACAAAGTTCACGTTTATTTAAGGTTTGCATTTGTTGTGCTTTTGCTTTAGGAACATTGTTGATGCGTGATTTTGACACCAACGAAATGCACGTGTGAAATATCGAGTTGGTCCCCAAAAGACACACGTGAATGGTTTGGAAAGATGAAAGTAAATGAAGTGAGAAATGAGTTTTAAAGTGGTTCAGATGCTAAGGAAGCAAATCCTACGTCCACTGATATTTTTATTAATGGTGAGGGTCAGGTCGCTTTAGACGACTAACTATACACTGATGATACAAGGTATCAAAGACTGTCTTTTCTAGAGAGAGAGAGAGTTTTTTAAGAGTAAAATGTGCGAATCACTTTAATGAGAGAGGAGCTCCCATTTTATAGTGGGATGCCTTGAGGTAATCATCACTGAATCTACAAGTTGGTGGGATGATCCGTGCAAATCCTTCGTTAAGAGTAATTCACGTGATTTGCTACAGGGGTTGGACACGCGGAATCATCTCAACTCCTTCCTGGACTGATGTGCACCCATTACTCTGACGGAAGCAAGCTGTGGGTGCCATCATGATCACACGAAGCAGCTGCGTCAGAATGGCAGTAGGCTCTTCCCGAGGTCTGACCTTGTGCACTTATCTGGGTGCCACGTCAGCCCTAAATTCCCAGGCATAATAGAAGTCCCATAGTTTTTAAGGTTTGAGAACCGAACCTTGGAAACTACAAGTCATGCCTCAATTGGATGATTCCTGGAGATTCTGGAAATTCCAAAAATTCTAGAAATCCTAACCTGCCTGAAAGTAGGTCGGGATGGAAATTTTTCGAGAACGACCTTGCATGTTCATTGTTTGCAGGGGACGAATGACCTATTTTCGTCAGACGTCACTTGTTGTCCTTTTGCCATGGGTGCATTTAATGAAGCAGTCCCTGTGCTGACAGACGTGCCCTGTGCTGACAGACGTGCCCTGTGCGTGATAAGTGTTAGCCAGATGCATTAAGTGTGTTGTACGCTGACACAGTACGCCTTATCAGGACATTAAATGCGTAGTATGTTGGAACGACGCCCTTTATCAGAGCATTAAATGTGGATTTGAAACGCAATTAATGCTCTGAGAAAGAGAGAATGGCCGTCGTTTGGGCTTTTCAATGGAAGAGATGAAGGTCTGACTTTATCCAGTCATGACGCTCACTCTTCCCCGCTGATGCACGACACGTGGCTGTGATCAACGGTGAGAAACCTTTGCCGCCCAAACGTTGTTTTGATTCTGAGAAACCCAAGTGCCGATTCATACGCTATAAAAACCTCGAGTCGTTCTCAGGCAATGTCACCAGAGCCTTTTTTCTTAAAGAGTAAAAGATTTGCGCAAACTTGGAATTTCTGTCTTTCAAGCTAGCGTTTTTAAGCATTCGCAGCGGAAGTTATTCTCACACTCCGTATGGTAAGAGCTTCTCCCTGTTTTCATTTTGTTATTTTCCATATTTGAGTGGCGTCTGTCTTTCGGTAGCCTATTGGAGACGAGATGCTTAGGTCTGGTCTGAGCCATGAATGGCGGCTCGAATCATGCCGTTAGGGTTTCCTTTGGGATTTTAGGAGTTTGTTTCCTCCCACATCATCGTACGAAATAGCGTACGATGGCTAAATGACCCTTCTGCTTGTCGCTTTTGCAGACCGACAAAATGGACCCCTCAACAACCAGATCCGAATAGGGAATCAATTCGCCCCCACAGGGTGCTCCAAACATCCCTATCGAGGTCTTCTCGGTGCTCACCAGGGAAGAGCTCGAGAGGGTAATAAAGCAATACGTTATCGAGGTGGATGCTTTCCTTAACGTGGCGCATTCATCGCGGTACCCGCTAAGCGGCTTGGCCGCAGTCCCCGAGGAGATCATCAAGGGTGGGGGACTTATCCCTTTCCACCCTTTTATTAGGTCGCTTTTGGACCACTTCGAGGTTGTGCCGATGCAGTTGACCTTGAACGCGTACGTCATTGCTGTTGCAATGTATATCGCGTGCCAAGAGAACAGACTAGGCGAGCTGACCGCGATGGAGGCCGGCTGCTCTTATTATTTGAAGAAGAGTAAGGACAAGGATTCTTACTACTTGTCCAGACGACCTACTATCGCCGATGGGATACACAACTATCCGAGTAACGAGGGTGCCTACGAAACGAAGTTTTTCTTCTTTCGTTATGATGGCTATTGCCGCTTCAAGGATCCGAGTAGGCCCTTTTTTTTTTTTTTTTTTTTTTTTTTTTTTCTGAAATGTGCTTTTCTAAAGACCTGGTTTCTTTCTAATAGTTAACAAGATGACCGACCTAGGACTGCTCTTCGATAGACATAGGATCGTGTATTTCGGCTCCCTACCAGAGGATCAGCGCGACGCGAAGAAACTCGTGACGACCGCGAGCTTGCGGAAATACGGTTTCTTCAATGCAAACGCGTCGCTAGAGCCCCCATTGAGTAAGTCTTGCTAACTGACCCCTTTCTGGTCGTGAAATGAAATATTTTTGCTAACGATGCTTTGCATGCAACGACCATGCCTTTGAAGGAGTCAGAGCAGTCGCGACGAAGGCAGGTCACTTTCCCTCGGACAAAGAAAGCCAAAGCAGCTGAAGCTGCTTCGACAGTTCTACCGGCCGAAGGCGTGACATCGGGCCCACTGACGCGACCTTTTGAGACTCCTCAGGCACAGCCGTCAGAGGACGTACCAATAAGAAAAACGAAGACTTCCGAGCCGTCTCCTGCTTACCGAGGCTGAAGACAATGGCCCAGCGAAAGAAGAGGAGACAGATTCAGGTCGAAGAATCAGAGACCGAATCTGAGGGCTACCATTCAAAGAGGTCACGGCCGGATGTGGGTAAGTCAGGCAAGGCGCCTATGGACGACACAACGGCTGTTGAGGCCGCGAAGAAGGATACCCCAGAGTTGGACTCCTTGGGAACCTGCCGTAGTACTTACAGCCGGTGGCATATGCCTTGCTAGAATGCGGACTCTCGGAATCTTTCGAGCAGTTCGCAAGTTTTAGTGATGTGGACCTAATGTCCACATCGGTCCAACACTTGAGCAAGGTGAGCGAACTGTCCTCAGCAAGGACTTCCCTTAGCTTTTTTTGATTAGCTAACTTTTTCTTTCTTTGTTCGTAGACTCTTCTTTCCATGCGAATGTCCATGGAAAAGGTCCAACTGAGAGCTGCAAAGCGAGGTGTTGCTCTGAAGGAAGAAAACACAGTGCTCAAACGAAGCCTGGAAGCTGCCAACACAGAGAGAAACTTGTCTTCTGAGTTGGTGAACAGGTATCTGAACGAAAGAGACGCGGCTCTTCGCATGGTGGATTTCCAGAAAGCGTAGCTCAAGAAGCAGGGAGAGGAAGTAAAAGAGCTACAAAGGACCATAGCTAGACTCTCCAAGGAGGCCGGAAAGAAGGACCGGGAGCTCAAAGCGACCTCTCTGCAGGTTTTACGAATAGAGCAAGAGAGGGACGCCTCCGAGAAGGAAAGGCAAGCCCTTGAAGTTGAACTTCAGGAAAGTCAAGAAAGAGTTGCCTCCTTAACGCAAGAGATGTAGGATCAGGCGGCGGAGGTCGAGGAGAAGGCTGCCGAATTGGCAATCGATTCTATTTATGCCCTGCGACCAAGGAATCTGTGACTTGACATGTCTAACCTCTCAGAAGACTGGCAAGACACACTTATATCCATGGCGCGGGAGGATGATAAAGCGGCGGCCTCCCGAGCAGAAGGTTCAGGACACGCCACGGACAAACCCTCAGCTGACCAGCCCTAGGACAAGGAGGTTGGCCCCCTAGGGGCCGGATTAGGTCTTGTAATCATGTCTTTTTACCTGCTGTACTCCACAGTAATGAAATACATTTTTGGCTTTACAATTTTCTGTTCGCTTTATTATACATGAGTGCTTCCTGATTGCTTACATTTACTGAAACAAGTGTGATGATATCATACATTCACACGAACAAGATTACATGCGAACAAAATGATAATTTACAAGAAAATTATTTACAAAAATTGCAAGTTGATTTACAAGGAAAACTGAGTCCGGAATTAATGATAGTATAGTCGAAGGTGCTCAGCATTCCAAGCTCGGGTTCCTTGGAATCGTTCAGCTTTTTGAGATGATTATTCCCTGGTCTTATCACTTTGTCGATGCGGTATGGACCTTCCCAGTTCGGTCCTAACACTCCTACACTTGGTTCCCTGGTACCGAGAAGAACTTACTTTAGCACAAGGTCGCCGACTTGAAAGTCTCTTCGCCTGACCTTTGAATCGAAGAACCTCTTCGCGCGTTACTGGTAGGCTGCTATCCTTAGCGATGCCTTGCCGCGATGTTCTTCAATAAGGTCTAGGCTTGCTCTCATAAGTGCTTCGTTGTCGGCCTCATTATACAAGTCCCTCCAAAACGAACCAGTTCCCACCTCTACAAGGATCATCACTTCACATCCGTATGTTAGCGAAAAATGGGTTTCTGAGGTAGAGGTCCTTGGAGTTGTTCTGTACGCCCATAGGACTTCGGGGAGGTCATCAGCCCAATTCCCTTAGGCTGCACCAAGTTTGGCCTTCAGAGTGTGCTTGATGGTTTTGTTGACAGCTTCAACTTGGGCATTTGCTTGTGGCCTTACTACCGAGGCAAACTTTTTATGGATGCCAAGCTCGTCACAAAACTGTTTGAATTCCTCATTGTCAAACTGTTTCCCATTATCCGGGATGAGGGTATGAGGAATTCCGTAGCGGCACACAACATTCTCGAAAATGAAGTCCTTGAGCTTTTTGGTCGTGATCGCAGCTAGCGGTTCAGCTTTGACCCATTTGGTAAAGTAATCTACCGCGACCACGACATATTTGACTCCCCCTTTATCGACTGGCATGGGACCGATGAGATCGATCCCCCATATAGACAAAGGCCAAGGGGCTAGTCATGGTTACCAGCTCGTAGGAGGGATCTCACAGTATATTCGTGAACCACTGGCACTTATCACACCTTTTGACAAAGTTGTAGGCGTCATCTTGGATTCGGGGCCAATAGTACCCCTGACAAACAACCTTGTTAGCAAGAGATCGCATGACGGTATGATTACTGCAGATCCCTTCATGTATCTCCTGCATGATATAATCTGCTTCTTCACTAGTCACACATCGGAGGAGAGAGGCACTAAATCCTCGCCTACACAGTTGGTCTTCGATGAGGGTGTAGCGAGCATGTCTCGTTCATAGGATTCTTGCCTCGACCTTATCGTCAGGCAAGATCCCATCTTTGAGATACCGAATAATGGGGGTCATCCATGAGTCTGAACCTATTACATTCACGGCCTATTCGTTTGGGCTGATACTTGGGATTTCGATGAATCGAACAGGAATGTTCTTTGGTGCATCTGAGTCTAATGATGAGGCGATCCTTGCCAAGGTGTCCGCCACATAATTGTTTTCTTTGGGGATCTGAGTGTCTGTGAAGTGCTTGAATGGCTCGAGTGCGGCCTTAGCTTTCTTCAGATAGTTAATCATGTTATCTTCCTTGGCTTAATACTCTCCTAAAATCTAGTTAACGACCAGCATGGAGTCACTATAGATGCTGATCGTAGTTGCACCCATTTCCCTGGCCAACCTGAGTCCAGCGAGTAGAGCTTCGTACTCGGCCTCAGTATTAGTAGCTTTGAAACCGAACCGAAGAATGCCATGAATGTAGGCCCCTTCGGGACGCAACAAGAGAAGGCCTGCTCCAGCCCTCTTTCTGTTCGATGATCCATCGACGTAAAGGGTCCATGTCGAGAGATTTTGAACAGTTTCCTTGATGACTTCGTTGGACTGTTTCGATTCGTTCGTCGAATGATGCAAGAACTCTAAGATGAAGTCGGCAACAGCTTGCCCTTTAATAGCTACTCTTGGTTTGCAATGGAGATCGAACTGGCTGAGTTCCATGACCCATTTGAGTCATTTTCTTGACGCCTTCGGTTTTTAGAGGACCTGCCTGAGCGGGTAATTAGTCAATACATGAACTGTATGGGCATGGAAGTAAGGTCGCAGCTTTCGGGAAGCAATCAGCAGGGCATAGGCTAATCGCTCCATTTTCGGATACTGCATCTCAGCATCCAACAGCCGCTTGCTCGTATAATACACTAGCCATTACGTTCCGTTCTCTTCCCAAACAAGAGTTGCACTGACCGCAAACTGTGAGACTGACAAGTACAAAAGGAGGATCTCTTGTGGGAGAGGTTTGGACAGGAGTGGTGGCTTCCCAAGGTGTTCCTTTATTCTTTGGAAGGCCTGTTCGCACTTGGGAGTCTATTCGAACTTCTTATTGGCCCTGAGTACATTGAAGAATGCAAGCAGCGATCTATTAGCCTTGATATGAAGCGACTTAGCATCGCTATACGCCCGTTCAAGCTCATAGCCTATTTTTTGTTGGTCGGGCTCTTCATATCGAGGAGAGCTTGGATTTTTACGGGGTTGATTTCAATATCCCGCTGGTTAACCATGTACCCTAGGAACTTTCCCGAGGATACTTCGAATGAACATTTGAGGGGTTTCAACTTCATTCGATACTGCCAAAGGATGCCGGAGGATGCCGAACATCTCAGCAAGATGTGCTACATGATCTGAAGCGACATGGGATTTTACCAGCATGTCGTCTACATAGGCCTCTATTGATCTGCCTATCTGTTCGGAGAACATCCGGTTAACCAGTCGTTGGTAAGTTGCACCAGCGTTCTTGAGGCCGAAGGGCATAACTTTGTAGCAGTACAGTCCCCAATCTATAATAAAAGATGTATGCTGTTCGTCTAGCCCGTACATCAGAATTTGATTATAACCTGAGTACGTGTCCATAAAACTCAGCAGCTCGTGCCCCGAGGTGGCGTCCACGAGCTGGTCAATTCTTGGCAGGGGGAAACTATCTTTCAGACATGCCTTGTTTGCAGGTCTGCCATTTACCGTTAGGCTTCTTTACTAGAACTGGGTTAGCAACCCAGGTCGGGTAGAGTGCTTCTCGGATGGACCCATTTCGAAGGAGGTTATCTACCTCAAGCTTCAAGGCAGCATATCGCTCCGGGTCCATCGCTCTCCTCTTTTGGAGAACTAGCTTGGCTTCACTGTCGATGTTTAATGCATGGCAAATAACATTCGGGCTGATCCCGACCATGTTTGTGTGTAACCATGCGAACACATCGATGTTCTCCTTGAGGAAGTTGGTTAGTTCGGTAGCGAGCTGGGCATTAAGATTTTTACCGATCCCTAGCACCCTGCTCGATTCCATATGGTTGACCAGTACTTCAGCTAAGTCCTCAACTGGCCCACTGGAAGGGCAGTCCTGAATGCGAGGATCTATATTATCCTTGACTGGGCTAGGCTGTGGCTCTATCTAGCTGATCGCCATTGTCTGGTTGTGATCGCCGCGCGAAGTGCCTTTGCCTTTGCACGCCATCTGAACTGCTTTCATACAACAGTCCCGGGCTGCGCGTTGAGACCCGCTAACTTTTCCAATCCCCGTCGGGGTGGAGAACTTCATTTTCAAATGGTACACTGAAATGATTGCCTTGAAGTGTCTCAGTAGAGGTCGCCTCAGAATTCCATTAAAAGCGGATAGGCAATCTACTACCAAGAACTCGATTACTCTGGTCACTTTGTCGAAGTCACCCAACATGACTAGGAGCGAGATCATGCCTTTGGGGAGTAGGTGGTCCCCTGTGAAGCCATATAGGGGGAAGGAGGCAGGCTTCAGGTCTGCCTCGTCCAAATTCATTCTCTCGAAAGTTGAAGCGAACAGGATGTTCACAGCACTTCCGTTATCCATTAATATTCTCTGGACATTATGGCGCCCTATGAGGGGAGTTATCAAAAGGGCATCTTTGTGAGGATGATGCAGTCGGGCCGCATCTTTTTCAGAGAAGGAAATTTCCTCCTCCTGGCAAACCTTCTGTGGTTGCTGCGCCACACTCATCGCTCTGATGGGCTCGTGGTGTGCCTCGCGAGCATACCTTTCTTGGGCACCTCGCAAGTTTCCCGCGAAGTGCGGTCCCCCAAAAATTAAATTGAGGGTGCACACACCTTTCTGATCGCGACGCTTCTTACTTGACTCCCCCTGATTCTTCTCTTGCAGGGAAGCAGAATCATCAATATACTCCTTGAAATGTCCCTGCTTGATTAGGTTTTCAATCGCCTGCTTGAGAGCTCGGTATTCATCGGTATCGTGCCCATTGGCCCGATGATAGTGACAATATTTTTTATTATTTCTGGCTGTCGCTGGAGTTTTCATGGGCTCAGGCTCGCCGAGTAGGCTGGCCTCCTCGGATTTATCGAGAATAGCCGATACAGATCCGTTTAGTGGAGTATATTGGTTTCTGTCGTGATCGCAACGAGGGACGGGGGTGTAGGACTTTTGAGGCTCGTAACGAGGTTTCTTTCCTCTTCGCTGATCATCTATATCCCCTCTACGATCAGCTCTTTTATTATCCCGCTGACTAGGTGCGCTGCTCGAAGTGCCGTGGTCGCAACGGCAGAGTGCCGCCATTGAATTTTCTATTCGGAGGTATTTCTGTGTGAGATTATAGAATCCGGTGAGGGAAACATCGTCCTCAGCCTATAATTCTTTCCACAGGTCGGTCTGCAGACGGACTCCGACTATGATGAGAGTCTAAACAGACTCTTCAGGAGTATGAGTCACCTTGTTGAGCTCTCTGTGGAAACGATCAACGTAGGACTGGAGAGATTCATCCCTTTCTTGCCTTATATGGCTAAGGTAGCTCAAAGACATCGAGAACTTCCAATTTGCCTGAAAATGCCTTAGGAACGTCACGCTCATCTGAGGCCACGAACTGATCGATCCTACTAGGAGCGACCTGAACCACCGTTTGGCATGGGAGGTCAAGGTCACTGCCAAACAACGGCATTTGGCTAGATCTGAGACCTGGTGAAGCTCCATCAGGTCGTTAAATTCATACAAATGATCCTGCAGGTTGGAGTTCCCATCAAACGCCCGCATGTCGGGCATCCTAAATCCTGGTAGGAATTCAGCTTCTAGCACTTCGGTAGAGAAGGGGGACGCATATGCTACCTGTCCCTGCTCGTTTTGCTGAGCTCACAATCTGTCTAGAGCTCACTGTAGCTCCTTAATTTGCGGCAATGGAGCCGCTTAGGGATTGTTTTCAACCATGTGAGTTCGACCCTCGCGATTACGATTGAGGAATGTCCAGAGGTCGGGTTCCTCTTTGCCTTGGCCAGTTGTTCCGGCCACTCTCAACACACGTCAGCTAGAGGTGTGTGATGGCGATGAAGGGTGCGGGGTATTTTCACGACCTTCGCTGTGGTAAGAACCACCCCGCAAAGTGTGGGACCCTCTCGCACGGTGATGATTAGAATCGTTTTGCTGGTAGTGATAGGAATCGCCCTAACTAGCACTTTTATGGGTGTGCTCTTGCGATGTGGCATGGGACAACTCAGGCTGCGTCCTTTCACCGAGTCTCAGCGAGACTAGTATTCTGCTTGGGACACGATCAGAATTCGCTGGCCTTTTGGAGCCCCTGGGCTTGCTTTTTGCCAATTGTTTTCCCTTTCTTCTACGCGCTGTAGTGCTCGCGACATGGGCTATTTCCCTTTGCCACGCTTTCGTGTGACCTGCAGGCATTTTTGGCAGTTGCACCACCACAGCTGATGTGGATGGCACGCAATGGTCCCAATGGTCTAGCCTTCGATTGACCGATTGGAGAATATTGTCAAACCTCTCCAGGTAGCTTCTAATAGCAGGGTCAAGCTGTGAACTTGATGGGATATCTCTTGCAGCATTTTGCGGGGCTGAAGGTTTTCTGGAAGAGGTGTCCCCTTGAACTTGGGGGAGCCCCTCAGCACCCTGGTTGGTCTACTCAAGTTCTGGTTGGCGGGCCATTTGTTGCTGTAGGACCGATAGGTTGGAGATTCTCCTGATGAAGGATGAACACTAAATCAGTCCTTCTTCTAGCGCCAAACTGTTGATGCGTGATTTTGACACCAATGAAACGCACATGTGAAATGTCAAGTTGGTCCCCAAAAGATACACATGAATGGTTTGGAAAGATGAAAGTAAATGAAGTGAAAAAGGAGTTTTAAAGTGGTTCGGATGCTAAGGAAACAAATCCTACGTCCACTGATATTTTTATTAATGGTAAGAGTCAAGTCGCTTTAGACGACTGACTTTACATTGATGATACAAGATATCAAAGACTGTCTTTTCTATAGAGAGAGAGAGAGTTTTTAAGTGTAAAATGTGCGAATCCCTTTAATGAGGGAGGAACTCCCATTTTATAGTGGGATGCCTTGAGGTAATCATCACTGAATCTGCAAGTTGGTGGGATGATCCATGCAAATCCTTCGTTTAGAGTAATTCACGTGATTTGCTGTAGGGGTTGGACACTCGGGATCATCACAACTCCTTGCTGGCCTGACGTGCACCCATTACTTTGACAGAAGCAAGCTGTGAGTGCCACCATGATCACACGAAGTAGCTGTGTCAGAATGGCAGTAGGCTCTTCCTGAGGTCTGACCTTGTGCACTTATCTGGGCTCCACGTCAGCCCTAAATTCCCAGGCATAACAAACATTAATATGATTTGATTTAGCATATGGAATTTCAGTATAGAATAAGACTAAATTAATACAATACATTTGGTGCAATTCTAAAGTATCACTCTTTGTTGTTCTTTAGGAGTTAAAAAGGGTATTAAATCAAATGAATTTATGTTTGCCTCAAGTCTGGAAGGATATCAAATCTGAAAATTAATTCATGCCATAAAGAAATAGTAGTAACTAATTAGGGCTTTCAGATATACTGATTAAATCAATCAATGAGCTGACACAATCTTGTCAATCAACAAGCAATCAATTAAGAGATTAAGAAAAGCATGAAATAACAGAAAAGAAAATTGACACAGGGGATTTATAGTGGTTCGGCTAAGATAGCCTACATCCACTCTTCAAGGCACACTATAGAGTATTTTATTACTCAAGGAAACCAAGATTACAGAAAGTATACAACCAGGAAAAACAAGAAAGAACACACCCGAAGTATCCCTCTGAAAACTCTGCTTTCTTCAACACAATAGATTTGATTTTATACAGATCAGGACTCCATTAATCATCCTCCAGCTGTCCAGTATAATCAGCAGTTTGTTAGAGAAGAGACGCTGTAGAATCTTCTATCGTTAGGGCTGAGAAGGAACCAGAAGAGAGCGTGAGGTGAGCTGTGCATTCTATTGAAACAGACTGGAATTCGGGTGCCAGATAATGCATTAAGTCTGATAACTGAAACGCTGCCATATTGGTTTAATGTTGAAGCTGATTTCTTCAACTAATGCTGACTCCACTGTGGCATACACAAGCCACATCATCATCACAAAAATATTAAGTGATTTTGACAATTTCCATCATTTTCAATTTACTGGTAGAATAATGAATTTTTATTGACCTAAATTTCATTTAATTTTTTGATAACTATAAATATAAAGTTTTGGAATTAAAATATAGAGGATGAAGAATAACTCTTTTATTTTTATTTTTTTACAGTTGTATTCTCACCTAAGATGGAAGATGAGGGTTGAAATAAAAAATAGTGGGGCTAAAACCATTTCCCTTTCTTTTAATTCAGTTCTTAGCCCAATTTTTCAACATCATCCTATTCCTAGTGGGACATGTATAATAATATAAATGTTATATATTAAAGTGGATAATATAATAAACTACAAATTTTTCATGTATAGAATAATTTGTATGATTAATTTATATATATAATATTATTCATAATATAACTATTGAATAGTATTAAATATTTAGGTGTTGTAGAAATAAAAATAATTAATTAAGCTATATTATAAATGTAATAGTATTCCTAATTACTTGAAACCTGTATAACGAATTGTTTCTATAATCCAATAAGATCATGTTTTAAAACATAAAAATATGTCACAGTGCTTAATATATAAAAATATATCAACAATTTATTCCATATGATTCTTTTAGTATAATTAATGAAAAAAGTAAAGCTTTTTATGAGAAATTCGTTATTTCTTTTGGTTAAAAAAGATTAAAAAAAGTTAATTAGTACTTTATATTTTAATTAAAATAGTACATTAGTAATTTAATGTTATAATTAGTTAAGTACTATAATGTAATGTTATAATTAATTTAATTTTTAATTATTTAATTAAATAATGTACTAATATTTATAATGTAATGTTATAACTAATTAATAAATAGGTAATCATTTAACTAGTAATATACTAATGTATATCAATTTATCATATATAATTAATTAATTACTAATTTACTATAGATATACTTAAAACTTGATAATTAAAGTAAATAACTAAATATTATTCAATCAAATATATTATTTTATTCAAAATTAAAACACTTTTAATTGGATCCTAATTCCAATTATAATTTATACACTTAATTAATCAAAACTTTAATATTATAATATATTAAATTTTTTTATATGGTGAAGTATATATGTATAATTAATTGTATATATATTTGAGTAGGTTATTTTTATTATTACACTATAATTTTTATATAACATTTCATCCTATTTGGCCATTTTAAATTTTTTATATGTAAACTTACGAAAGATGTAATGCCCACATCAAGGTACGTAGCTTTATTTATGCCCTAATATCCTTAGTTGAATTTTGTTAAAGTTATCTTGAACAAGTGTTAAGGAAATTCTTTAAAATGTTTTTAGGGGTAAAATGGTCATTCTACTCATAATTAGATGAAAGAGCGGAGAATGAAAAGAATTAGAATAACATGGAGAAGATAATAGAAATGAGGGTATTTTGGTAATTGATTAAGGGACATAGATGAAATTTTTAGAAAGTGCAAGGTAAAATGAGAAATTACATATATTATTATGTAGTAATAAGAGTTCAAGAGTTGAAACCCTAGCCACTCCACCCATTGTTCACGCCACCTTCACCCCAAATTCTCTCAAATTTCTTCACTAAATTTCCAAGGAAATTCATAGGATTTTGGCTAGATTTTGATAGATTTTCAATCCTAAGCATTTAAATGTAAGATTCTTGCACCAAGATGTGAGATTAAATTTTAAAGTTTTGAATTCTTATGGTTTTATATGCTTAGGGTTTAAGAGGAAGGGGAATTCTACCAAAGAGAGATTATAGAGTTGGAATTGCTCAAAGTCAAGGTAAGTAAATCCTACTTTAGCTTTGATTGAATAAATACTTGTGTAGAGAAATTTCTTATATGTTGTATGTGTGTTTGGATGATGAGAATTATGGATTGAAATTAAGGTTGTTTGATTTGTGAATCTTATGGCCATAAGAAGTGATGTATTTTTATGTGTTGAGTTGATGAAATATGAAAGAATGGATGTGAAAGGGTGGAAGGTGAAATTCGGCTAGGGTGGTTGTTGGCCTTAGGGAGTTTTTGTTCCAATTATGGTGGCTTGAGAAATATGTGGAAGTGTAACCAATTTAGGGTTTGTATGTGCATGTAAGGTGTTTGATGAAATTTCAAAGAAAGTGCATATATATGAGTATGTTAAATTATTACTTTGTTATGGAAATATTGTTGGTAGAGAATAGTAGTTCCATAATGATATCTTTATATGCCATAATGCATTCTTACATTTGAGCATTTGAATTTAGAAAGAATAGCAAAGAATGAGCATATTTACATGCACATATACATGTATGAGAACATTAAAGAATAAAGAGAAAGAAAAAAAAGAAATTAATTGTAGAATCATTATCTAAAGAACATAATTAAAGAATACCTCAAATCTGAAATTTTATTTAAAGAAATATAAAAAGATAAGAGAAGAGAAGGTTGTCGCGATGGGAACATGTGAGTGACAGAGAAGAAGAATATCTCCACATGCACGCCGCCTTTAGTGAGCGGCCTAAGAATAAGAAAGAAGAATTTGTATAGTCCTTAAGAAGTGCATGTGGATGAGGACTGTACCCAAGAAAGAATTTGAGAATATACTCACACGGCCAGGGTTCCGAATCCATGCTCAACCGAGTCCGATCGGCAAAGAAAGAATATAAAAGAAAAGAAAGAAAGAATAGAAAAGCAAGAAAGAATAGAAAATAAGATAAACATAAAAGAAAGAAGAGAAACAAAAAAGAGAGAACTGAAACAGAAGAAGAAAAAACAGAAAATAGAACGGAAATAGAAAACAAAATGAGGAATAGAAAACAAAATAAGAAAACAGGAAAGAAAATGCATTGCATAGAAAAAGGTTATGCATTTGTGCATATGCATCATGCCATTTCTACTACCCCGAGTTAGTTTCCCTATTTGTGCTTACATATCGGTAAGTGAGAAACTAGAATCTTAGAAAGAGCAAAGAAGAATTGAGAAGTTTGGTGTAAGGAAAGAAAATCCAGGATCTAAGTAATGGAGAAAGAATAGAAGTATTGTGGGTTTACTTACTGAGCAATTAGTGCTCACTCTGTTGATTTCACTGTTTTGCAGGTAATAGATGAGATGCGGTCGGGAGGAACGTCAAGTAGCAGAGGAGAATGGCACCACTGTCCAAGATTACTTTGTACTTATTTTTGTGACTTTATTACTTGATGTAGAGATTTGTATATAAAGTCAAATTTATTTTGTGACCACTATTACATTCTTATATACAAATATATTTATTATAACATGTTAGTGAGTTTTACTTATATTTTTCCAAAGAACTACTAGCTAGAAAGAATATTATAAAAGACCCCAAATTCTTTACTGATATTTCATTTAAATCCAGGTTCCAATACAGGTTCCTACACGGGTACTCGGACTCGGTTCCAAGACAGGTTCCATTCAGGGCACCCTGGGCATAACCACCAGGGTACCCGTTTCAGGTTCCCATCATAGGTTCCGGTTCCTACACATATAGGAATTGGAACCAGACCTGCACAATAACGGTTCCAAAAAATTGGAACTGGAACCTACTCGCATAGTATTGGTTCCGAGTAGATTCTGGTTCTGGTTCTGGTTCTAGTTTTACCTATTACCCATGCTCACCCATACAACCGGATCATCACTCACCAAAACCTCTCAAACCCAAGAGTGGATCCAGTGCTAGTTTAGGGTGGGCATTTAAAATGTATATATATATATATATATATATATATATATATATATATATATATATTTTTTGTTTTTTTNCCATTTACTTTCCCTTACTTTTACGTACTGCAGCGCGCGCGGTCTAGGCTTTCAGCCTTTTCTACATTTTTGTGTGACCTACAAGCGTCTTTGGCAGTGGCATCGCCTCGTTGGACTCTGGTGGTATGACCTGATCCAAACGATCTAACCTTTGGCTAACCATTTGGAAGGTATTGTTGAACCTCTCTAAGTAATTCAGCACCCTTCTTCTAGCACCAAACTGTTGATGCTTGATTTTGACACCAACGACTCGCACGTGCAAAGTGCTAAGCGGACTTAGAAATTACACATGATATGGAAATATGCAACGAGAGAATAAATGAGAAGCGGTTTTTAAAGTGGTTCAGATGCTCAAAAGTGAATCCTACATCCACTAGGGTTGTATTAATAGATGGTTACAGTCAGGTCACGTATAACGAGCTAAATTACAATCTTGAGAGAATTGAATATATATATATATATATATATATATATATAGAGAGAGAGAGAGAGAGAGAGAGAGTATGCTATTTTAGGCTAAGATAAGCCAATCTCGTAAATGAGAGAGGAGCCTTCTATTTATAGTGGGAGGGTTCAAGGTATGATTACAAGTCTGCAAGTGGGTAGGTGCCGTGCAAATCCTTCCTTGCATCCCATCGATTGTCTACACGAGAGATATCCTCAACTTATGTAGGGCTTGGGCAGGTGGACGATTCTTAGCCACTCGCAAGCTTGACATTCACCTGTTGTACTGACAAGAACCATACCTCTTCCATCATTGTGCGACGTGGCAACGTCTAGATGGCACAAAGCCTCCCTGAATTTTGATTGGCTCTTGCTGACGAGAATCCACATCAACCTTGACTTTTTAGGCATAATAGAAGCCCCCCAGTTTTTAAGGTTTAAGGATTGAACCTTGAGAACTTCATGATTATGCCATGACTTAACTTGTCCCAAATGACATTTGGTCAATCTAATCGAGCTGTAAGGAGGTCGCAACATATACCTCTAAGAATAGCACCAACGAACTGAGGTGACCTTCTCCAATAGGTTCAATGACCTAGGTCAGACCCTACTCAGTGCCATACTGAAATGCTTTGAATCTAATTCGCAACTCATAACTTGAGAATTCTTAGCACATTTTTTACCGAAAGCAAGGAATCATGTTGTCTTGAAACTGATACATTACAAAGAGTGTTTCACTCGAATGACCTCTTCATATGTTATCTGTTGCGCTTGACAGCTAGTCTGGTTAATAAAATAATCTTTATTCTGACAGACGTGTCTATTGCGCAATAAGTGCCAACCGTGCACATTAAATACAAGCCATACTGAAACAATATTCTCTTTTAGAGCATTAAATACGGATGAGGGCGTATTTAATGTGGAAGAGATATTCAAGCCGTCACTTGGTTGCTCCAATGGAGGGAAGCGTCAATTGACACTCTCATGTGGCGGTTACTTCTTCTTGCGGATTAACGACACGTGGTCACAATCAATGGTGAGAAACACATCCTGCCCAAGCGTCGCTTGCCCAGGGAAGCCAATTGTTGTTCTTCCCCTTATAAAACCCCAGGCTCGCTTCAACTTTTGTTCACAGAACTCATATTTTAAGAGAAAAAACAAAACTCTCATGAAATTAGTCTGCTCTTTTTCCAGTTGATGTGCATTCTTCGTTACGACAAAAAATTCATTCCCTACAGCCAAGAGGTAAGGAGGACTTCCCCTTTGTTTTCTTTTATTATTTTGCTGGTTGCTTGACTTTTGTGATAATGGTGGGTATGAACTGTCTGGTAAACTTTCATGGTGCATATTTCTGGATAGTGGTGAGAAGAGAGGTATTGTCTTTATAATAAGTGAGAACTTAGGGCACGAATCCTTGGGGATTCATCCCTAAGGGTTTTTTGGGTTTTTCTAGGGTTTAAGGAAGACACATTAGAGTTTCTTTTGCTCTTCCACGTCATCGTATGGAACACTGTACGAAGACTAAGTTATCTTTGCATGTTGCCTCTTTTTCAGACTTTAGGAGCAATGGATGCCTCAGCGACCATAGCAGTCGAGGGGACAAGCTCGTAGGCATCGGGCAGCCCAACGGGTCCCGTACAAGAAACCTTGTTAGTGGCCACCAAGATGAGATACAGAAGGTAGTGGACCAATATGCACTTAGCGTGGATGTCTACCAACACATAACATATACAACTCGGAATCCCCCAGAGGAAATGGCCGCAATCTCGGAGGCGATCTTCAAATGTGAGGCGTTGATACCTTTTCGCACCTTCATTAGATCGATCTGTAACCACGTCGAGGTCGCACCATTACAATTGACGCCCAATGTGTATATGATAGTTGTTGCTATATATATTGCATGTGGCGAGAACGACCTTGGCGAGCTGATAGTGCTGGAGCTCACAAGCTCAAGCTCTTACTATCTGAAGAAGAGCAATGATAAAGATTCTTTTTACCTCTCAAAGCGATCTACGATCGAAGGAGGAATATTTGGTTACCCCAGTAACGTCGGGGCTTATGAAACCAAAATTTTCCCTTTTAATATGATGACGTCTGCCAGTTTAGGGAGCCAAGTAGGCTTTCCTTTCTTTCAATTTGCGAACAGTTCCTTTTCCATTATTTTTTGTTTTCTAACAAACTTTTTCATCTCATTGCTGGAAATAAGATGACTAGATTAATGGCTCTAACCGATTTAAACTGAATTGTGGCATTCGATAATCTACTCGAGCAAAGTCGTGATGTGAGACTGCTCGTGACTACTGCCAACTTGAGAAAATACAGTTTTTTCAATCCTTAAGCATCCCTGAAACCCCTAGTCCGTAAGCATCCTCACACTTAGAACCTTTTTCTTTTGCCTGTAGTGGCTCGCTAACATGCTTTCATGTAGCGACCATGTCACCCAGAGTTCTGAGGCCGATGACGAGGACCACGGGGTTTGTATTTCCCTAGGTCACTCCGACTAAGCCAGCTGAGGCGATCCTTGGCGATACCCCGGCAGGAGGATATAGATTAGTGTGCGAATATCCTCGGAACAACAAGGAGAAGCTTCTCGACTCGCTACTGCTCGCGTCCCTAAGCAAAAAACCATGGGCCAAAAAACTAAGAAAAGGAAGCAGCTATAGGCCAAAGAATCGGAGTCCGAGCTAGAGGGCTTAAGGGTGCAACCTGGGAGATCACAGTCTTACTAGGCTTTGTGCTCCAGAGTTCCCCCGAGGCATGCACCTGGCATTTCGATGATTCCCAATAACTCGCGTAGAGGAGAAGGGAAGGCCGCGGTTACCCGAAGGAGAACGGGCAAGCAACAAGCCGATGAGATGCTAGTTCCTTCAGGAACAAACACGCTTGTGTTGGACTCCATGGGGCAACTCCCGGAATACCTACAACCGATGGTGTATCCAATGGCTACAACCTTTGAGGAGGTCATGGCTTTTCGACCCGCGGACCTGATGGCTACAGTGCTTCAGCTGCAAAGCTAGGTAAAACAACTCCTTCTTGCTGAGGACTTCCCAATATAAGTTGATTTTCTTAGCCTTTATGACTTTCGAAAAAATGAAGGTTAACTATTGTTGCTTTTCTCATGCAGTCTTTGCTCGCCTTGCATATGACCCAACAGAAAACCAACTTGGACTCTGCAGGAGGGCTCCACGAGCTAAGATGTGAGAATGACAAGCTAAAAAAGGACTTCACAACTCTGGACACAGAGGCAAAGGTGTATCACCTCCAGGTGAATCAATACTTGATGGAGAAAAACTCTGCCCTCTGCACAGTGGAGTTCCAGAAGGCTGAGCTTGAGAAGAAAGGCGAGGAGAACAATGAGCTCCAAAGGATAGTGGCTAGACTCACCAAAGAGTGTGGTGAGAAAGAGCAGGAGCTGAAGATAAGCTCGTAGTTAAAATCAACACGGTACGTGTCTTATTATCTTTAGCTGCAAACCTAGATTGGCCCTTACAACAATTCAATGTAAAAAATGTTTTCCTAGATGGAGAGTTGTCAGAAGATATCTATACGGATCCTCTACCAGGGTGTATTTCACTAAAGAAGCACAACCAAAAGGTATGTAAATTAAAGAAAAATTTATATGGTTTGAAGCAATCTCTAAAGGCATGGTTTAGGATGTTCACAAAAGTTATGACATCTTTTGGCTACCATCAGAGCAATTCAGATCACACATTATTTCTTAAAAAAAAGCAAGGGAGGGTCACTACGCTTATTGTATTTGTGGATGATATGGTGGTTACAAGAAATGATCTAGAAGAAAGGAAGGCTCTGCAAAAGTACTTGTCAAAGGAATTTGAGATGAAAGACCTAGGTTCTTTGAAATATTTTCTCGGAATCGAAGTGTCTTGATCTAACAAAGGTATATTTCTACCACAAAGAAAGTATGCCTTGGATGTACTATAGGAAATTGGTATGTCAACATGTCAACTAGTTGATACACCAATAAAAAAATGTTTGAAATTAGGAGTCAAGACTGATTAAGTACCAGTTGACAAAGGGAGATACCATAGACTTGTGAGAAGATTGATGTACTTATCATACAGTAGGCTAGATCTTGCTTATGCATTTAGTATAGCCAGATGATTCATGCATAATCCCGGAGAACAACATATGAATGCAGTTACGCGCATCTTGAGATATTTTAAACATGCTCCTGGAAATGGAATCCTATTTACTAAAAATGAGGACTACCAAAATGTGAATGCATATACTAATGCTAATTAGGCTGGAACAGTGGATGATAGACAATCTACTTCTAATTATTTCACTTTTGTAGGTGGTAATCTAGTCACTTGGGAAAGGAAAAAACAGAATGTTGTGGCATGCTCAAGAGCTAAAGTAGAATTTAGGGGAATGACACTTGGGATTTGTGAAGCTTTGTGGCTAAGATTTCTCTTGCAATATTTGGGCTATCAATCTAACCAACCAATCTAGTTATATTGTGACAATAAACCAGCATGTGACGCTCACAATCTAGTTCAACATGATCGTACGAAGTATTTTGAAGTAGATAGATTTTTCATCAAAGAAAAGCTAGATGAAAAGATTATTGAATTGCCCAAGATTCGATCAAAAGATCAATTGACCGATATTCTTACCAAAGTTGTCTCCAAACATATATTTTTCTCACAAATTTTAGACAAGTTGGGTATGTGTGGCATCTACGCACCAACTTGAGAGAGGGTGTTGAGATTTCAACAATATTTCCTGAATATTTTTGGATCTTCTTATTTTGTTAGTTTTAGGATACTCATAATGTCCTTGATATCTTTTAATCTCCTGATTATGTTTGTATATTATAATTGACATAATTAGGAGACTCCTTAGATTGTATCCTCCTTATATAAAGCCTGTTAGTCGTACTGAATTAATCAATGAATTGAAACATACAATTTTTCGATTAAACAAATTTAATATTCTAATCCCTAGAGCAAAGATAAATGTAAACAGTACAGTGAAGAGAATAACAAGACAATATATTCTATCTCTTCTGGAAATTTAACATCTTAACCCCCAGAGCAAAGACAAATGCAAAGAGCACAGTGAAGAGAATAACAATTGCAACTACTCCAAGAAAATCATGCTTGTAACCAAAAAAATCATACAAAAATTGCTTCACTGTTTCACCAGTGTCAAGTTTATCCTCTATATCTCCAAATTGTGATGCAACCAACCCGTATAACGTCCAAGAAATTGGGCATCCCCAAAAGTACCATCTCCACCAAATAGGAACTCTCTGTGATCATAAAAGTTGATAAATGGAATGGGGTTAATTGATCATTGGATATGTAATATTGTATGATCTTAGGAAAGATAACATTTGAATGAAGGCGGGAATCCGGCACTTACAGTTCTTGGGACGATAAATCCGGAAAAGAGGTTCCATATCGAGTAAAGGGAGGAGGCGACCACAGCAGCGATGTGTTGGTTTGGTGTCATCGCGACAGCCATCATGCCATAGAAGGTGAAGTACATCAAACATACGAACATGTGGAAAAAATACCAAAAGAATTTGCCAGCATCCAAGTCAAATTGGATCATTACATAGACTAGAATGCCATAGACTACACATTGAGCAAAGATATAAGGAATCTCAACCACAACCTGGATGAAGAGACCACAAAAAGTTAAATTCCAATGTCAAATTCACAAAGAGATTTATAAATAAATATCAAGGATGTAACATGGGAAAAATATTTACTTGTGCAAAGGCATATGACATTGGCGAATACATTCCAGCTGCTTTTTCTCTGTAAAATACTGTCCTTTCAACAGCCACTACTGGCTGTACGGCCGTGGCATTTTGGACACCAAGGAAGAGAACAGCACCATACATGGAACCCATTGCATTAAACAGATCTTGTCGTTTACTCCTATATATCATTTAAAATGTTTAGATTGGAAGGCAGAAGAAACTATATAACTCTGAATTATGTTTGAATGTACTGTACTGACATTCACTGGTAACTCACGTTTTGGTGCCCATGTCCCAGAATATTGTCGCAAATGTCAAAGCTATGAAGGAGGTAAACAGAAATCTGACGGAGGTGTATGATGTATTCCGCCAGTATGACAAACGTTGTTTCCATAAGCAAGCCATACATTGGGTGAAAAAGGATTGGGAGTATTGAGTGGGGAAATATTTAGCCATGATTTTTTACTAATTTAAAACTTGATAAGTTTAATATTAAATGCAACCAATTTTAACTTTCCATTAATCCATTAAATTATATTAAATCAATAATTAAAATTTTGTTTCACAAATCTATATAAAAGATTAGTGTTACAATAGTCTAACTATTATTTTATACCTATAATATATGACTTTAATTGTTTATTATTTATTTATTCATTTTGATTCAATAAGAGTTAAGACTACTCGATTACTAGGTTGTGTAAGAAAGTTAAATAAAGAAATCATAAAATCCAATAAATTTAAGTATAATGCAATTATTTTATACCGCCAGTATGATGTAATATTGTCCCGGAACAGGCCTCTGCTTAAATCCCTAATGAGTGCTTTGTTTCTCCTGAAACACAATGACACAAAAATTAGCTATAAATTTAAGCTAATAACAATAGAAAAGCAGTCATGTTTTGGGAGAATGGTGATGTATGGTGGTTATTATCATGAACTTACTGATACAGTTCTGAGTTTTTGAAAATCTCAGTAAAATCAACCCCCAAAGCTATTTCTTGTGATTCACGGGTGACTTCCAACACCCAAGTAGCTGGATTGTACCCATCTTTAATTTTAGGAACACCTTGAATTCCCTACAGAATAGGAATGCTCTTGCCTTAGCAAGTTTCATAATGTAATCTGAAGTTAAATTTTCATTCTCTGTAATTTGTGAATGTCCATCATGTCATACCTCGAAATACTTTATAAGGAGGCCAGAGTGGGGACCCAATGACCCAGCATATATCGCTTGTCCCCCCCGCTTCAGTAGAAAAAGCTGCAACGCAGTGTTTAAATTAGTATCATACTCGCAGATACAGAATCTGAACCTCCACTATTAAGACTTCTCACCTCATCGAAGGCTTCAAATATGTCAATGCTTGGCTGATGAATGGTTCACACCACTGTTCTTCCTGTGTCCACTGTGTTCCTAACTGTTCTCATAACAATGGCAGCAGCTCTTGCATCTAGACCGGAAGTTGGTTCATCCATAAAGATGATTGAAGGGTTTGCCACAAGCTCAACTGCGATGGTAAGCCTCTTGCGGTGCTCAGTTGACAGACCATCGATACCAGGCAAACCAACTAGTCCTTGTCTCAATGTATTTAATTCCACTAGCTCCATGACTTCCTCAATGAACATCTGCAAACCACAGGTAAAGATGAGTTAGTACAATATATACAACTTAGTTGCTTCTGTCTGACTTAGTTGGCTTAATTTGTTTCATCTTTAAATGAAACAAAGAGAAAAAATGAAAATGAACCTTGGAACACAGAGGTTTTCTTTACCAACCTTCCTAGTTTCAGAATCAACTTCAGGGGGTAATCGAAGCCACGCTGAGTAGACCAGAGATTCATATACTGTTACATAAGGAGACTGGATATCATTTTGCTCACAGTATCCCGAAATACGAGCAAATGTCTCTTGCTTCTTCGGGTATCCAGAAATTGTGATAGTCCCCTCAATGTATCCGCCAGTTTTCCTACCAGCCAATACATCCATCGGAGTGGTTTTACCAGCACCGCTAACACCCATCAAAGCAGTAAGAACACCTGGCCTGAAAGCACCACCCAAACCATTCAGAAGCCTCAGTTTGTCTTCAACAACACCTTCAAGTTTCATTTCCTGCATAGTTTCATTAAAACGTATAGCCATCAAGTCTGGAATAAATTACATCATAATCATATACCGTCACAACATTTGGATATATGGAAATTTTAAAAAACTTAAGATTACCTTTGGCATGTCAACCGAGTATGAAATTTCATCGAATGTAATGGAATGTGGTTCAAATGGAAGAACCATTCCTTTTTTCNTTTACCAACCTTTCTAGTTTCATAATTGACTTCAGGAGGTAATCGAAGCCACGCTGAGTAGACGAGGGATTCATATACTGTTACATAAGGAGAGTGGATATCATTTTGCTCACAGTATCCCGAAATACGAGCAAATGTCTCTTGCTTCTTTGGGTACCCAGAAATTGTGATGGTCCCCTCAATGTATCCGCCAGTTTTCCTACCAGCCAATACATCCATCAGAGTGGTTTTACCAGCACCACTAACACCCATCAAAGCAGTAAGAACACCAGGCCTGAAAGCACCACTCAAACCATTCAGAAGCCTCAGTTTGTTTTCAACAACACCTTGAAGTTTCATTTCCTGCATAGTTTCATTAAAACATATAGCTATCAAGTCTGGACTAAATTACATCATAACCATATACCGTCGCAGCATTTGGATATATGGAAATTTATAAAAACTTAAGATTACCTTTGGCATGTCAACCGAGTATGAAATTTCATCGAATGTAATGGAATGTGGTTCAAATGGAAGAACCATTCCTTTTTTCTTTTGATGACTTGACTGTGCAGCTGCCCCTGTGATTGGTATATCAGTTATAATTTATGTATCTTCAAAAGTCCTAGTGAAAAATTTGACATACATAAAACACAAACACTACTAATGAGTTTAATCACCTGAGTGAGGTCTGTGACTAGAACTACTTGCATGAGTTGATAACTGAATGGATCCTCCAGTTCTGTTATCATGTTCATTACTCTGAGATTCCTCTGGCAAAACAGCCTGAGGCTTACCAAATGCTGCGCAGTTTTTGCACAAATTAGAACACAGTCTCTTATCTTTTCAGAAAGAGTCAAAGTGACGATAGTAAAGATACTCACGGTTGAGAAAAGTGAGAGCCAAAGTGTAGCCGAAATTGAACAGCAGGGTAAAACCAACCATAGCCCCTACTCCTATCCAATACCAATACGAATATGGGAAGAACCCTCGAGACTTCATAACTGCAACTCCCAGTGGTTCCATTGAAACACTTGGCACAATCTTCAGTATAAAAAAAAAATTTCAGGAATAAGAAGATTATCAGATGACAAACACACAAATGCCAACAAGTCATTCTTGACATTACCTTTTTCCAACCATGTCCAAGGAACTCATTAACAACTAGAGCATTCTGGGCATACATCAAAGGTGAACACCAGTAAGCCCATATCCACCAGTCCTTAACATCCTCTGTGTTATCAAACAAGAAAACGGAAAGGTTACATTAAGATTTGAGAAAGATTTAACATCTTTTAAGTAAATATCTGTACTTCTCTTACTTCGCGAAATGATGAAGCCACCCAACGCAAAAAGCAGCAGCAATACATATGAACCGTATGTATTAGCAATGACCATGGTCCTGCCTGCTGCTGCAATGAGTCGGAACAATCCAGAGGCCATTTGGTTGACAATTAAGAGCAATAATAATTGCTTTCCAAACCTGCAACAAGTAGATTACCATTTAAAAAAGTTGAATTTATAGAACAATTGCGTAAAACAAAACCTTTATTTTCTTACCTTCCAACATTAGAATCAAATCCTATTACATAATAGGTTAAGAATACCCAAACACCAGCCTCTACTAATGAGACGGGTATCTTGAGGATCCATGTTGGAAGAGCATACGCCCATGATGGATAGAATCGGAGATCTCTTTGCTTGTAGAAAACAGGAAGCTTTACTATGGTCATGGAAATCTCTGACATTCCATTGAACATAATCATCATAGCCGTGAAGAAACAGGCGCCGGTGTAAATCATTCCATCTGAATATGTATCTCTATGCATCTTGGTTCGGAAGAACAGTGTCATAGCAACAAATGCCATTACCGAAAGCTAGTTGTAGGGGAAAAAATCAGTATTAAATATTGTCACATTAATAAATGACTAAAATGAAAAATCAAATAATAATACCCACTTGGCCAAGCTTGAAGTAGTAAACAAATGAATTCCTCTTCATCAATAAATATTCTCTAGAGATGCAAGCTTTCAACAATTCTTTCTTGTTGACACCATATGTTTTGGTTGTCAAAGCTGCAGGGTGGCTCTTACTCTTATCAAATGGAGTTCCAAGCTCATCACCAAGTTTCCGACCCACATGGAAAGATTGAAATGCATCAGAGAATTCCTTCACTGTTATGAACCTGTAAGGCTCATCTTTACTTATCCAATACTGCTGCTGATCTTTCCTTGATGTCACCTGCAACATTTCAATGTTAATGAAGATTCAATATGACGCTTTATATGTCCAATTGTACATAAATAAAGGAAAGAAACGCTCAAAAAGACCTCCATTAGCACATACTTCTTGCAGGAAGTCAGCCACGCCTTTTCTCTCAGGACATTTGAAGCCCATGGACTCAAAAAACTCTAGGACTTGTTCTCGAGGACCCTGGTAGACAATTTGACCCTCAGATAGAAGGATAATGTCATCGAAGAGATCGTAAGTCTCTGGTGCTGGCTGGAGGAGAGAGATCAGAGCGGTTCCATCAAGGATGTGAATGGTTTGCCTCATACAATTCACAATTTGGAAAGTTGTTGAACTGTCCAAACCAGTAGATATCTCATCCATGAACAGTGCATTCGCCGGTCCAACCAGCATTTCACCTGAAATAATCCAGTATAGAAAATGTTTATATGCTTAAACTGAAAAAAACTGAAATTTTTATCTGTGTCTTCAATTTAAATGAACTAAGAAACTTTGGTAATTACCTGTTGTAACTCTCTTCTTTTGTCCTCCTGAGATACCTCTAAACATTTCATCACCCACCAAGGTATCAGCACAGACTTCCAGTCCTAAAATCTGTAAATTTAAGAAGGAAAGTAATTATCCTCACTGATTGATAATGGTTCCTTATATTAAATTGGTTTGACCATGATGTAAATTACCTTTAGAACATAATCAGTGACCACACTGGCTTCTTCGCCTGCGGTTGCTGCCGCCTGTGACATTAGAATTGACCAAGAAATATAAGAAACTCAATCACCTTGAGTGCAACTAACTGAGCACAAAATATAATCACTGATTCAGAGAATGATTTGACATGGAAGGAATGAACTGATCATCAAATTTCATCAATTATTGTTTCCTTGTAATGCAATAGGTTAAAGGCTACACATCTGAAACAAATTTCAGCTTTTCTCACCTTCATGTAGACATCAATATCAGGGTCAGGCTTGATATTGGCTGCTTTTTCTCTTCTTGACAACTCGGATAACATCTCTTCATTTTCACAAAAGGAGTATCAGTTATGCTAACACTAATTAAAAATCATCAAATTTGGAAAGAAGAAATCAATCCATGAAACTAACCGTAACGGGTTCCGACCCCCTGGCATCTTGCAGAGAAGGCCAAGGTTTCCCTGACAGTCATTTCTCCTATATGCACATCATGTTGACCAATATAAGCAGCAGTTCTCTGGGGCACAAATTCATGCATCTCATGGCCATTATATGTCACCCTACCAGTACTCTGCAGGAGATATTTCACCTCTCAAATTAGAAATATTAATCAACATATGCAAAAGAATTTAAGCTTTGATTACCATAAAATTTTACCTGTAGACTGGAGTCAAGCTTCCCAGCCAAAGCTAACAATAGGGTTGTCTTTCCAGAGGCTGGAGGGCCCAAAAGCAATGTCATTCTGCAACAAATGAGAAATGAATCCCCAAATATTCAGAATCTACATTCAAGGAACACAAACCTTAGTTAAAATTCAGTTCTCATTACTCACCTTCCTGGCTTGATAATTCCACTGACATCCTGAAGAATTTGCAAATGTTTCTTTCTAGTTTTAAGAATATTGGCATAAGTCAAGAAACCCTTCAAAACAAATTCCCAAAGAAAGTAAAATGTTAGTAAATCTTAACCAGAAAACGGATACATAAATAATTTTACAATATTTATGATTCATATCTCTAAGCTGTTACCTCAATTATGTTAATGAAGAAGTTAATGAATGTAGGCAAAGCTCTACTTCCCACATATGTTTCTCCCTCCACGTTCAGATGCTCGAATCGAACCTCAATTTTCGGAAGCTCAATTCCAACTCTGATAACAAAAAATCACGGGACAAAGAAAAACGACACTAAATTCTCAGAATAAAACCAGAATTGATAGAGCTATTCTCCGGAAAGAAAACTCAGAAAGAAATGACAGAAAATGAAGAAAAACTTACTTATCAATGCGGTTCTTGAGCTTCAGGAGGAACTGCTCATTATCAGTTTCAGCAATCTTCACCAACCGTTCAATCAACTGCTGCTTTTCATGAAATCCAAGATTGTGTATATCAATTTCACTCGGACCACCTCCTGCAGTTACCAATATCCCTTTTCTCAAACGATCAAAGGTTGGCAATTTCTCTAATGCAGCCCATTTTAAGGCCTCTTCATCATCTTCTCCTCTCGAAGACCTGGAAAACACGTCCATGGTGTTGCCGCTTCTCCAGAAGGAATTACTTCCTCCTGCACGTAAACTACTTCCCGCTCTGTAGATATCTCCCCTATCCATTGCTGAAGCTCTCAACCCACCGAAACCTTCAGCCTCTTTTCTTCTTCTTCGTCTTCTTTTTTGTTTAAGTTAGCAAGAAAAGAAATCAAAGAACCGAAGTGGGGGGCTCTTTGCAAAACAGTATAGTGCAGAAATATTTATATTGCATGCAACGTTTTTCTTACGATCTCTTTATAAAGTAGCAGTGTTCATGATGTACAGTGAGATTATAAATAATAGATCGAAGTCCGAAGATGTGAATAAAGAACCGAATCTCCTTGGCTGAATGGCTGGCTCCCAAAAACTTTTTATTTTTTGTAATTTATTATTAAAATATATAGATTTAAGTATTTAATCCTGCGGTAAATTTCATCTAATTGTTACTATGCTCCAATACTTAAATAAATTAGTTAGAGAATTCAATTTATGCTCCAAAACTCATGTGATTATTTTATTTATATCATATACCTAATTTATAATAGAGTAATACTACACCTACAACCCAATCTCACAATATTCTCTTATAACCCTAACGTACGTGATAGTTGAGTTGACAATTATCACATCAGCTCTCACCATACCTTAGACACTAAATGACTTTGATTAAACACAAACGATTGTTTATTAGAGACGAAAGATCGTTTCTTCCCAAGAAATGACTGTTTCTTATGAATGAAATAAACATTCCTTATGAATGAATAATCTTTCGTCCTTAAGGAATAGTCGTTGCTCTCTAAGGAATGACTGTTCATGATTAGTCAAAGTCGTCAGTTGACGTAATAGTATCAACTCTGCTTTTATGTTAGGATTATAAGATAAAGTTGTGAGATTGAATTGTAAACGTAATATTTTTGTTTATAATAATGTAATATCATTTGGGATGTATATAGTATGGCATCATATCAAAACTTAAGGATGACACAGTTGTATAAACCTTTACCTAATATTAGGTATTTTGATGGTTGTAATACATAACTATTTAATCGCATTAATATCATATTTATGATGCACTGTGTCATTCTAGATAAATAGTTAATGCGATTTAAGTATGAGTATGACACCGTGATAAACTCTTTTAACTATATTCTTACGACGCGCCGATCCATAAATTACGGAGAGTACACTTATTATGTAGAGAAATGTCACGTCAAAAGTCGTTGCATATAGGTACTGTAAATTGTACATCTCCTGTATTAATTTATAGACTTTCTCATCAGCTTAATTCTTCAGTCTCTCGTGTAAAACGATTCCATAATTTACCAAAAATAATTAAAATCTCTTCTCCTTTAGTTCATGAACCAGAGAGCGTTGGAATCCAAATTGGTAATTCCAGTCTCGTTTAATTTATTGTTTATACATTACACGAAATGAATGCTCAAAGTTGTAGTTAATATAAGAGTAAACAGACTTTTTCTCACCCAAGGTTTGTCTTAACACTTTTCCACCTAAAAAATTTTAAAATACCATTTTCTCACCCAAAATTCTTATTCTGTTAATACCTAACATACACTTCATTTTCTCAGCTGACATTTGACGAGTTATTAGGAGTCAGGGTAAGATGAGTTTTTTGGGTTTTATAGATTGAGGGCCAGTGGATTGAATATTGATAATCGATTGAATATTCGCTGTCGAAATCAGTCAAAAATCAGCTAAAAACAGGAAACCCTAACCTTGTAGTGGCTAGCAATCGAAGTAAGAGGGTTTTCGTAGAGATAAGACCAACGCTTCAAATGATGGTGAAAGAAAGAATTTTCATCCCATAATTGGCTTTGGGTAGTAACGATATCAACTTTAGGTGAAAAAGTGGTATTTTGAAACTTTTTAGGTGAAAAATGTCATTAAAGGCAAACCTTGGGTGGGAAAAAGTCATTTACTCTTAATAGAATAATTTATACACGTATAAAATGTAATAAAGCAAGAATCATTATTGTTAAAAAACTCTCAAAAAGTATATATTTACTTTTTATAAATCATAGTGATAAATAAATATACAAATATACTGTTTCTCAAAGGAGATTCCAAGGAGTGGCTGTCTGTCTATCAATTACAAAGTCTTAAAGAGGCTGCCAATTGTTGCAAGAATGCATCCTTATCTCTTACTAAAGCTATATTTATACATATAAAATATCAAATGTATGCAAATAATATCAAAATCTCTTTCATGAAAATCTTTTTCAATGAGCAGTTTCTAATAAGTTAATCTACATCATCTATCAAGCAATTAATAGACCTTTTTAATTGTGTTATTCATAATGTAGTTGCAAAAGTTTTATGAAAAACCCTATTGAAAATATCAAATATCAAATATCCTATTACAAAATTACAATAAACTTCTGATATGAGTATTTTTAATCTTTCTTTTACGAGAAATTTAAAAGAATATTGACGAAAATGTTGATATTGAAATCCAGACTTAATTAGGGTTTAGATCTTGAAATTATTGGCATTCAACATGATCTTCTAGAGAGTTAATTTTGGATGTATATGTGAAAATAGTTTTAGTTTTCTTAAGTTAATAATTTTGACATCCGTTATAGATGCATGCGCAACATTAACCTCCTTCTTTGACGATAATTTAAAAGGATTGATGAAATCCAGACTTAATTAGAGATTTAGATCTTGAAATATAATTATTAATTAATGGACTTCAATGATCTTCTAGAATGCCAAATTTATATTTAATTGGTGATCCCAAAAAAAATATATGCTTTCAAATGTCAATTTCTGATTGAACAGAGGGGAGTTAACGAGAAAAAGAAACTTTTTATGACAACTACTAATAAACAAGAATAAAAATATCATCAACATGACGACTTTCAATCACAAATTCTGCCTCTGACAAAAAATTATTTCAGATTTATTAATTATTGGATGATTAGTCAAATAATATAAAATTTATACATATATTTACAATTTTATTATATGAGCATATAAATGGGATATCTCTTTCTTTTATATATATATTATTATTATATATATATATTCAGGTTATTTTCTAGTCAGAATGTTTTGAACGTAATTTTGTCAGAATTATGCATTTATATTATGGAATTTGAGTTATAAAATTTTATTTCAATCCAAAATGAATCCAATATTAGGTAAACATTATTCGAAATATTATTATCAGAACGTCTTTACTAGAGAATAACTGTGTATATTCTTTGGTCAAAACGTTTTAATATTAATTTTTCAAATACAAATTCTTGATCATCTTTTTCAACACTAAAAGATCAAATCTGAAAAAAAAAAAAAATATGGATGTTTATTTTCTTAAAATGATCTAAATTTTTTGTTTACCATTAGTAATAAACATGATTTGATTTTGAAAAATATGAAGAAAATATAATCGCATCTAGAATGTCGTTGAAAAAACATTTTGATAAAATAAAAAAAGCATGGTGTTGACTTTATAATATGGAAATCGTTGAGTAAAGAAAGGGGCTTTGATGTTTGGTCAATTACATACATAGTTGAAATGCTTTATTGATCTTCGAGAAAATTGGCTTTGATTTGGATCCAGTCCTTTTCCATTTATTAGGAGAGGAACTCGTTTGTATGCAGTAAGAGGTTTAAAACAAGGAAAACGTTTTTCAAAACATTTTTTTAATTCGTCCACTTCAACAGTGGACCACATTTTAATGAGTTATTGATCAAAAGCTATTACTTTTGAAACTTTGATGCATCTCAAAGATTAAAATGCAAATCAATTTGATCCTCATTCAGATGTAAGAGATTTCAAGTGATTTGGATCCAGGGCAGGGGGAAAAGTGAAAAAAATTAAATATATGGGACCCCATGAATTTTATATCAATATTTTTTTGAAAGATTTTTGTAAGGCTTGGTGGGTTTCATGGCTACTAAAGGCTTGATTTTTTATTGATTATTGTTAAATAAATTTTAATATATTTTCAGACTTCAATCTTACTATACAAAACTGATTTATGGTTGATTTGATACGATTTCTTCTTATAGAATTGATAAAAGTAGAATTTATTAAAATAGATCTTTTATGAGAATTAAAATTGATCAATTATTAGGTTAAAAAATATTTAAATAGCTTTCTAGGCTAAAATTACTTGAAAAAACATTTTAATATACAAAAATATAAAATAATATATATAATTTCAATGCTATAAATAAATTCAAAAAGAAATTAGGGAAGAAGCCACAATGTTTTTTCAATTTTATAATCACTTTTGAGATGTAAAGAAATAATTTTTAATGTGTTTATAATTTCTAAATAAGCTCTTTTGATTAATAAATAAACCCAAATAATTAATAGATTCACGTTTTGTTTAAGTTTGTATTTTTGTGTTTTTTCTGTAATACAAAAGGTAATATTACATTGATAAACGAATCTTATAAACTTTTTCTTACAAACTTAACTTGAGAACTGATAGTTAATTTCTGATTTATTAGTTATTATGTTGAGTTTATGAAAAAAAAAAGTTAAAAAATTTGTTTATCAATCTATTATCTTTGTTGTAATACAAATGATAATAATGCATACTTTTTTGTAACCGTGGTTAAATAACTACACTTTACTCTTGTTTACTCTTTAGGCACTATTAATTTAAAGCAGAGTAAGATGATCGTGAGAGAAACAAAATTCTTCTTCTCGGAACCTCTGTTCTTTCTTTTATAAGAAACAATAAATGTGATGTGATTTAAGATAAGGATTTTACGGTATAGAATAGATTAATACAGTTGAGTTGATTGAAAGATTGGATTAATAGGACAAATTATCACCCTCGGACCTTGGTTGTTCTTTCAGGAGTTAAAAAGGTTTTAAAACTTTAGGCGGCGTTTGATGGGAGGTTACGTGGATTATTGCGCCCGTTTGGATAGGGCTTAAATTTTTTTAACACGGTTAATAATTGTTTAATTGAACAGATATTTTTGTATAAAAATATTACCAAAAAATAAATTGACAAACAATGTCAAAAAAGGGATAAATTACCAAAAATAATATTACTTGATAGGGGACTGGTATTAAGACATTATCCCAAAAATCATAATTTTTGTCCAATCTTACCCTTAAGCACTAGTTTATGCGGACGAAAATATCATTTGGTTTATTAATAATTACAAAATAACCAATTTGCACAAACAGACATACTTATCCTCAGTTTTTTTATTTTTCGAACGAAACTACCCTGATTTTTATCATTTATTTCAGAAATGCCACAAAGATTGGTGTACCCATATTATCCTCAGATTTTTGCATATTGTGACCAATATGCCCTTGAACTTCAATGAAACTACAAGATAAAAGAATTTTTTTTTCCCAAATCTCACAATAGGCATGATTTCATTCTCAGTTCTCTACGCTAAAACTCGTTCACCGTCGGTGGAGAAAAATATCTCGACGATCTCGTTCGTCAGCCGATCTCTATTTTCGGTAAGTGGTTTGCCCTCTTTTCTTTGAATTTTTCGTTATTTGTTTCCATTGCAACCCTAACTTCAATGAAACTATAGGATAAAAGAAAAAAAAATTTCCCAAATCGCACAATAGCCATGATTTCGTTCTCAGTTCTCTGCACTAAAACTCGTTCGCCGCTGGTGGAGAAAAATATCTTGGCGATCTTGTTCGTCAGCCGATCACTATTTTCGGTAAGTGGTTTGCCCTCTTTTCTTTGAATGTTGCGTTATTTGTTTCCATTGCAACCCTAAACCCTAACTTGTCCATTTTCCGTCTGTCGTTGGTCCACCATCTCTGCCATTTGCTTCTTTGTTTTGGCACTGTCTAGTAATAGGAACCCATTGGAATTGATCAGTTATTTTTAAGAATTAATCGGTTAATATCTCAATGGTGAGGCAGAGTTCAATATGACTTAATCATTTGCTGAGCTCCTTATTGTCTTATCATCAGTTGTTTGATTTATTTTTTTCTTGAATCTGTACTTGGTTCGATAACATAAGTGCCTCGCTACCTTGCTGATTTTCTTTTGAATTTTTTAACAACAAGTTGGCCGCTCTCTACCTGTTATCTACATGTTTAAAGTTACTCTATCACCTTGCCATTAAATTACAGCCCTCAACTTCCAATTTATTCTCCAATTATGTATTTGATTGATGCACTTGCACATTAAATGTTTAAAATGCTCAACTTTGATAGAGTCAAGGAAATTTAGAGTAAAAGCAGCAAAATTGATGATGAAAAGTATAGTGCTGTTGTGTTGTTGTTGTCTCATGAAAATAGATGGGAATGTTGTGTCACTTTTTGTGATGGCAGTTTGATTTGATTATTCATTGTCATAAGAAAAATTATGAATTAATCTCCTCTACCCTGTTGGTATAGCATTACTTGCTCATTTTGGCATATGACTCCAAATATGTTTTCATTTAGGAAGGCACATAATTACCTATATTTCTGGTAAAGATTCTTGGTGAGGGCAGTTTTGAATTACTCTATCACCTTGCCATTAAATTACAACCCTCAACTTCCAATTTATTCTCCAATTATTTATTGATTTATGCACATGCATGGTAAATGTTTAAAATGCTTAACTTTGATAGAGTCAAGGAAATTTAGAGTAAAAGCTGAAAAATTGATGATGAAAAGTATATTGCTGCTGTGTTGTTGTTGTCTTATGAAAACAGATGGGAATGTTGTGTCACTTTTTGTTTTACATTTTGAGGGAATCTGAGTGGATGGCAGTTTGATTTGATTATTCCTTGTCATAAGAAAAATTATGAATTAAGCTCCTTTACCCTTTTGGTATAGCATTACTTGCTCATTTTGGCATATAACTCCAAATATGTTTTCATTTAGCAAGACACATAATTACCTATATTTGTGGTAAAGATTCTTGGCGGGGGAAGTTTTGAAAAAGAAAGCTAAGATTATACTTGTGATTGGTTTTTATTCTCCACAGATGATGCATGATTTGTTTATTTTCTCTTCAATTATAATATGTGGGTTATTGTTGTTGATTTTATTCTCCACAGATGACGCATGATTGGTTTACACAAGCTGAATTTACAGCCTTCCGTGACAAACTGTTGTGTGAAGTTCAGTAGCATAGGCTGCATTTTATTCATTTATGCATAATTATTGTGTAATTAGTTGTTGCGGATGTCAAATTGAGTTCACTTAAAAAATGGTGGTGATTATGTTCACTGTTGCAATGTGCGAAATTATGTATTATTATTGGTTCACGGGTTTAAAGAGCATCGTTATTCAGCTTCTAGTTAATTTATTGGAACATTTCTTGGATTCAGCATAATGTAAATGCACAGGTATTCCAAAATATGTGATATGACAAATGTACCAATAATTCTCACACTTTTCACATATAGTTTCGGCCCAAGATAAGTGGAAAAAGTTAACAAATTTCCTCAAATTTAGAAACTTGTTTCTAAATTCAACCATGGTGTAAACAAAAAAAATACAAATTTTCTTTTGCCTTGAAAAAATAAAATGGCTTCAATTGAACTAAAGTAAAAATGAACATGTACGAACTATAATTTCTGGTAATACAAAAATCAAAGTTTTAGATAGAGTTTTAAATTCGGAGATGCCAACTGTATTTATTGCAATACTAGGGTCAGGTGTTGAATGTATACCCAACAGAAAATACAATAGGTTTTTTTCGGAGTTTCAATAGTCTGTGTAAATTTTTCAATAAATAACTTAACAATATACTTGGCTAAAATACAAGAAAAAGAATTTTGTTAATTGATAATTTCTTTTATTAACCAAACACGTTAATTATTTACACCAAGTAATCATCTAAAGGGCATTTTAGTAAAATGTAATCAAGACATCTGCTGTTACAGCCAACCAAACAGATTAATTAGTAATACAAGTAATCATTCCAAGGGCATTCTAGTAAAAGGGTATTTAAGGACATCTGTTATTATTGTTAACCAAGCACATTAATTATTAATACATCTCAATTGAACGAAGCATAATAATAATTTAAATCCGGGAATCTACAATGTAATATTTCTTTCCGGTAATCTTATTACTAAGATAAAAAAATTTTATATGATTCAAACGCCCCCGTTAAATTATCTTATATTACTTTATTATTATATGTGGTTGTCAAGTAAAATAAGATTTCGGTAATCTTTAAATACTAATAGTAGTTACTATTTATACTATTGGAGGTAATCTGATTACCTCTATTTTCTTAGGTATTGTAAGATTACTTGGATAATTTTTTTTGGTTACAATTCTATCTCTTATTAATAAAATTTTAGGACAATAATGCCCTTATTTTTAAATTTATTTACACGAATCTTGCTTTTACTATTTCACCCAAATTAATTAACTTTTGGGACAAAATTACCCCTAAAATCAAAACAAATTTCAGCTTATCCAAGCCACCACCCCCACCCACCTGTTGTCACCTGCCGCCAGCCAAACCACCGTTAGTCATCGTGGGAAGTCGTCGGAAGTCACCTAGAGTCACCGTGAGCAGCCCACCGTGACCGAGAGGCCCCGATATGGCCTTTTCGGCCATCAATATGGCCAAAAAGGACCATATTGAGGCCTCCTGGTCACGGTGGGCTGCTCATGGCGACTTTCGTTGGTGGTTTGCGGTGGCGGCAGGTGGTGGCAGGGTGGTGGGGGTGAGTTTGCTATAAATTAAAGTTTTATATAAGCGGGGTGTTTTAGCTAAATTTGAAATATTAGGGGTTAAAAAAATTATTTAAAAATTAATAATAAAAATAATATTATATTAATATTTAAAAAGAGGGCAATTTAGTAATTTAAATAACATACCAACCAAATTTATTTCTCCTAACCAAACATATTAATATAAAATACCTACCAATTTATTCCAACTAACCAAACATATTTTCTTAAAGATTCTCAGTAATCTTCAAGGTAATATAAGATTCTAATAATCCAACATTCCCAGAACCAAACGCACCCTAAGGTTAGCCTGGTGGTTAAGAAGACTTGCTCATTTTATTAATTTTTTGGGTTCAAACTACTTTGAGGTTACCTATCACATTTATGCTTACCTGAAATATTAAATTTGTAAAGTGTTCACTGGGCTTTGAAGATTAGTTAAGGTACGTACAAGCTAACTCAGATGACTCTGTTATGTAAAAAAATGGTATTAAATTAAATATGATGTGATTTAAGATATCTACTTAATCCCAATAATTCAAGTGATATCCAACATATCTAAACTTGTTATGTCTAAGAAGAATGAGAATAAGTTAGAGGATTAAATAATAGTTGATGAATTGATAAATAAGGTAAATATAGCTTAAAGAAGGAGTTTACTAATGAAATGAAAATATATAGAAGGATGAATTGATAAACAAGGTTTGATTGACTAATAGTTCTTTAATAAACAGAAAGATGTTTGATTGTTAACTAGGAGAGATGAAGATGTGGGTAAAAAAATCACTTCGGCCTCATTTGGATTGAGGGATTTTAAATAAATGATTTCGTTAAATCCATGGATTTTGTAAAATCCTTTGTTTGTTTTTAGAAAAAAAAAAAAAAGTTGAAATCCACGGATTTTGGAAAATCCACCACCCTGCAGAATCCTTCATTTTTAAGGGTTTTAATATCCCACCTACCAGGTGGGATTTTGCCAGATCCATCAGTTTTAATAAAATGAGAGATTTTGTTAATATTTTAATTTTTCAAAATTATTATTGTTAATAATTTAATATCCCAATAATTACCTTTTACCCTAATTAAAAGAAATATATTTGTCGTTCTTTTTTTTTGAATTCTTCACCTTTATATCACCAACATCTTTAGAGTACACTAAAGAAATAATCTACCTATGAGTTTTCATTTTTTTGATTAATTATTTTCAATTTCTTATTTGCAAAAAGTTTTTTTATTATTTCAATTTCTTATAGTGATTCTTTTTGTTATTTGGTTGAAAACTTATTAGTGGTGACTTTTTATTATTCATGAAATATAAAATCAACGAAGCCATTGCAAGTAACCCTCGGGCTTGTCATATATATAAGTTCTTTTACAAAGCAATGAGTCTCACAATATATAGATTGGGGGCAAACTCTGGTTCTATGTTACAATTTTGCCTATGAGCTTTCTTGTGCTATATATTGACACTAATTTTCTATATAGATATTGTTATGTTATATATTTTAATATGAAATTACTCAACTATTAAAGTTACCATGAATAAAGATAGTTGATAATATATTATAGTAACTTGGAATTCTTTTTTTTTTTTTTTTTTTTTTTAAACCAAATCACAAAAAATCATTTATTATAATTAGATTTTTCTATCAAACATAATTTAACTTGTACTTATTTAGATGAAAGTTGAATTTTTGTTTGTTTTGCATATTGAGGGTAAAGTTGGAAATTATTTATCAAATCCATAGATTGTATTCATCTAACCAAACATGAGTGCATGAAAATTTGAATCAACAATCCATGGATTTTATATTTAAACCAAATAATGGAATTTATCAAATACGTGGATTTTGAATCCATGAATTGTACAAAATCCATAGATTTTAAAATCTCTCAATCCGAACAGGCATAACATTCACTTCTTTTAATTCAATTCAGTTGTTGGCCCAATTTTCTAGTGGGTTAAATGTTTATAAATTAAAATATGGACAAATATAACAAATTACAAAACTTTCACGTATCAAATAGTTTAACTATTGAATAATATTCTATATGTATGTGATGTTGAAATGTAAGTAATTAATGTAATATTATATAATATAACATTAAATTATTGTAATGAAAATTTTAGAATATCACTAAAAGTATTTAATATTACTCATAATTACATGAAATCTGTATAATTATTTGCTATACATTCCAATAAGATCATGTTTTAAAATATGTCACAGTGCTTAATATATAAAAATAATCCAAAAAATTTTCTGGGTTATTTCTATGGAATAAAAAACAAATGGCCTGTTTGTTATACTTTTTAAAAATGTTATTCTGAAAAAGCGTTTTAAGTTGAGTTGAGTTGAATTAAATCGAATTAGATTTGAATATGAAAATGTGTTTGGTAAAATATTTGAAAATTATATCAGAATTAGATAAAATATTGCATAGTTGTTTGATACATTTTTTTAAAAAGGTTTTTAAGACAGAATAGTTGTTTGGTACATTTTGTGAAAATATTTATACTATTTTTAACCCCCTATATTTATTACTTTAGCTAAACACCCCACAATAAAAGTTTAAAAATTAACTAAAGTACCCCAGTAATGTAAGAGGACAGCCAACCATCGGCCACCACCATCGTACGACAGCTGGCAGTTGTTAGAACGATACACGATCGATTGAATTTGATCGATCGTGTGTCGATATAGTCGTTTTTTGCCAGATCTACGGCCAAAATATGGCTGTTGACGCTTTGATCGTCGTTAATGGCCAGATCTCGGCTAGAATCTGGCCATCAACAACTAGATGTCTGGCCATCAACAGTTAGATGTCTGGCCATAGATCTGGTTGTTTCTGGCAAGATTGGTGCACGACTAGCCAGATTCGGCTGGTTGTGTGCTGTTTCGGCCACCTCGGTCGGTGGTGGTTGGCAGTGGTTGTTGGCAGGTGGTGGTGGTTGGCAGTGGTTGTTGGCAGGTGGTGATGGTCTTGGGTGGATTAATTTTCAGATTTGAAGGAGACAAAAATGAGGAGGAGAGAAAGAAAAAATGTTTTTAGTTAAATAGAGTTAGATAATCTGAAAACAGGTCTCAACCTCTTTTCATTTTTAAACAAAAAATCTTATTTGAGTTGGATTAATTTTCAGATTGGATTAACCCTATAAGTAAACAAACATATATTCTGTATTTTAATTCAAATAAGATAATAGAATTATGATTTAGAATACTGTAACAAATAGGGGCAAAAGATTTCCCTTGATCAACCTTCTAACATCATGATGGTGATGCAAACTTGTGGCATAGTTAATATAAAGAAGTCTAGAGTTATGGAGAATTCTTCCATCAGTTTTAATATAAAGAAGGCATTTTCTAAGATCTTTTACATATTCATTGTTCAAATTGTTGCATGATAAAACAAAGTTTATACCTTCAGGCTTCGGTGTCTGGAAGACAACAATCTCATACATGAAAAAAACAACCGAAAAAGAAGCAACTTTAATGTATGTTTACAATAACTGTGTCTGTTATTAACGTTGAAAGAACTTGATGCTATTCATCGTCATCTTCATCATCTTCTCGCCCTTTGTGGCATTCCTGTTGACACCGGAGGCAAGTTCAGCTTCGATGGACTTGGAATGTATCTTCTCATATACTCTAGACCGGAAGGGAAATCTTATAATAAACTAATTTCGTTAGAAATTAAATAGATGAATAGGTGCATTATCTAATTAACTTAAGTATAACAGGCCTTGTTCCATTAATTCTGGGTTATTTTACTAAAAGCCTAAAATTAAACTTCTTAATTAAATACTCTATTAAGAAAGTTTTAATAATTTAATCTTGTTTAATTTTACATTAAAACTCTATCCATATGACAATTAATAATTTACATGTGTATCCTTATAGAATATAAAAAATTGGAATTGGCTACCATTTACCCTCGAATTGCATTTTAATCCGTTGAGATTGTTTTTCATCTCATAGATAAAGAAATTGTCACAATTTATACAAATATAAACATAATCACAATTTATACAAATATAAACATAATCTCAATTTGATGAATCTAATCATTAAATACTTGGTCAAGATTGTTAAGTCCTTGAAAAAATTTTAAGGTGATATTTTTATTTCATTTAGAAGTCACGAATTTCATATCTGAGGATTATAGTTCACATTGCTTATAGGTACTCTTGCCTAACTAGCTAGGCTATATATATATATATATATATATATATATTTGGTATCCAGGATGTCCAGACTAGCTTGTTCTACCTCAACTAATCTCTCAAGACTTTAAAGTTAACGATCTAATGACTATATTCATATGGTCCCACCTTTTATTCTAATAAAAAGAAAACATATTATAAACAAGAGTTACTCTATCTACTTATGATTTAGATAGACCCGACCTTCATAGTCAAAAGTGTGAATTTAATATTCAATTAAGGTATTTCCATTAAATATAATTATCTGGTCTCTCAATGTGTTCCGAATACACTAGTGTTTTGCCCTAAAGAACTATGTCTCTCATATATGACTTACATGTAAATAATTTTTTTATTGATAAAGTTTAGAGCCTTAATATATTGTATATTTATCACGATAAAACTGTTTTATCCATTATTTCAATATTCATCGAAAACATTTTCTATCCAGAAAATACTCCTAACATGATGATATCCCCAACTTGGAGTAAAAATCGAAACTGGGATCCACAAACTCATTTTTGTCAGCGAAGTAAGGATTCAGAATAATAGATCTATGTATGTTAAGATATGGGTTAGTTTTTAATGTTTTAATACCTAGGCGATAAAACTATAATTTCAGTTAGATTAACCAGTTGACTTTTGACTGCGGTCAGTTTGTATTTTACCAAACTATGTAACTGAATTCATTATAACAAAAAAAACTACACAAAGATATTTCTGCATTTTCTCTCGTTTTCTCTCTCGTTTCTTGCGTTTTCTCAGCACTTTTCTTACTTGCTTTACTTTTTATTTCAAGCTCTCATTTGGTATCAGAGCTGGATTTTTTTTTAAGATACTTGAGAAAACTGTTGAATGCAGTTACTGGTGTTCTGGATAAACTACTGCAAATGAATGTTGCTGAGCTGCAGTTGCTATTGTTCTGGTGTGCTGAATGTTGCTGAGCTGCAGTTGCTAGTGTTCTGGTTTGCCGAATGTTCTGACTGTAGTTGATGGTTGCTTTGGTTTGCTGGTTAAATCAATTTTAATTTGAGTTGTTGGTCATTGTGACTGGCAAAGTGTTAGTGGGAGGTCCTATTTACAAGGGAATGTTAGAATATGGTAGTGCGTTTGAGGAATCAGCAGGTCCTGTTTACAAGGATGAAATGGTCTCCATATGAGTCAAGCAAAGTATGCTAAGGATCTCTTAGTTAAGACCAATATGATAGACTGCAATCCATGTTCTACGCCTATGTCAGTTGGTGCTAAACTCTCATTGGATGAAGTGAGTCCTATGAAAATCCAGCCCTATACAGGAGCACTATTGTGCCCTCCAATATCTCACTTTGTCCAGACAATATATCCTATGCAGTGAACAAGTTGAGCCAATTTTTAAAGGCTCCCACCCAATTGCATTGGCAAGCTGCAAGGACTGCTCGGTACATTAAAGGCACCTCGATTTTGGTCTCTTTTCAACAAAACACAGAGATTTATCTAGAATGTTTTACGGAGCTGATTGGGCCAGCAGCCTTCATGACAGGAGTCGACCAGTGGGTGTTGTGTTTTTCTGGGCAATAATCTACTACAGTGGACTTCACGAAAACAGAAAGTGGTCTCTTTATCCTCTACTGAAGCTGAGTATAGAGCATTGGCTCAAGGAGCTACTGAAATAACTTGGTTCTGTAGCCTTTTACTGAAATTGGTCTATCCCTTATGAAGTTCCTTATATGGTGTGACAATCAAAGTGCAGGATCATTAGCTTCAAATCCGTTTTTCATGGAAGAACTAAACACATTGAGTTGGATGCTCACTATGTGCGAGAACAGTTAAACCAATAAACTTAAAGTTTAGTATGTGTCTACTGATATCAAAGGCTGATATATTTACTAAGGCACTTCCCAGTTCCAGTTTGAAATTTTAAGGGATAATCTCACCATTCGAGCTGCTCCTGTCTCTCTTTCAAAATCTCTGCTATGTTCAAGTCACTTGCTGATTATCTGCTAAATGATGAATTTCTTGAGTGAATTTCTTTGCTGATTCACTGTTGTTGTATGTTATGGTTGAATTCTTTTTACTGAAAAATGTATACTAGTGGTGTTTGTGTTTTGACTGAGAGATGAGTTTGAGTTTTTTTTACTGGAAAGTATACTGAAGAGTTTGTGTTTTGACTGGAGAGATGAATTGATGTGTTTCTGATTGACTGATGGTGTTTGTATTTTGACTGGAGAGATGAGTTGATGTGTTTCTGGTTGACTGATGATGTTTGTGTTTTGACTGGAGAGATGAATTGATGTGTTTCTGGTTGACTGATGGTGTTTGTGTTTGACTGGAGAGATGAATTGATGTGTTTCTGATTGACTGATGGTGTTTGTGTTTTGACTGGAGAAATGAGTTGATGTGTTTCTGGTTGAGTAGATTGTGTTTAGTTTGGGTAGCTACCTACTGGTGTCATAATGGAGGATGAATTTTTTTTTTATGAATATGTTTGTTGTTGCTCTGAGTAGAGAAGTTGCTGCATGACTGATTCTGTTTTGGATGATTATGGTACTGCAACATGTGCTGAATTTTTTGGTATGTTTGTTGTTGTCCTGAGGTTGAGAAGCTGCAGTATGACTGGTGTTATTATGTAAAGATTTTATTTGTGGAAGAATATGGTGCTGCAACATGATCTGATTTGTGTATGGTTGTAGTTGTTTTTGAATTTGAGAAGCTGCTAACTGATGATATTATGCATATGTTCTGTTTTGGATGAATATGGTGCTGTAGCATGAGCTAAACATGAGCTGGATGTTTTTTTTTAAAAACTTGAGAAAACTGTTGAATGCAGTTACTGGTGTTCTGGATAAACTACTGCAGAATGAATGTTGCTGAGCTGCAGTTGCTATTGTTCTGGTGTGCTAAATGTTGCTGAGCTGCAGTTGCTAGTGTTCTGGTTTGCTGAATGTTGCTGAGCTGTAGTTGCTGGTTGCTTTGGTCTTCTGGTTAAACAATTTTAATTTGAGTTGTTGGTCATTGTGACTGGTAAAGTGTTCAGTTGAGGTCCTATTTATAAGTGAATGTTAGAATATGGTAGTGCGTTTGAGGAATCAGTGGAGGTCCTGTTTACAAGGGAATGTTAAGATGTGAGTTTCGTTTTTAATGTTTTAATACCTGAGGGATAAAACTGTAATTTCAGTTAGATTAATTAGTTGACTTGTTGACTGGGGTCAGCTTGTATTTTACCAAACTATGTAACTGAATTCATTTATAACAAAATTTACACAAAGATATTTCTGCATTTTCTCTCGTTTTCTCTCTGTTTCTTGCGTTTTCTCAGCACTTTTCTACTTGCTTTACTTTTGTTTTCAAGCTCTCATTAAGTACAACTGATTTAATTTCCCATTTGCATTCACCATTCAAAGTTGCACTAATCTGACTCTTACAATCTGTTTTGGCAACAGGTTGTTTTTTCAAGGTATTTCTGGACTTACATCTCTCCTTTCCAGAACAAGAACATGCCACTGTCACATATCTCATCTCTCCATCTTCGCCTTTCTTTGACGTACGTATCATTGCTTCAAATCCTATTTTGTTACCATACCGTTTGTAATACTTCACCAGACTATCAACTAAATCAAACAACATTCCAATATGAGGCTCTACTTCTTCCTCTGCACATCCCATATCTTCTAATTCATCAAGTTCATTTTCCCGATTTAATAGTTTTATAATACATAAAATTAGAATGTACTAATACAACACATCAAAATAAATAAACAATACGATACAATAAATTTACCTCAACATCATTGAAATGAGGCAAACTGGACTCTTCCATATTCTGAGGCAAATTGGACTCTTCCATATTCTGAGCTAAACTGGACTCTTCCATATTTTGTAATTTAATGCAAATCCAATACTAGTGTTCACGTTCACGAAATTTGATTCATAACAATCACCAACAAATTTTCTCTATCAGTTTTTTTCTATTGTAACATATATTCAATCCAAAATATAATACAAAACTAAATAAATGGATAAGTTATATAAAAATTTCCACTGTAAAAAACTAAATAAATGTATAAATTATATAAAAATCGTTTATTAACCTGCACAAATCTTTCTAATCTCCCTTTCCCTATAAAAAATAGATCTCTCTTTCCACTGTAAAAAATGGCTATGGTTTGATGAAAAGATGATAACTTTCGTTCTTCACACGGTAGCTGGAAAATGAGGAGAAAACGTTTGTTGCGGGAAGAAATGGCTGAGGAATGCAGACGCAACACTAAGACGAAGAACAGACGGCAACGATGAAGCAGAAGGGGACGACGAATTTTGGCGCTGGTTTTCTTTCGCTCGAAGAATTTTAGCGCTTGTTGTTGGAGAAGCTAATGTAAACAAAAAAATATTTATTACTAAAACGCGAATTTTTTTTTTTTTTTAAATTTTAATAACATTATGGACGGCCGTCCTTTACATAAGGGACGGCCATCCAATGTTAAATTTTTTTTTTTTTTTTTTACGAATTACTTTTGGACGGGCGTCCATTACTTACGGATGCCCGTCCACAATAAAAGGACGGCTGTCCACAAATTGTGGACGGCCGTCCATCGTTTTTTTTAAGATTTGTAAAAGCCAAATGCATGGACGGGCTACGGATGGCCGTCCAAAATTAAGGGATGGCCGTCCACAATTGGTGGATGGGCGTCCCCAAAGAATTTTTTTTTTTTTTTTCCATATTTGGGTGAAGGACGGGCGTCTATTATTTGTGGACGCCCGTCCAAAATTAATGGACGGCCGTCCATAATGGATGGACGGGCGTCCCTAAGGTTTTACAAATTTTATTTTAATAGGGGCGGGCGTCCATATTATATGGATGGCCGTCCCTAGCATATGGACGCCCGTCCATATAATATGGACGGGCGTCCATGTGAGTGAACGACCGTCCAAATTTGATGGACGGGCGTCCATGTGAGTGAACGGCCGTCCAAATTTGATGGACGGCCATTCACTGGAAAAAAATTGTAAAAAAAATGGAGAGACGCGTTACACGTAGGCCGGTATAGAAATTCGGTGCTAATATTTCGGTGTCCGTAGTGTTATTGTTTTGATTTGTGCAACTATGATAAATAAAAAAGACAAAAATATATAATATGAAGATTTGATAAAAATGAAATTATTTAAATTTGATAAGGATATAATCGACAAATAAAAATGATATTAATTAAGATGTTTTAGTATTAAGATAGAAGCCAAATTTTTTGGCTTTTTGATTTTATTTGATTATCATATTAAATTTTAAAAAATAGACAAACCTAAAATGTCTAAATCAAGTAAAATTAGACTTTAAAACCAAAAAATAAAAAGCCTCTTAGATGGTAGATAATTGTTGGTGGCCTTTTTGTATTTTTCTAAAAAAATAAATAAAATAAAAATATAGCAAAAATGAGCTATAAATTACAAGGGTCCACTATTGGCTTGGGCCTAATGATATATCGTTGCACCCATTCCCTTAGATAATTTTAACTCAAACTTTTCGTCGTTAATATCTGTATTTCAGCATATATTATGACAATTTTTATTGTAATAAAAATAAATTCTTTTGTGACAAAATAATTTGTAGTTATAACATGTATAACTAAATCTAGTGATTAAAATTTTTTATGACAAAATATGTTTGTCACAATAAACAATTTACCTAGGCGCCAAAATTTGTTGCCAAAAATTTCTGACGAAATATTATAACAAAAATGTTTTTCTTCACTATATGTCTCATGGGTTTCTTTATTGTAATAAAATATTATGACAATATTTTTTTAGTCACTGTATATTCTCTTTGTCATACTTAATGTAATGTTTCTCTATTTTGTCATAATATCTATATTACTCGTGACAAAATAACATTTGATAAAATTAATTTTGTCACAATATAATATATTTCTTGTAGTGAACTAATTCCTATTAGGACTCATGTGAAATGAGCAACCAGAGTCTAATACCCACTCCTTTGCACATTCAGATGTTGACATAGTAAGAACTTCAAGCTCTTCGATCAGGTTTTTGGTTGAGGCTAGGTTGCTTTCAGTGTTTCCTTGTTTCTGCTTTTTAATCCATTCAAATCAATTTTTCTTTAGGTGACCAACTTTGTTACAGTAGAAACATTTCCTTGTTTCTATTTTTGGTTTGTTATTCCCCTTTTCCTTTTTCTTGTTCCTAGACCCATGATTATAGTGGTTGCCTTTTCCAGATTGGCCAGATCTAGCTCTACCTTTTACAAACAAGTTACTACCATTTCTCCTTTGGACTTTTAGTTATAGTTCCCTAGCCTTAAGTCCTGCTATGATCAAGTCTAGACTAGGTACAATACCACAGTACTGTAATGCATTCTTAACTACTTGGTAATCATCAGTCAACGAATTTAATAGAATCATCGCAAGGCTAGTCTCTCCTAATTCTTCATCTGTGCCTTTCAAGATCAAGGTCATTTTCAAGAATTCATCTAAGTTTTCCTCGATTGACTTAGAGCTAGGGGTGTTCAAAAGAACCTGTTGGAACTAGAACCGGTGGGTACTCGGGGTTTGGTTTCGGTTCCTACCCAGAACTGATCATCAACAGGTAGGTTTCGGTTCTAAATTTTTGGAACCGTTACTGTGCGGTTTCGGTTCCTATAGTTAGGAACCAGAACCGGAACCGGAACCAGGAACCAGGAACTAAGAACCGAGACTAATATAAAATAAAATTAAAGATTAGAGGGGTTAATAAAAACTTTTGTGGAAAAAGTAATGTGAATACATTTATATTTATATTTCATAACATTTAAAGTAAGTTGGTTTGACTTTTGAGAATCTACCTTTACAAAGTAATGGAGTTTATAATTTTGAATTTATAATTTGTAATTTTATTTTTGTTAACAAGTGCCAGGTGGGGGGGTATTCGTAAGTTTTTAAGGGTTTTTTTTGCCATTTTAAAAACTTTTAGGGGTCATTGTAATTTTATAGGGTACCCAGAACCAGACTCGGAACCGTTGTTATAGGTTCTGGTTTTGGGTACCTAGGAACTGGAACCACCGGTTCTGGTTCTTGTTCCAAATTTCAAGGAATCGTCGGTTTCGGTTCCAATTCTGGTTCCTTCAAAAAATACAGGGTATCCGGAACCGAACACCCCTAGTTAGAGCTGTCCATTTTATAAGAGAACAAATCACCTTTTAAGAATGCAAGATTGCAATGCATAAAGTGTTTCAAGCTTACCCTATAATGCAAGAAGAGTTTCTAGGCCATCTACCTTCCACAGTATGTTGTGTGAGAGGTTCATCACTATGAGGTTGTATGCTTCCTCATCAATTTCCTCCTTCTTCTTTAGCATTTATTTTGACCATTTCTTGGCATCTTTTTCCAATGCGATAGTAACCTTGTTGTGGGAGAATAGTGCCTTCATCTTCATCTTCCAACTACCGAAGTCGATTTTCCCATCATATTGGGTGATCTCCATTCGAGTAGTAGTAGTCATGGTGTGATGTTTAGAGATAATATTAAGGATTACCCAAATTTAACTCTTAGAAATTGTATCTGATTTCCCAAGATTCGACAAACTCTTAGATCTTCCCAGAAAGATCGTCTAATTTCCCTCAAATCTTAAATCTACGAAATCCTATTATGACAAGGAACTACCAAAATTAAGAAATCCCCAAATTTTGACAAACCCTAGATTTCCCGAGAAACTATCAGATCGATTTAAGACTCACGATCACCCAATCTAGACACCTCTAGCTCTGATACCACTGTTATGAATAACCCTAAGTATCCATATCACACAATTTAAAATCACACACACAAGAACAAGAATCAACACATCAATTTTACCGTGGTTCAACTAACCACGGTAAAATTAAAGGGGCTCGCTACACTAACTTTAACCAAGAACAATAGTTTACAAACACTCACAGATTAATTGATCTATTAATCCCTCAAACCTAAATCAACCCGTAACTTCTAATCTAGAGAAACTCACCCAGGAATCCCTAATCTTGAGAGCACAAACACCTTCATAGAATGACTAGAACGTAATCCTCAATCTCACAAATTGCATAGATTCAAATCAAGAAATGTAAACCCTAGCAGATGAGTTAATTTTCGTTGAACAAAGAGAGAAGCTTAGACCATTCAATTAGACAACTTCAATGCTTATATACCGTTAACCAGAAGTGATAATAACAGTCGATGGATCAAAGTAGGTCAATGGTTCGGATTCACCCAAGCTGAGCTCTGAAATGACAGTGCATAACTAACTCCAAATTGACACCGTTTCGAGCCTTCACTTCAACATGAGGCTTGGTTAAATAAATGAATGATTATGGGCCAAGATAACATAGGTTGGTAGCCGTTTTCACCAAACATTTTGACTTCTTGAAAGATGCAGATTGCCAACCAAGATAATGAGTCATTTCTTTTAATGTTTAAAAGTTTTATCACTTTACCAAGTTGATTAAACTTATGTCAAATGGGTTAAACATGTTCATTTGTGCTTGTGGGTTTGTTCATTCATCACCAACATAAACTAAACATCCATGGCATAATGTAAAGCACACAAGTCATTTTTACATTGTTTGGCCAACTACCTACATCTATGGGACCTTGTCCAAATGAAGTTAATCCACTATGATAAACATTTATAGTTTAATTACAAAGCCAAAGTTAAGCATTAGTTGTAAAACATTCCTTGTTATGACAAAACTTCAAACTTCACCCTTTGGTTGAACTTCGTTCTACCACAGCTAGCTTTACACCAGGAAACCACCTGGACAATCTTGAGCTCCACTCAAGGTTCAACGCCGAAGATGCACTTTTGCTCCAACAACGTGAAATCCCATGAAGCATCTTCAAGGAAACCCTCTAACAAAAGTCAACAAACAAATGTTAACAAGGTATTTTTAAGCTTATCAAAGCATATGGAACCTGATTAAAAACAAAGCAAACCTCAAAGGATATTCAGAGAACTATCAGAGGTATATTCAGGCTCAAAATGAAATGCAATATTGAAGACAAATATAAAGAAAACTTGCTCAACAATGCAATAGACAACCAACCGACAACTTCTTACATGTTTAGATAGTTTGGGTAAGTTTTCACCTACTTTCTTGGGACCACTCTAAAAAGCTAAACGAATTTCTGGTACACCCTAAGCTATTGACATGTGTACATGGATCACTCACACATATCTCTGGTCTGGATAATATCCTAACATCTAATGAAGACACGACATGTGTAATGGAAATCTGGCTGGGCGGCTGTTGTCACACTAGACTTTTATGTGCCCACATGATATACAATGAAAACAAACTAACTAAGTGTGTGCACATCAATATACTCAGTGTCATAATACAAAAGGCTACAAAAATGATTGTGCATTAAACAAAATGATGTCTCAACATCGGAACTTAATATAGCCACACATAATTCATAAGTTGACAAAAGTACTTACAATGTTAAAATGTTAGAATGTTATTAAATTTCTTGGCTGTAAAACTCAACCATTACCAATTGCTGCAACTGCTCTTCAAATTTTGACTGATATGAATATAATGGGCATGTTGAGTGTTGTTATCTTATTTAATAATGCACCCAATAAAGTGGTTTTCATAACGATTTTATATTATAATGTGAATGCTGATATATGAAGATTAAAGTTTCTTTTAAGATTTGATACAGGATTTTCTGATATATACTTAATTATTTATTCCATTAACACAAATTTTGAGTTGTATCTCTATTCACTATTGAAGATGGGCCTGGTAATTTGACCTTTGTTGTTATCTTATGTAGTTATACTATAAAATTGAAAATGTTTTAATTATTTTTTCCAGATCTTAAACCATTAATTAACATTAATTACTTCCCATAAATACATTCCCACTGTTTACGTTTAGTGAATCTAAAAATAGAGAATCTAGTGGGTGGTCAGTTTATGATTCTAGTATCAAAATATTGTAACTATGAATGTCAAATTCTATTACTATGAATCAGTCTTGAAAAAAAAGCCATAAATATTAAAGACATATAATTTGAAAATTGTGACATTAGGAGAACCTACTGAATTGAACATTTGAATATGGAAAACTTTCAATAGGTCAAAAGATACAGATCCTATAAGGTTGAGTGGACGCTTTGAATGATAAGTACAATTGTTATTCTTGCTACTTACAATTTATGTTACCAACACTCCAAAGCTAAACACATCAGTTTTTTTTTTTTTTTTTCCTTTTCTGAGACGATGCCATTATTGACATATCCAGACACATATAACCACTGGAAAATTAATAATTAATTAAACAACTAATGATTAATACTTGAAAGAGGAAAAATATCTTTGTACTCAAGTGTGTTTCACACCTGCTAACGTGATATATTCTCTTTGGCTGGTTGTATTATAACAAGATGCATATATGAAACACTCAATGTATGCAAATGAGATAAATTAAAATTAAAAGCCAATATGTAACATAGACTTACTATGTTTCGACAATTCTACGTGTGTTTGCTTTTGATTTGTAGCCTTTATGAGTTACTTTAATTCTTGAGTATTGAAGAAGATGTCCTTGAGTGATTCCTTTAATTATACATAACATTTTCTTCCAATTTAGTAGCTTCTTTACATCCAAATCTGTCACAAAATATAAAGGCAAATTAGAGTTGATATTAATAAAAGGATGGTTGCAAAGTCTTGAAATATTGTTGAAGAGACTTACCAAATATAAAAAAATCCAAACTTTTGTTAGACGTGTACTCATACACTAAAATCTTTGTTCTTTATGAAGACAACATCCTAAAAGCCCCACAAGATTAGTGTGCTGGAGTTTCGCAATGAGTTTAACGTCATTTTTGAACTCCTTTCTTCCTTGTCGTGATCTTCTTGTGAGTCTTTTTATTGCTATTTCTTGCCCATCCACTAACTTTCCCTGAAATTAATAATAATAGCTAACTCTCTTAGAATTATTATATTGTTACTTCACTTAATGTAATTAAATATAAGTCTAAATTTTTTTTACCTAATAAACAGGGCCAAAACCACCTTCTCCGAGCTTATTTTCTGTTGAGAAATTGCTTGTAGTAGTTTTAGTGGTTGGAAAATCAAATATCTTCCACCTACGGCCTAACCTCTTCTTTCTTTTTTGACTTCGTCTGCCAAATTTTGTGCGATGTTAAATTGTACTTGCAAGCTCTTGTAATAGTTCCCTTCAGTTAATTAAGCCCTCCGCTGATTTATTAAGATGCATAGAAATTTATTCAAAACTTTAGTTCATCATTGCGTCAATGGCTAAAGATTCCTCCTTCATCTCTTCGCTTAACAACTTAGATGGAATGCTACAATAGTTACCAAATTGAACAACTTCTATATTGGCTTCAAGCTTGCAAGACATTAATATGAAGTTAACAAGAAATAATTATCGATTTTGGAACTCTCAAATACTGTTTGCTGTCAGTTCTCATGAATTGGAAGATCATCTTCTAGGTAGAGCTCATTGTCCCTCTCCTATCATAATTTGTGCTTTTGAAGTTGGAAATGATTCAAGTCAAAATGGAGATGAAATTAGGGCTAGTAGCAATTGTATTGTTGAGAAGCTTAATCCTACATATGTTGTCTGGAAAAAAAACTAATAAATTCCTAGTTAGTTGGCTATTAGCTTCAATTTCAAAGAGCATGTTTGGCTATGTCTCAAAATGTTGATTCTCTACTAAAATATGGTTTATACTAGAAAATGAGTTTGTTATTGACTTGAAAGCTAGGGCCTTACATCTCAAAAGTCTTCTTCAAACAACCCAGGAAGGTAATCTGACAATAGATGATTATGTGTAAAAGATGAAAGAGATTGCTGAAAGCTTAGCTGCAAGTGGTTTGATTGCGTTTGATGAAGATGTGTTACAATATGTTCTAGATGGCTTGAGGTCTGAGTACGATGCAGTTGTTGTCAATCTCACATCCAGACTTGAGTCTAAGATAGATACCATCACATTACAAGAAGCTCAATTTCTACTGCAAAAGTATGAGATTAGACTGGAAAAGTTCAATCCTGTGGATTTGTATAACATTTCTACTAATGTACCAATTTTGTGGATTCAACTAGTCAGAATATTGTTAAGCCTTTTGAGTTTGTGCCTGAAACTATACCTACTCTGACCTATTTTGGAAATCCTCGTTGTCCTTAAAACTACACCACTGATATTGCTCAATCATTTGTTCCATATAATGCTAATGTGTATAACCCGAAACCTTCTGGTTCAATTTCATATGGAAGAGGTAGAGGCCGAGGCAATGTCAGGAACAAGCTGATTTGTCAAGTTTGTAATAAGGTTGGACATTTAGCTATTCAATGCTGTCATAGGTTCAATCATACCTATAATAGTACTCCACGGTCATCTGTAAACCAACCGCAATAGTTTCATAACTCAATAAACTATGTAGATCAGTTTCCTCAGCATAATAATTCCTACCATAGTGATCCTAATTAGTTTGATCTTGGTTTTCAATCAAACTCTTCATATCAACAAAACTATGGTTCTCCCTAACAAAGTTATGATGCTCAGTTTGAAAATCCACATAGAAACTCAACTCACCACAAACTTTTGGTGTGCCTAGCCAACAATCTTTAGGGAACAGTCAAGCTCATTGTGTAGCAAATGGATCAAGACAAGCCACTAACTCTTCTGTTCCTCCAACTGCTGGATATAACAAACATTTGGTACAATATAGTCAACAGAGTTATCCCACTGCACTGGCTACATCCTTTTCACCCACTAATCCTATTTGGTACATGGACTAACACAAAGCATGTTGTTTCTGAGTTAAGTTAGTTGAACATCAGCAAAGCTTATGATGGAGGTGAGCAACTTCAGGTTGGCAATGTTGAGTACCTTCCTATTTCACATATTGGTCATTCCTTTTTACCTAGTACTTTTCATTCTAAATGCTTACATCTCAAGAATATTCTTTGTGTGCCAAAAATTACAAAAAAAAAAAAAAAAAAAAAAAAAAAAAAAAAAAAACTTACTTAGTATCTCTAAGTTTACTAGAGATAACAATGTTATTGTTGAGTTTGATGCTAACTATTGTGTTGTTAAGGACCAGCTTATAAGAGTCATGTACCTATTTGGGGGCCTTAAGGGAGGACTCTATCAGCTTCACATACCATCCATTCAGTCCACTTCACACTCTTCACATGTGTCTCCTATCTCTTGTCTACCAGAAACTCATGTTACCTCTATTAGTTCATCCTCCAACAGTCTTATGTCCAGTCTTAACAACAAGTCAGTTGCTGTTTCACAGATTACCTGTCAATTGGAGTCCATCTCTCTTTGAGATAACGTGTCACAATGTACAAATGTTCCTGTGAATTCACAAGTCAGTCAATGTTAGTCCAAAAATTTAGAGGCATCCTCTGATATACAAGGCAAAATGTTAAGTAAAACTGATCCTATTTCACCTTTGCAATGTAATTCTTCCATTATCAATAAAGATAATTATGTTCCTAGTTGTAATTCTGGTGACCAATTTCCAATCTCTCAACATAAGTGCAAAAATATTAGTTTTGAATCCTATTGTTTAACTGTTGACAAACACTATAACAATCACTTAATCTAGCACAAGAGGTTAGGTCATCCCCACTCTACTATATTATATAAAATGCTGTCAGAGCTACATAAAAGTTCATCTTGCAAGCCCTTAGGTACCAGTTCTTACTCCTCTTCACTTTGTGATGTTTGTCAATTAGGTAAGTTTTACACCAAAATAGCTTTCCTCCTTCACAATCCCATTCTATTGCACCACTTGAATTAATCCACGGTGATGTCTAGGGCCCTGCTCTTTTCCTTCAGTAGAATGCTTCAGGTACTATGTCCAATTCCTAGATGACTTCAGTAAGTTCACTTGGCTGTTCCCTTTTAAACTAAGTTTGAAGTCAAGTCAATCTTTGTTAAGTTTCATCACCTTGCTAAAAGGCAATTTGGTTATAAATTAAAGTGTCCACAGTCTGATCAAGGAGGAGAGTTTAAAACATTTATTCCTTATCTAAATGAATATGGAATTCAGTTTAGACACTCTTGCTCTTATGTTTACCAACAGAACGGCGGAAGTGAGAGAAAGCATACATATGTTGTTGTGACTAGACTAACCTTACTTGCTCATGCTTCCATGCCATTGCACTACTGGTGGTTAGCTTTTGAAGCTACTGCCTTTTTAATCAATAGAATGCCCACTAGTGCCCTACAAAATGTCTCACCTTATCAAAAATTGTTTCAGAAAATCCCTTCCTATGCTACCTTGAAAGTTTTTTGCTGCACTTGTTTTCCCTTTCTTATAAGTTTTAGCACTCACAAGTTTAATTTTCACTCCTCTAAGTATGTGTTTGCAGTGTACAACCTGGTACATAAAGGATATAAGTGTTTGCGGTCAGATGGAAAGATTTTTGTTACACTTAGTGTCAAGTTTAATTAGAAAGAATTTCCTTTTGCAAATGGCAACTTTTGCACTGAACCAAAACCTATCCCAGAATCATCTTCTGACCCTCAACCAAATCCTATCTCTTATTTTCCTTGTGTTATCCTCCAAGATCCAATTACATCTTTAGTAAGTCCTACTCCTGCACCTCTTACAGTAACTGACATTTACTCATAATTTGTCTTAGATAATTCAGCAGTTGATCATTCTACTTCATCATCTTTTGTGCCTACTTATCACACACCACCATCACCTGTGCCTTCTCTATTAACATCTAATTCAGCTCATAGTCCTTCCACTATATCTTTTTTATCTAATCACAATTCAATGTCCTCTCCTTTACCTTGTTCTTCAACATCTACAACGTCTTTGTCAACTCCTTACACTGTATCTTCTCTATCAGTCATTAATCTTTCACAATATCTAGCCACTTGTTTACTTGAAGTTGATCTCACTTCCTCACAAGCTTCTCTTGTCTCAACTCTCTTCATGCCTATTGCGATCAATACTCACCCTATGACAACGAAAGCCAAAGCAACCAGTTGCTCAACTGAGCTCAATGATGATAATCTGATTCCCACATCTTTACTTAATGTTACTCAACTTATGGTTGCTCCTAAACCTAATACAGTAACTGAGGCTCTTAACAGTCTTGAGTGGAAAGCTGTTATGTAGAATGAGTTTAATGCTCTAGTAAAAATTTAGACCTAGATACTAGTTCCTCTAGTCCTGATATGAATGTTATTGGTAACAAGTGGGTATTTAGGACTAAGTTTAATGCAGATGGGTCTCTACAAAAATACAAAGCCAGATTGGTGGCCAAAGGCTTCCAACAAACTCCAGGACTTGATTATTTTGAGATCTTCAGTCCAATTATCAAGCCTTCCACTATTAGAATCATCCTCAACTTAGCTGTTACCAATGGATGGGATATCCAATAGATTGATGTCAATAATACATTCCTCAATAAAAACTCCTAGTGAAACTGTCTATATTAGACAACCCATTGGCTTTGAGGGTGCTGTTCAACCCTCTTTTGTTTGCAAACTGACTAAAGCTTTGTATGGCCTTAAACAAGCCCCTAGGGCCTGGTTTGACAAGTTAAAAGCTGCTCTTCATTCCAAAGGTTTTAAAACTCCTTATTAGACTTAAGTCTACTCGTTCTCACTCACAGTTCTAGCATGATCTATGTCCTTGTATATGTTGATGATATTCTCATCACTGGATCAGATTTTGTTATGTTACTCAACTCATGGTAGATCTGAATGATAAGTTTGCATTAAAAAACTTGGGCTCTTTGAAGTACTTTTAGGCTTGGAAGGACATAGGTCCTCTATTGGAATTCATCTGAAACAGTCCAAATATGCCTTTGATTTACTTATTAAAACTAAGATGCTAGAAGCTTATGCCTGTACCACACCCATGGCCATAGGCACCAAGTTATTCTCTATAGACATTATCTATTTGACAATCCAAGATTGTAAAGTACAATAGGAGCTTTACAATATTTGACACTCAGAAGACCAGACATAAGTTTCACAGTCAACAAACTTAGCCAATTCTTGCTGCAAGATTTAATTCCTTTACCAAGTGAATTAATCCTAAGTGGAAATGGTTGCTGTGTTGATTTTAAGAGTTCTTTGAACATAAACATAGAGCAATAAAAATAACTCAAAGTAAAACAACACCAGATTTTTACACGGTTTGATAAAATGCCTACATCCATGGGACCAAGTCCAAAATGAAGCTAATCCACTAGGTTTACTTTATAGTTGAATTACAAAGTTAGAGATTAAGCCTTAGTTGCAAGAACACCTCTATTTCGCAATGCTTCAATCTCTATCCTTTGGTTAAACAACGTACAACCATAGTGAGCTTACAAAAACGCCCAACCAACTAGTCAGCCTTGAGCTTCTCTCAAGGTGTAGAAACGAAAACACACTTCGTTTGAAGAAGCTCAACAAGTTGCACACATTAGCTACGAACAACTCGTAGAAAGCAAGGACGCATTCTAGGTACTTGAAGGAAAATATTTTTAAGCTTTACCTAAGTATAAAAATCTGACAAAAACAAAGGAAAAATTGAGATAATTTCAATGTAATTTTCAAAGATAATATCAAGCTTAAGAAAAAATGCATTGGAGAAGAGTTTATATAAGTAAACAACCGGCTAGTGCAAGGACATGTGGCAAGGAATAACTTTATTGAATTCAACTTTATAAAAGTTTATTCCATTATCAAGAGGCCACCTATCAAAGAGAATAAAACTTTCTAGCACATTGAATATGAATTTGACGAGTGTAATAGACCACACAAATATCTCATAAGAGAATAAGACTTCTCATTGTATTCTAGAAACATAACACATGTTACCCAATAATATCTGCTAGATACATTGTGATCACTTTGACTCAGAAGTACTCACCTGATACAGCAAATAAACAGGATAAACGAAGGTGGTCACTTTAACATGATGTGGTCATACTGGAAGTTTAAACAAAATCGATTGTGCTAAGACAAAGTGAGATGTTCATACCATGATTGAGAGTTACCACTCTAAATTCATAAGTTGACAAATAACTTACACATGCAAACTCCAATTGATCTCCAATGGCAAGCTTGCAAAAGGGTTCTTCGATATATCAAAGGAATTCTGAATTATGGTCTAGAATTTAAACCTGCTAGCTCCTTGGCTATTGAGTGTTATTCTGATGCCGATTAGGCAAGTAGTTTGGAGGTTAGGAGATCAACTAGTGGGTACTGTGTATATTTAAGACCTAATCTGATCCAATGAAGTTCAAGAAAGCAAAAAATGGTTGCTCTCTCATCCACTGAAGTTGAATACATGGCTTTAGCTCATACAACTATATAAATTGCTTGGTTGCAGAGTATTTTTTTGAATTGGGAATTAGTTTTCACACCATACTTGTCATTTGGTATGACAATGTGAGTGCAGTTGCTTTAGCATCTAATCCAATGTTTCATGCAAAGATAAAACTGATGGTTCTTGGCCGAAGAATACTAAAGAAAGATAAAGAGAACTCAAAGCATGTATGCAAAAAGTCTGTGGTTTTCATTGAAGTTGATCAATATAAACATTAACTTATCAACTCTCTGCTGATTCAACAACTATAGCATATATTGCAAATTTAAATTTAAAACTTAACAACTAATATTTCATACACAATACAACCCATAATATTGACTTAATTACACTTAAGCCATTCAACAAAAATACACTAAAAATTACAACCATGCACATTGGACCACTGCAGCAAACTATCTTCAACAGGCTTCAAAAACAATTCCAACTAAACCTGTAATGTTGATGCATTTCCAGCAAAGTATCACTGCATCAACTCTTCTCCTTGATACCTTTGCTGGAAACACCAAGTTTGAGTCTAAGTTCCTCAAACTTGGCTTTAGGCAATGCTTTGGTCATAATGTTTGCAGTTTGGTCCTCACCCCGACAGTGAATCAAGGTAACTTCTCCATTGTTTTCAACCTCCCTTACAGTATGAAACTTTATCTTAATGTGCTTGGTCCTGCTATGAAGGACTGGATTTTTGGCCGTGGCAACCACTGACTGGTTGTCACACAAAATTGGAGTTGGTCTTCACTGATTCTACTTCAATCTGTCAGCACTTTCCTAAGCCAAGCAGCTTGGTTTACAGCTGCTACAGCAGAAATATATTCTGCCTTTGCTGTGGACTGTGCCACAGTATCTTGCTTCTTTGACAGCTAGCTAATTGCACCAGAATTGATATAAAATACATAACCTGATGTGCTTTTCCTATCATCAAGTGATCCTCCCCCAATCACTGTCAGTATAGCCTAACAACACCAGATTTTCTGTCCTCTTAAACCAAATGCTAAGGCTGGAGGTCCCTTTCATATATCTTAACACCCTCTTGGCTGCCCTATAATGCAATTCACTTGGGCAACTCATGAACCTAGAGAGATAGCTGGCTGCAAACATAAGTTCTGGTCATGTAACTATTAAATACAGCAAGCATCCCACCAAACTTCTAAACAATCCCTCACCCACTATTTTCTCACCATCATTCTTGCTCAGTTTCAGATTGGAAACTAATGGAGTATCTGCAGGTTTGGAACTTTCTATGCCAAACTTTATAAGCAACTCATTTGCATACCTTTCTTGGCACACAAAGATTCCATTTTTGGATTGGACAATCTCCATACCAAGAAAGTATGTCATCTCTGCCAAATCTGTCATCTCAAATTCAGATTGCATAGACCTTTTAAACTGGCTCAACTGGTCTGGATTGCTCCCTCTAATCAGCAGATCATCCACATACAAAGATATCACAATCCAGTCACCTTTAGCTTCCTTGACATAAAGAATATGTTCACTAGGACTTCTCACATATCCTAGACTGCTTAGGTGATCATTTATGTGGCTGTACCAGGCTCTAGGTACCTACTTTCGGCCATACAAGGCCTTCTCTAGCAAATACACTTTGCCTTCTTCACCCTTCACTTGATGACCTTCAGGTTGTTCTACAAAAATTTCCTCACTCAAGCCACCATTCAGGAATGCTGACTTGACATCAAGTTGGAAGACTTTCCAACCAAATTGGGTTGCTATAGCAAGAATCAATCTAATAGTGTCATGTCTAGCCACTGGAGCAAATGTGTCAGAGTAATCCACCCATTGATGCTGTGCAAATCCTTTTGCCACAAGTCTTGCCTTGTGTTTATGGACTGTACCATCAGGATTAACCTTCAACTTGTAAATCCACTTTACCTGAATTATTTTTTTGTTTTCAGGTCTATCAACAAGCCTCCAAGTATTGTTTTTCTCAATCATAGATATCTCCTCCTGCATTGCATTCCTCCAAGCTTCTGACTCATCAGCTTCAGCATAGTTTCTTGGTTTAAGCATTGCCATATTACACCTTGCATATACATCAGCCAAGGTTCTGGTCCCTCAAACTGGTGGTTCTTCATCCTTTTCAGTTTCATCTTCTTTAAATAAGTTTTCGGTTGGCTGTTGCACTTTGCAGTCAGCATCTATCTTCTTACTCTCCCAATTCCACACTGTATTTTCATCCACCTTTACATCCTTTGTTATAACAATTCTCTTTGTTTCTGGGATGTATACTCTGTACCCTTTTGATTGATTGTAGTAGCCAATGAATATGCCAATCTTAGCTTTATCATCAAGCTTAGTTCTCTTCCCTGCTGGAACCATAACATAACACACACTCCCAAATACTTTCAAGTAGCTCACTGCTGGTTTAATTCCATTCCAAGCCTCAGTTGGAGTTTGCCTCTTGACTGCCTTAGTTGGTAGTCTATTCAGGAGATAGACTCTTGTATTGACAGCCTCGGCCCATAACCTCTTGGGGAGTTGCTTCTCTGCCATCATACACCTAGCCATCTCTATGATGGTTCTATTTCTTCTCTTACTGACCCCATTTTGCTATAGGGTGTATGGTGTAGTAAACTGGTGCCTAATTCCAGCTTCTTGACAAATTGAACTGAATTTTCTTGATGTATATTCAATTCCATTATCACTTCTTATGGATTTGATCTTTGTTTCAGCCTAATTCTCCACCAGAAGTTTGAAATTTCTAAACACAATAGAAACCTCATTTTTCTGCTTCAAAAAGTATACCTATGTCATCCGTGTGAAGTCATCTATGAAGAGTATAAAATACCTGCTCCCACTCATTGATTTAGTCTGCATAGGGCCACAAACATTAGTATGGATCAGCTGGAGTTTTGTTGTTGCTCTCCAGGTCTGATCCGAGGGAAATGAGGGCCTGCTTAGTTTGCCAAGTTGGCAAGCACTGTAGAGGGTACTTTTCTCTTCAATCTCAGGTAAGTCCTGGACCATACTCTTATTCTTTAACTCTTTGAGGCCATTGTAGTGGAAGTGGCCAAGTCTTTTGTGCCAGATTTCCAACTCTTCTAGCCTAGTTGATAAAGCTAAGTTGTTGGAGTTTTTCCACTCAACTAGGAAGCTTTTTTCCAGCATTTTTACACACATTAATTTAGTCCCTTCAGGATCTAATATGGTGCATGCTTGATTTTGGAAATGTAGAGAATAGTCCCTTCTCTAACATTTGCCCAACACTTAATAAGTTTTGGCTAATCCTAGGCACATACAATACATGAGAAATGATCTTGATACTTGACCAGGTTTGGACAGCAACATCTCCTATGCCTTTGACCTCCATGAACTCACCATTTCCTATTTTAACTGTGGAACAATATGAGTTGTCCAGGTTAATGAAACTTTGCAAGTCTGCAGCCATATGGTTGGTGCAGCCACTGTCAATTAGCCAAGCTTCATTGCTGGTTTGAGTCGTGTAACAGGTGGCCACAAAAGTTGTTCAGCTTCCTAACATAGCTACTGGTCTTCTCCAAACCGAGCTTGCTGTGTTGGCTAGCTTCCCTTGTTCTTACAAACCCTCTCAATGTGCCCAAATTGTTTACAGCTTCTACATTGTATCCCTGGTCTGAACCAGCACCTCATCTTTGAATGTCCTTTCTTTTTATAGTGAGTGCAAGCTGGAAATTCCTTCACTCCATTGACTTCTCCCACTGATTGCTGCTCTTTTCTTTCTCCTTTTTATCCCCAACATACCTCCTAGTTTGTCCTTGTGCAGGCTTGCCTTTATGGTTTGCCACCATTGCTCCTTCACTTGTGCCTTCTTGCCTCAAGAGCCTTCTTTGCTTTTGAGCTTGGAGAGCATGAACAAGCTCAGTCAATGTGATCTGAGTCATGTCCTTAGAGTCCTCAAGGGAAGAGATTTTGAACTCAAATCTCTCCGGCAAGCTCACCAAAACCTTTTCCACCACTCTTCTATCTGTCAACTCCACTCCCATAAGCCTTATTTTGTTGACAACACTCATTAATCTGTCAACATAATCCTTGACTTTTTCTGATTCCTGCATCCTTTGCATCTCCAATTCTCTCCCTAGATTAAGCACCTGCATATTCCTTATTGTGGTGCTGCCCATATACTCCTCTCTCAGCTTATCCCATGCTTCCTTTGGGGTCTCATACGCCATGATCCTTGTGAATACAAGGTCAGTCATAGCTGCATGAATGTGAGAGAGAGCTCTCGGTGCTTTGGTTGTTTCTTTCTCATGAAATCTCATTTGATTCAAAGTGGGATTCTGTCCTAATGGAGGTGGTTTCTTCCACGTACTGCCACAATCCCTATCCCCGGAGGAAGGCCTTCATTTTAACAGCCCATATGTGGTAGTGTTCCCCATTGAACACCGGTGGTGCCATCAAAGTAGATTGGGTTGCCATGTCTCTGTTTTGTGTCTATCGCAAAGAAGAAAGATGGGAAGATGCAGGCTAGTCTTTTGCTGAAAATGGAGGATGTTCTTGAGTTGTCGTTGATGATTGGTTGCAATAGGTTTTAGATTTTTGTAAGTGGCTCTGATACCATTTGATGGTTCTTGGCCGGAGAATACTAAAGAAAGATAAAGAGAACTCAAAGCATGTATGCAAAAAGTCTCTGGTTTTCATTGAAGTTGATCAATATAAACATTAGCTTAACAACTCTCTGCTGATTCAACAACTACAGCAGACATTACAAATTTAAATTTAAAACTTAACAACTAATATTTCATACACAATACAACCCATAATACGGACTTAATTACACTTAAGCTTCAACAACAATACACTAAAAATTACAGCCATGCACGTTGGACCACTGCAGCAAACTATCTTCAACAGGCTTCAAAAACAATTCCAACTGAACCTGCAAGGTTGATGCATTTCCAGCAAAGTATCACTGCATCAACAAAAACACATAGAAATAGATGCACACACCACTAGAGATCAAGTGTTAGCCAAGAAGCTGATTATTTAGTATGTTCCTTCACAAAGGCAGATTACTGATCTTCTGACAAAACCTTTGTCTGCTGCTCAGTTCCTTGAACTGAGAAAGAAACTAAATGTTGTCTCACGTGAGAAAGGTGTGAATGCAGCTGAAACTTCCATTAGCACTAATGAGATTGCAAGCACCTCCAAAGTTTTTTACTGAGTAGTTACTGACAACAGAAAAGAATAGATAAATGTTTTGCTGTGTTGTTTTAACAATTGTTGAAGAAAAGCTCTGTCGGATTTGAGCAACAGCAGACAAGAATTGAGCAGATGTTAATTACTCAGTTCAGTTGCTACTGAGTTGTTTTCTTCGGTAGAGTAAAGTAGCTAAACATTCTAATGAGTTGATAAGCAATTTCTTGATGAAGAGTATTTTTTTTCAAAGATCAGTAGAGCAGAACAAAGAAGATGTTACTTCTGTAGAACACTTTCTGTTTGTTTGAAAAAGCAACTGTTATTTTTGTGTAATTCGATGAGCAGCTGGTTTAGAGGAAAATATATAGCTGTCAAAAAGAAGATGTGCGGATGTCAATCAATCCTCCCTTGGTTCAAGGGGAAATGTGCAGATGTCTAAAGAGCATGAGATGTCAGTTAACCCATAGCTTGGCTCAAAGGGGGAATGTGCAGATGCCTAAAGAGCATGTGAAGATGTCAGTTAACCCACAGCTTGGTTCAAGGGGAAATGTTTAGATCAAAGAAAATGTGCAGATGTCAATTAACCCACAGTTTAGTTTAAGGGGAATTGTTGGTTATAAAGAGTAAAAGATATATTTACTCAAACGCTGTCGTTTTTAGCTTACTGACTAAACTTGTCAAAAAGTTAGTTTGACTTTATGCAAGCTTTGTACAAGCTGTTGCTTTCTCATTTGTTCGTCTAGTCAATCAATAACAAAATATCCTTTCTTTTCTTCCTTTTTCTCCCAAATTCCCAATTGTTCCTCAACTTACACTTTTGTCTTAAGTTTTGTTGATATCAAATAGCACAAGTAGCAAAAGAGGGGCGTCACTAATGCTACTCCTATTACAATGGTTAATGACAGCCACCACTTTTCTTCTAGGAAAAAGAGAAAAGAATAAAATAAAATAAAAACCATCAAACTGTATTAGTAAACTGTTTTAGGAAAGAGGCTTTAGAAGAAACAGATATGATAAAATTGAATTATGATTTCAATGAATATCGTGAAATAATAAATAATGTTTCTTTTTCTAAAAGTCTCGTGAGAGCGAGTTTGAAAATTAAGTACTTGGAAATTTCATATGGAAAAATATTATCTTCCATTGATGAGTTACCGAGCTATGTCTTCTGACATTTATTTAATTATTTACAATATTTTATTTTCAAGACCGTCAGAAGTTGATGTAGCACCTTTACTGAATAACTTAAAAGATATTAATGTTGTACTTTTACATGATTATTAGAGTTTTTAGATCAAATGTTTTTTAAACAAGTTCATTATTGTTACAATGGAAAGGAAAAACTTTGTAATTAACATATTGATAATCCACGATGATATAAATATAACTAAAACATCAGAAAAGGATTTTTTTTTTTTTTTTTTCCTTTTTAAAGATTGATCAAGCAATATTGTAAGTCTTATTTATCATTTTGAATTCTCTTTATTTCCTATAATTAAAAAAAGAACAAGCAATATTATCATTTAATAGGGGTAGTTTTAATGCAAGTGATATCTTGCTGGAAGCATGTTAATACGATTTGAATGCTTGCGCGATCTGAATGCTTGTGACCTGAAGTGTGCAAGCTAAGATGGATGCAAGTTGTAGATAGTTGTGTTCAAATGCGACTAGGAAGTAATGCGACCTAGAAGCTATGCAAGCTGGAAAGTATGCGATCTGATGTAGTATACGACCTAAAAGAGGTCGATGTTCAGAGCCGATCTAGAAATTGTTGTGTCAGAGTTTGGTTAACTACTTCGAGTAGTTTAGCTGATTTTTAGGGATGTAATGTCTGGCATATTTTGTATTAGTAGAGATTATGTGGCTTTGTTTTAATGTTTTAGAAAAATCTCTACATATTAGGTATGTAATTAATTCTTTGCAAGAGTTAGTGTTAATGACGTAAATGATGATATCAAGTGTCTGTATATAAACTTTGTTTAAGTTACTGAAATAGAGACAGAACAATTCTAGCAAAACTTGTCTTTGAAAAAGACTTCTGTTTTCTTTCCTTTGTATTTCCAGCTTGTAAAACTGACATTTGGTATCACAGCCTAGTTTTCTTTATCGAGATTCATCTTTCTCATATCTCTTTCAACTCATTTCCCTTGTAAAAACTTCCTTGTCAGTTTTACACAAAATTTGTCTTCATGGCTTCAAGCCCAACCTCTCTTACTCTACCAGTTTTCAATAAAGAATAATACCATATGTGGACTATTAAAAAGAAAGCTTTCTTAAGAGGCCAAGGTCTTTGGCAATATGTGGAGGAAGAAAAGCAACCACCACAATTGGAATCCCACGTTGAACCATATCAGACTCCATGAAGAAGAGGCATCAAAAGCTCTAAAAGCTTTGTCCGACATCCATTCAATTATCACAAATCAAGTATTCACAAGGGTTATGGCTTGTGAGATAGTAAAAGAAGCTTGGTACAAGCTTAAGGAGGAGTTTGGTGGAAGTGACAAAACAAGGAACATGCAAGTCCTGAATCTGAGAAGGGAGTTTGTAATGTTGAAAATGCAAGAGTCTGAAACTGTCAAGGAGTATGTTGATCGACTTCTAAATGTGGTCAACAAAATCAGACTTCTTGGTGAAAAGATGATAGATAAGAGGATAATAGAGAAGGTGTTGGTGAGTCTACCAGAGAGATTTCATCTTTTGAAGACTCAAAAGACCTATCCCAGATTACCCTTAATTACAAAGTTTGTCCATGCCTATAGCTCAAGAACAAAAAAGGCTGTTTAGACAAGAAGACACTAGTGAAGGAGCAATGATGGCTTCATATGAAGGGAAATTTGTTTAGGGAGTAAACAAGAAGCCTATTGGAGATAGAAAAGGGAAAGGAAAGGCCAACAATCAATGGGGTAAGAATGGTGGAATGAAGGGATATCCACCATGTCCTCATTGTAAAAAGAAGAATCATGCAGAGAATATATGCTGGTTTGGGCCTAACATTCAGTGTAGCTCCTACAAGCAGTTTGGCCATGTAGTGAATGTTAGCAAGAACAAAGCAAACCAGCCATAACAGCAAGCTCAAGTGGTAAAAAATTAGCAACAAAACCAAGAGGGAGAGCAATTGTTTGTGACCTCTTGCTGTGCAACTCACACTAGCACAGAAACATGGTTGATAGACAATGATTGCACCAACCATATGACACTAGACCTCACCAGCTTCGTGGACTCGGATAAATCATTCCAATCCAAGTTGAAGATAGGAAATGAAGAATTTAAGGAGGTCAAAGGGAGAGGTAGAGTTGTTGTTCAAACCCCAATAGTACGAAGCAAATTTCTAATGTTTTATATGTGCTTAAAATCAGTCAAAGTCTGTTAAGTGTTGGACAAATGCTAGAGAGAAATCACTGTCTGCATTTTCAAGATATGTCTTATACAATATTAGACAGTGAGGGTAGTGAGTTGATGAAGGTAAGAATGATGGGGAAAAGCTTCCCTGTTGAGTGGAGAAAACCAAAAGTTCAGGCATTATCTGCTAGTATAGATGAGTCAAAACTATAGCACAAGAAGTTTGGCCATTTTCATTGCAATGGCCTTAAAGAACTTAAGCACAAAAATCTGGTTCAAAATATGCTAGAGATAGAAGAAATAAGGAGTCTATGTCATGCTTGCCAGCTTGGTAAGTTGAGCAAGCAACCATTTCCTGCAAATTTGACCTAGAGAGCTGCGGAAAAGCTCTGGCTCATTCACACGGATGTGTGTGGTCCAATGCAAACTCCATCCTTGAGTGGAAGTAAATATTTTGTACTATTCATAGATGACTTCTCTAGAATGTGTTGGGTTTACCTTTTGAAGCAAAAGAGTGAAGTGGCTGCTATATTTAGGAAGTTGAAGCAGTTAGAGGAAAACCAAACTGGTTTGATATCAAATCAGTTAAGAGTGACAATGACTGAATACACTTCAAATGAGTTTGAACAAATATGCAAAGAAGTTGGAATCAAGCACTAACTCAGTAGTCCATACACTCCACAACAAAATGGAGTTAGCAAAAGGAAGAACGAAACAGTCATGGAGATGGCCAGATGTAGGGGTGGGTGGGTCCGGGTACCCACCCGAGATCAAAGGAACCGGAATCAGAACCATCGGTTCCAGTTCCTAAAAACTAAAAACCTGGATCCGAAACCTGTAACACAAGTTTTGGTTCCTGTTCCGGTTCTTGGTACCCAGGAAAATATAATTACCCCCTATGTTTTAAAAAATGACAAATAAACCCTTATAAAATAACAATTACGCCACTAATAGTTTTTTAAAATGACAAATACACCCTACAGACTTTACAAAAATTACAACTATTCCAATATCCATTTCATCCTCCCAAGATTAAAATTATGTAACACATTAAATAATACAATAACATAACATAATAAGTTAATAACATATGAAGTTTCATCCTCCCAAAATTTTATTTTGATATATATGCTCACATGATGTTAACTGTATTATTATTTAAATAATTTTTATGTAATACAATTTAAACGATGTTTTAAGTTTTTAAACGTAAATATAAATATGCCAAGTTGAATTAAAATGTTCTATAGAAGAATATAATACGCTAACAATAGAGATTTTAAAGTGAAAAAGTATTGGCATATGATATAAATATAAAAAGAGTTATTTAATTGGACATATGCATAGTTGTTGCTACTAAATAATGATAATATTATAAAAATAATTTAAACAAATTATTCGTATTTTTCATCAAGTAAAAAGTAAAAAAGAATTAACTTTCGTAATTCACTTAAGTGGTGTTTGATTATTTATGTGACGACTGAATATGTCTAACAACTAGATAGGCCTAAGACCTAAGTGCAAAACATTAAATAATATATTTGTTTATATTTACTTGATGCTTGATTATAATTATTTTTTATTGTTTGTTTTCAACGATAATAAACATTTAAAAGCTATTATTTAACATAAATGTCTTAGTGTATATTAGTTTTTTAATTAAGTAATAAGTGAAATTTAAATATTAATAAGAATATTTTGAATAATTGATCTTTTAATGAAAATTAATAAGACTTTTGATACTTAAGATAAAGAACCAAAATTTTCTTATATATTTATATGGCCTGCAAAATATAAAAAAAAAAAAAAAAAAAAAAATCCCATTCTTTAATGTTATCTCAATTTAGTCCCAATTCCTAGTTTCGGTTCTGGTTCTTTTGATTTGGAACTGGAACCAGAACGGAACCGCATAGTATCGGTTCAAATTCTTTGGAACCAGAACCAACCCTATTACGGCCGATTCCAGGTAGGAACTGGAATTGACACCCGGGTACCTGTCGATTCCGATTCTACCCTAAAATTTTGCACACCCTTGGCTAGATGTTTGATCGCTGAGAAGAAGCTTTTGAAATCCTTTTGGGCAGAAGTTGTCAATATAGGAGTCTATTTTCTCAATAGACTTCAACCAAGGCTCTAAGCAACCAGACTCCATTTGAAGCTTGGTATGTAGTGAAACCAATGGTGGATAACCTTAAAGTCTTCGAAAGCATCTGCTATGCTCATGTTCTAGCCAGTAAAAGATTGGAAGGTCATTCAAGTCAAATGGATCTTAAAGACTAAACTGAACCTTAATGGATCAGTTAACAAACACAAAGCAAAAATGTAGCCAAGGGCTATTCATAACAATATGGACTAGATTTTTCAGACACATTTGCTCTAGTTGCAAGACATGACACGATCACACTTCTCCTTGCTTTGGCAGCTCGGTTTAAGTGGAAGATTTTTCAATTAGATGTCAAGTCAGCTTTCTTGAACGGCTACTTGAATGAAAAAATTTATGTAGAGCGATCAGAGGGCTTTATAGTTGAAGGGAGTGAGGATAAGGTGTTGCTCTTAAAGAAGGCTTTGTATGGTCTGAAGCAGGCTCCTACAGCTTGGTATAGCCAAATAAATGAATATTTATGCAGTCCTGGTTATACAAGAAGCCTTAATGAACATACTCTCTATGTGAAGAAGTCAGATGATGGTCTAATTATAGTCTCCTTGTATGTTGATGACTTGCTTGTAACTAGAAACAATTCTGATTGAGTGGAGCAATTCAAGTAAACAATGCATAAGGAGTTCGAAATGACAGACTTGGGAGAGATGACATTCTTCTTTGGGATGGAGGTAAATCAATCTTCAGATGGCATATTTGTTTACCAAAAGAAATATACAAATAAGATCTTGAAGAAGTTCAGCATGGAGATCTGTAATCCAGTGAGCACTCCACTAGTTCAAAATCAAAAGTTGTGTAAAGAAGATGGAGCTCACAAGGTCGATGAAAACAAATATAGAAGCTTGATAGGCTGCTTGCTGGATTTGACATCAACATGACCTAATATCATGTTTGCAACCAGTCTACTCTCTAGATTTATGATCATGCCTAGTGAAATACATTTCAAGGCATGTAATACTCTCTCTCTAGCAAGTATACTCGGAAAATAACAGTAAAACTCACAAAATATATATAAGAAAATATAAATGTAGATGAGTATAAAATAATAGGCCCATAACTAATTTTCTTCAAATACAAATCTATATAAAATATAATAAAGTCACAAAACATCAACTCGACAGTGTTGCCTAACCCTTCCGCTGCATGATTTTCCAAGCGATCGCATCTCACCTGTCACCTGCAAAAACATTGAAAACAACAGGGTGAGTACTAATTGCTCAGTAAGTACACCCGTTATGCTACTATTCTCTCTCTGTTGCTTAAATTCTGAATTTCTTTCCTTACATCACACCTCTCTATTCTTCTATGTTCTTTCTCTATTCTTTCTCTGTTTTTCTCTATTCTTTATCTATTTCTAATTTCTCACTACTCATGATAATAGGCATGGTATCATGCAATGCACAAATGCATAGAATGTGCATTTTCTTTTCTGTTTTTTTTTTCTATTCTGTCTTCTGTTTCTTTTCTCTGTATTTCTTTCTTTCTTTTCTAGTCTTTCTTTCTTTCTATTGTTTCTTTCTTTTCCTATTGTTTCTTTCTTTCTTTCTATTGTTTCTTTCTTTTCTTTCTGTCCTTTCTTTCTTTATATTCTTTTTCTATTCTTTCTTTTCTTTCTATTCTTTCTTATTCTCTTCTTTCTCTTCTTTTCTTTCTTGTTCTTTTCTTTTCTTTTCTTTCTTATTCTTTGCCGATCGGACTCGGTTGAGGCATGGATTCGGAACCCTGGTCGTGTGAGTGAGTACAGTCCTCATCTACATGCACTCTTACGGACTGTACAAATTCTTCTTCTTCTTAGGCCGCTCACTAAAGGCGGCGTGCATGTATGAATATTCTTCTGGGTACAATCCTCATCCACATGTACTCTTACGGACTGTATAAATTCTTCTTCTTCTTAGGCCGCTCACTAAAGGCGGTGTACATGTGGGAATATTCTTCTTCTTGTCACTCACGGGTTCCCCATCGCAAAAACCTTCTTTTCTTTTATCTTTCTTATGGAAATTAGTATTCAATTTCTTTTCTTTAATAATTCTCATTTCTTTCTATTTGTTCTTTAACTTTAATGTTCATTATTGCTCTTTAATGCTCTTATGAGTATGTATGCATGTATATGGGCTCATGCTTATTATTCTACCTAAATTCACATGTTTGGATGCAATAATGCAATATGGAATGTGAACATGTCATTCTCTACCATCTACCAACTCATCTCAAGATATCAAATAATCATAATCATAATCATGTATGCACTTCTCTTTAACATTTCATCAAACAATTTATATGCACACATCAACTCTAATTTGGCTACATTTCTACTTCTCTTCTAAGCAACCAAAATTTGGAATAAAACACACCAAGATTAACGTCAAACCTGTCCAGGATTCACACTTCATAAATTCTACTCCAATTCTTCCATAATTCATCCAAACTCTCATCAAACATCAAGTACACAAACACTGTTTCTCATGGATAAATTCTAACCATTATTCAATATCCATTCCATCAACAATTCTTCATATATAAGCATATACATGCATAAAAGAAATTTTCTACAATTCATCCAAACTCTATTTCTCTTTGCTCTTTAATGTTCTCATATATGTGTATGTGCATGGAAATATGCTCATTCTTTGCTATTCTTTCAAAATGCAAATGTGAGAATGTGAGAATGCATTATGTTATATTAAGATATCATTATGGAACTAGTATTCTCTACCAACAACATTCCCATACTTGAAATCAATCATAGATTATTAGACTAAAATAACTACTAAATTGGAGGTACTTTTAAGGCAGTCATTCTGTGCAGGTCATATTCAAGAAGGCATATCTTGAGCTATACACATTGGATTGCTATGATCTTGATCTCATTTTAAATATTAGAGAAAGGGCTAAAAATTTTATGTTTAGGTCTAAACCCAGTTCGATGAGTAAGATGCTCAAAAATCACTCAGAAGGTTACGAATTTGACAGGGCAACCATGGTAACATGTTTTCTCTTAGGATTTTCATCAAAAAATTCATATGCACATGCTACAACCATGTTGGCTAAACTTCCACAACTCTCCAATTCAACCAAATTGTGAGCCAAAAACTCAATAAATTGAGTATCAAACCTGGCTGAATTTCTCACTTCTCTACACTCCAAAAATCTCAACACAAAATCTTCCACAACTTCACCAAATCATCACATAACCATACACTACTTCTCATGGCTAGAATTTATACATCAATAAACATAAAAAACTGCCCATAATTCTCTCATACCATCACATACAAACATGCAAAAAAATTCATTCAACAAAGTCTTGCTCAAATTAAGGTTTAAATTAGGTTTACTTACCTTGAATTTTAGCAACTCCAACACTATACTCTCTCTTTTTGGTAGAATTCTCTCCTTCTCAAACCATTTAGATGCTTAGGATTGAAAATCTATCAAAACTTAGCCAAAATCCTATGAATTTCCTTGGAAATTTAATAAAGAAATTTGAGAGAATTTGGGTAGAGAATGGCTTGAATGGGTGGTAGAGTGGCTAGGGTTTCTGTCCTTCAACTCTTAATATCATAAAATAATATATATAGATTCCCATTTTACCCTTGTACTTTCTAAAAATTTCACCTATGTCCCTTATTCAATTACAAGAATGCTCTCATTTTTATTATCTTCTCCATGTTATTCTATTTCTTTTCACTCCCCACTTTTTCAACTAATTATGAGTGAAAAGACTATTTTACCCCTAATGAAGATTTAAAGAATTTTCTTCACACTTGTTCAAGATAACTTTAATAAAATTCAACTAAGGGTATTAGGGCATGAATAAAGCTACGTATCTTAATGTGGGCGTTACAAGGCAGCAAAGAGAGTACTCAGATATATCAAAGGAAGTGCAAACCTCGGGATATGGTTTAAAAGGTTTGAAGAATTCAATCTGGTCAAATATACAAATAGCGACTGGGTTGGATCAATTGAAGATATGAAAAACACTTCTGGTCATGTGTTTTTCTTAAACTTAGGAGCGTTTAGTTGGTTGTCCAAGAAGCAAGAAACAATGGCTCAATCAACTGCAGAAGTAGAATGTATCTTTGCAACTGCTACAATGAATCAATCGATCTGGCTAAGGAAGATTTTTGAAAGATATGAAGTTGGAACAATGTGATCCCATAATAATCTTTTGTGACAATAAATCAGCTGTTGCAATGGCCAAGAATCTTGTTCTCCAAGGTAGAACAAAGCACATAAAGATCAAGTTTCATGCTGTTAGAGAAGCCAAGCAGAACAAAGAAGTTAAGCTCGTTCATTACAAGACCAAAGAGCAAGTCGTTGATGTCCTAACAAAAACTCTAAACAAATCCAAGTTTGAAGAACTGAGACTTAAACTTGATGTTTCCAGCATGTTAATATGATCTGAATGCTTGGGCAATCTAAATGCTTGCTACTTGAAGTGTGTAAGCTAAGATGGATGTGAGTTGTAGATAGTTGTGTTCAAATGCGACTAGGAAGTCATGCGACTTGGAAGTGATGCAAGCTGGAAAGCAGGCGATCTAAAGTGCATGTGATCTAATGCAGTATACGATCGAAAAGAGGTCGATGTTCAGAGCCGATCTAGAAGTTGTTGTGTTAGAGTTTGGTTAACTACGTCGAGTAGTTTAGGTTATTTTTAAGATGTAATGTTTGGCATATTTTGTATTAGTTGAGATTATGTGGCTTTGTTATAATGTTCTAGAAAAATCTATGCAAATTAGGTATGTAATTAATTCTCTGCAAGAGTTATTATTAATGATGTAAATGATGATGTCAAGCGTCTGTATATAAACTTTGTTTAAGCTAATGAAATAGAGACAAACAATTCCAGCAAAACTTGTCTTTGAAAAAAACTTTCGTTTTCTTTCCTTTGTATTCTCCAGCTTGTAAAACCGACACGTAGTCATTGGAGTCCTTATTTGATAGGTAGTTTCAGGGTCCCAAAGATTAGTTGACGTGCGCAAAAACTGACCCAGACAACCCTTATCATAAAAAAAATAAAATAAAATAAAATAAGATTACCATTTAACTGTTCCTAATAAAATGTCGGTGCAAACGGTTAAAGTTTCTACTTGTTGATTTGCTTTGATTTATATGTCCTTTACCAGCCTCTTTACTTGACACCATCATTTGTAGGGAGGCAAAATTCCATAAGGCTCCGAAGTCAATTCCGTGTAGAAGAAAACATAACCCTGCACATTAACAGTGTTTAAATTCAAATTGTAGTATATATGAATATGATTTTTCTATAGCTGTGGGCTCACCAATCAATGACTGGAGAAACTCATTCCCAATCTTCGTACATGCAACCTGGCAAATTAATAGATTAGCACAATGATTAATTGCCTATTCGGCTATTTCTTTCTCTCTTTCATGTTTCCAAGTTTGAAAAATGGACAAATCTACTTTACATGCGAATCACACATGGTCATGAAGCATGTACATTACATGCAGTAAAACTTTTGACAGAAAAACGGTGATCTAAGATTAGAATTATGTGAAAACATAAAATGGTTGTTGTTATATCCCATCTTATGTTTTTTAACTATGATTAGATTAAAATTAGGATTATTGTTCTATGCTATTAATTACATGGAGGCGATGTTTTGAGGGTTTTATAAATCTTGCATCTGTATTTTCCTTAAGAGATAGTTCACATCAATTTAGGGAGAAACAAGTTTACTTAATTAGATTTACCTCTTTGTGAGGGTTCTGGTAATTTTGAGTAATGTAGTATTGCCCTCGGTAAAATAAAACCTGAAAAGGAATACAAATTTTGATAAAAATTTTGAGTAGTATTGCCCGCAAATCATTACCGATCTACATGCATACATGTCTCTTATTGTACTTATATGTACAAGGATGTGCTTGTTTAAAATGCAACAACCATATTTAATTATCTTGGTTCCATGATTGAAATTGTAATCTCATTTACGGAACAAGTTTTTGACTTATTTTCAGAAACTCCAGGCTCAGCAGAGCTATCACTGATAAAAAATGCTGGTTGTTTTGGGGCAGGAAAGGGCTTGGCTTCATGTGTAAGCATGGAAACAACTTTTCTCATTGTGGGTCTATCTGTTGCTTGGTCTTGCGCACACAAAAGACCCACATGAATACATCTCAGGACTTCAGCAGGAGAGTTTGGTCCATCAAGTATTTCCGAGTCGATCAGCTCTAAAGCTTTACCATCATTCCACAGCTGCCAGGCCTGAAAGTGGAGAGTTTTAGCACCAAAAATTTTCAGGGTTAGACGATTAATGTACTGATCCTCTTTGTAAAGAGTTCTTATGAGGATTTTGTAAAAATACATAAGGCAGATGCCTGTAAGAGAATGACTTGCAATGGATTGAACACTTACATATCCTACAAGGTTGAGTGGGCGCTCCGGATGATATATACCACTGTTCTTCTTACTGCTAACAATTTCCAGAAGTAAAACTCCGAAGCTGTATACTTCATTTTTTGTTGAGACAATGCCATTCATGATATATTCCGGAGACATATAGCCACTGAAAAACCATTAAACAGCATTTTTTTCAGTGTTTGAAGGAAAGAAAATATTTATGAATCATCAAGTGAAACAAATCATAAAAGATATTTTGTATTTGGTTGTATATGTAACATTTATATACTTACTGTGTTCCCACAATTCTGGTTGTGTTTGATTCTGGTTCATTCGCTGAGAAAATTCTAGCCATCCCGAAATCAGATATTTTTGGATTCATTTCATTATCAAGTAAAATGTTGTTGGCTTTTAAGTCTCTATGAATTACTTTTAATCTCGAATATTTATGAAGATAAAGAAGTCCTTGAGCGATCCCTTCGATTATGCTAACACGTTTCTTCCAATTTAATAGCTTTGTTCTGTCAGAATCTGTCTCAAAGTATAATAAAACAAAATTGAATGATGAATAGTTGATCTCTGTTAGAATTGTTGCTGCGAAAATCCTTAAATATTGTTGTAGAAAACTTACCAAAAATAAAGAAGTCCAAGCTTTTGTTAAACATGTGCTCATAAACTAAAATTCTTTCTTCTCCATGAAGAGAACATCCTAAAAGCTTCACTAGATTAGTGTGCTGGAGCTTTGCAATGAGTTTAACTTCATTCTTGAACTCCTTTATTCCTTGTACTGATCTTCTTGAGAGTCTCTTTACTGCTATTTCTTGACCATCGACTTATTTTCCCTGAAACCATATCTCTGCAACAATTAGTAATTACTTCATTTAAGGTAAGTGTAAGTCTCAAAATTTTACCTTATAAACCGGGCCAAAACCGCCCTCTCCGAGCTTATTTTCAGTTGAGAAATTGTTTGTAGCAACTTCAATGGTCTGAAAATCAAATATCTTCAAGTCATGGCCTATGCCCTTCTTCCTTTTTCGTCTTCGTCTGCCAAAATTTGGGGCATGTGATAGAGTACTTGCAAGCTCTTTTAACAGTTTCTTTCTGTTATTTACGCTTTGCACTAATCAAAATCCATGGAAAGTATAACTCAGATTACAGTTATTTCTCAAACATAAATAAATTTATGGCATTTGTTCTAAACTGAAACTGATTACCTTTTGTCTTGAGTTTTTTCGCCATCAAATAGCACAAGTAGCACAAGAAAGGTAGCACTAAAGCTACTCCTAAAGCAAAAATGAATGACATCCTCCGCCTCTCTTCTGCAAAAGAGGAAAATGAAAAACAAAATTCAATTTCATCACTCTGAACGCAGAGTGTTCTGTTTCTGCATTGTACTTTTTTCAGGAGTTTTGGTAGACTTTTATAACATCAATCTTACATACCTCTTCCCTTGTCCTTTCTCCGCAATTTATAGCTCAAAGCACCCAAAATGATTAGCAGCAAAGCAGCTAGAGATCCTAATATTTCAATAATTAACCATGGTGGCTTCTTCATCTTCTTCGCTGTTCCTGCAACAATATAAATATTCGTGTTAAAAGTATGGATTTAACCATCTAAGGAGCTTATTTAAACTATAAACGTCAATATTTAGTAGGCTAACCTTCTTGATCGTGAAAGTCAAGCATGAATATGAACCGTGCATTGTGCTCCAATTGGTTTCTAAACTTTGTTCCTCTGCTCCAAATCTGACAGCCAGTGAAGTTACGTTCGGCCGGAGCAAAGGCCGCACAAGAACAATTCTTGATGCATTTGTCTTGACAGTCTAAAAAGTTCATGTTTTTACTGAAATTGAATCCATCTCCCAACATGTAGCCCCGTCTGAAATGCCAATAATCAATAGTACGATTCCAGGCCAAACAAATCTCTTCCCGCTGCTTCTCTTTCCAACATCCTCCATATTTAGTACAAGAAACAAACAACCCTCTGCCGTTTATAAGTCCACCATCTGCGTTGATTCTCAAGATTTGTAGTACGTACATCTCCACTTGCTGAATGAATGAAGAAGTTTTCTTGTTCATTTGAAGTGTAGCTGAAGTTGTAGTAATTGTTAAGTGCCCATGAACGTGAGAAGTTGAAGTGATTATTTAGCCAGGGCTCACTAGTCCAGTAATCTTCTTCGCTTTGCCTGCAACTGATCAAACGGTTTGTGACATTCGGATCCATTCGAAGAGTAAATGGCCCGGGAGCAGGAGAGTCGATATCAGTCCATGATTGGAGAAACCATTCATGCCTTGTTTGCAAGTTGAACCCCAGTTTCATCCCTGGAAGAAGTGTATCAGTTGGATAATCAAAGCTTTGCCAGAGGACTCGCCTTATAGATCCATCTGAATCCCTTTCATGGAGGATCAAATTGCCAGATTCCAGTAGAATAGCACTTGTATTATTCGCTCCTTGAACCGTACTTATTGCAATAGGAATTTGGCTATTGCTAGAAAATTTCAAATTGCCATCAGTGCTATCTACTACAAGTTTCCCAGATTTATCCGAGATTGGGGTGCTCCGGTTGGCAACCCAAACAGGTTTGCTGTTTTGGTAGTAATCATCAGCTTTGTGGTAGTAAAAATCATCCTTCCCTGTTGGCGAAAAGTGCCATATTCCTATGTAACGATTTGTTGACATGAGAGGGCTAAAGAATCCCAACCTGAATTTCCCTGAAGCTGAAACCAGTTCATCCCCATCTTTGAGCTGTTGGCCTTGTTGTAATTTATTGATCGTCTTCGAATAAGACGGCCTCAGAAAGAGTATAAACAATGAAAAGCTTAGAAGGACGTGAAATATTCTTCCGTTGCTAGCCATGTATTGATTTGTGTTGCTATGTTAAAATGGGTGCAGTGGTTAAGTTTTATATATAATGACAGTCAACAGTGACTACGAGAGTGCCATTGCTATGTGACCGATGACTGGTTGCAATGTCACAGGTGGTGGAATGCTTGCCTAATAAACGATTAATCCAAGTCTCTTTACCCACTTTTATAGTCCAAGATCCAACCCAATAGACTAATCTATAACGCTTCTAATAGACTAGTTTATTAATTGTTGCTGTTTACCCCTTTTTTTTTTTTTTTTAGGTATCTAAGGTATCCAGGCAGGAGAACACCCTACAAACTCAATACATCAAAATAATTGTATAAATGTGATAGATATCTCTCTTGCGACTTGAACATAAGACATTCTAAGTATAATTAATCATAGTAATTAAAGAGTTTTGCATTTCGACTATAACGGAAGAGGTTGTTTACCCATTTTTATAAGAGTAAGATTCAACTTATCTCTATTAGTTGAACTTGTCAGTTCACCTATATTACTTATATAAGTTCAAGATTCAACTAAGTTTTATATGATATGAGATATTGCAACATATGTCTCTAAATAGTATATTAACTATCGAGTAGAGACTGCTCAAGTGTTGAGATATTGATTGAATAATTAGTTCAATCGGTTTCCAGTTTAAAATGTCATAATCATAATTTATACAAATCAACATTTTTTAAATTAAGCAAATCATTCAGCTAGAGGGATTACTATAATTTACTATAAGTTTAATTTGTACGTTTCCATATCGCTAAAAGAATTTTTATATGTGGGCCTACAAGTCATATCTAAAGACTCTTTCCTAACCTCTTTTTTTTTTTGTCCACAAATCACATGTACTCTGGCAAATTCTGCTCCACACAAACCCTGATGTTTTTAAAGCACATTTTTCTTCATGGTTCCATCCTGCAAACATTGTTCAAAGCAGAAAATTAATATTAAGTGGGATCACTATAATTTTTATTACTAATTGTGGTCAAAATTATTACATAATTTTTTTTTTTTTTTTTTTTTTTTTTTATGATTGAGGATATCTGGATCAGCTAACGCGTATCTTAATTAATATTTTGGGACCTTAGAACTATCGGTCGGGTCAAAACTACAGTGACTATCCTTATTATCGAACCACTCAATCACCCAAAAATAGTTTATATAATTCACAACTCACAATCACTTGATCTGGTTTCCATCCGTGATATACATATAATTGAGATCTAAATGGTAATTTGTCATTCGGGATGGATGTTGAAAAGATAGGACATTTGTTTTGTTCGGTAGAGTGAAAGGACTCATCAACAGCTTCCCTTTTTGACTGTTAAAATGATCCACACATTCAGAAAAATCAATTTGTCATTTGCGTGCGTTTGGGTTACTATTTTTATCAGTATTTAGGATACAATTTTTTAAGAAAAATGTTATCTTTATAAAGACTCATATAAAGAGGGTTATAAAATAATATCATTCAGAAGAAAAAAATAAAAAAATAAAAACAGAAAAAGAGAAAAAGAGAGAAATCATGAAAATTAAAAGTGAGGATTCTCTTTATATGCCCCTTTGTAGTAAAACTATCCTTGCTCATTTTTTAAATATGTGTTTGTTTTATTACTTGAAAAATTGTATTCAATAAATACTACTCTTGCCATATTTGACTGTTATGTTGGTAGGGTCTACATCTGTAATTTTTTTTTTTTTTTTACTTCTTTCTTCCTTTATTCCTTTATTCTTCTTCCTCTTTATTTCTTCAGTTTCTCTCCCTTAACCACCGTGACAGGTCTCTCTTCACCTGCCATCTGCCCTTCTTTCTTCTTTATTTCTTTCGTCGTCTTCTTTATTTCTTCCAAACACCAACCATCGCTGCAACTTCTCTTCCACCTGCATTCAACTTTTGGCCAAGCTCCGTCAGGCCGATTTGAACTATTCCAGTGCACAATTCCCTATTTCTTTCATATATAGACAACATAACGATTATACAAGATAACATAACGACTGAATTATGGGTAGTACATATGACCAGATCGTAGTTGTTAACAGAGTAAATGTGTACAAACGATTCTATGGGTTGATAATTAGTAGTTTTATCATATATGTATTAATGTGGTGTTTTTAAACAATTGGATTAGTACTTGAAATTAATATGAGTTTTTTTTTTTTTTAATATTTAGTGGTTACGAAATTACCAATCAAATGTTTAATATTATTAAAATATAAATTGATAAGTTTTTAAGTTATAATAATAAATTATTTTAACAAAATGCACCAAAATTTTATATTAATAAATCATTTATAAAAAATATATCAAACAAATATTCAACAATTTATTTAACACAAATAACAAGGTCAAAATACTCTACCAAATAGTTTATTATTCAAATCATATTCTCGTAATAATAACCCAATCCAAATCACTAATATTATTTCTACAATCTTATCCAAAATAACAAAACAAACGGTGAAGTTCTGTAGTGGAGACTTGTTGAACATCACCATCTTAAAAATCGTGTAAAATCAAACATTATCCCAATCCATTTTGCCCAACTCTTGGGTACGCACTAAACATACACGTATATGTATGAAATATTTGATGTACATATTAATTAGTAATGTTACTACATATGTTTAATGCACACAAACTCTATTCAGATTTCTGAGGGCTAATTTCTTCCCCTTTTAACTGCTTCTATATATATATATATATATATGCATGCTTTATACTCAATAGTACGCCTATCATTGGAATTTTGTAATTATAGTAGTGAAGAAAGAATCAAAGAATAACTGGGCACCTCATCGAGATCTTAAAATTATCAATCGGATAAAAGTTCCAATGACTATCCCTATTAACAACAAGAAAAACTTTCAATTTAGGATCTTTTGAGTAATATACTCAAAAGTTCCTATCGAATCACTCAATCACCTAAAGATAGTTGAAGATTGTATGTTAGTGAATAAATAATAAGGAGTTGTTTCCAATTATTATCATCTTTATATAATTAAAGTTTTAAAAACTTTTGATCGACTCATTCCCACCCCTTCTCATTCCCACCCCTTCTTTGATTCATCAAATGTCTTGTTGTAAATATACACTATCCTATTCCACAATCCTATCCTAACATTTGAGAAATGTGTTTGTTTTAATATTGTTCAAATTTCAATCATATTCTATTCAACTCAAAACATTAACAATTACCTTTCTTAATAAAAGTTTATAAATTAACAAAAACACCCCTACCCACCCAAGCCACTATCACCCGCTAGTAACCACTATCGCTACTAGCAGCCGCCACTGCCACCTCTAGCAGCCAACGTTGGGACAACACACGATTGACTGGATTTGGCCGATCGTGCATTGATTAGAAACAACTAGATCTACGACCAAAGATCTAGCCGTTGACGATGACCATATTTTGGTCGGTCATATTCTGGCTGTAGATCTGGTCTTTTTCAGCTAGATCCATGGTAGATCTGCCCAGAAAAGGCAAGATCGGTGGACGACCGGTCAGATTTAGCTAGTCTTGCACCATTCTGGTGACTGATGACCATTGTCTAACGGTGGTGGCCGATTGTTGATAGTCAGTTGAGTGAGTGGGGGATAATGCAAATATTTTAAGAAAATATTTTTCAATGATGTACCAAAAACATTTTCGGAATCCTATCCTATTCGAAATAGGATTTTAGAAATGATATTTAAAAAAGTATACCAACCGCAGCCATCATTATTATAATAAAGAACATTATTAATATTAATAATTCAAGCTACTTATTATAACATAATATTTTCCATAAATAGTAACATATAACTGATAGACCATAGCAGTCCTTTCACATTCTCTTGGGTAAAATTCTATAACCTAACACCTTCACATGACTAGAATTTATAGCAGCAATTAATTAAGTAATTTGAATTGGGTCCATTTTATGAACCCTAAGCACATGTACAGTCTTTTCAGAATGTCTCTTCAACATCAATATCTATGCATGAGTAAATGTCAAGCTTTAATCATTCTTTGGGTTGTTCCTTATATATGATCATGTCATATTTATACTTTTTTATCATATGTTGTCCATGATTCAAAATTTGAATAAATAAAGTTCACTAGATTCAGTGAATATGATTATAAATTACAAAAATATTAAGCTTGCAATCCAAATTCATAACCTTTTCTTACAATCTTAATAAGGCAGCAGAGTTATCACTACTACATCAGTTGACTTTGATTAAACATGAACAACCGTTTCTAAGGAATGAATGGTCAGGGACAAACGACTGTTCATTCATAATGAATAGCTGAGAAGTAATATATGAAGATTCTCATATCCTAATTTTTTTATCTTTTATTTGTTTTGGGTGGTGTTTCATTTTCACATGCACTCTAGCAAATTTTGCTCCACAAAAACTCTAATATTTTATTAAGAATTGAGAATTGTCCTTCTTTCTTCATGATTTAGGCCAACACAACACATCTTCCCTTAATTTACTGCAAACAATATTGCTAAAGTAAAAAATATATTAAGTGGGTCACACTATACGAGGATCACTGTGATGGTGTGTTTTGGTGTCGGGAAATTACTGCTAAGATAAGCGTTATGCAATAACATACCGACGTTTTTTGTGGCGTTGTTGTTAATGTTTTTAAATTATTGTGATGTGTTTTCAGGTTGGAACGATGACTTAGCACTTATGTGCGTCGGGATGGGCCCATTTTCTAGCGGTGTGTATGCCTAAAAGTTTATGTAAAAATTATCACACATAAGAAAGATCTTGAAAGATATGAAGTTGGAACAATGCGATCCCACAATAATCTTTTGTGACAATAAATCAGCTGTTGCAATGGCCAAGAATCCTGTTCTTCAAGGTAGAACAAAGCACATAAAGATCAAGTTTCATGCTGTTAGAGAAGCCAAGCAGAACAAAGAAGTTAAGTTTGTTCATTAGAGGACCGAAGAGCAAGTCGTTGATGTCCTGGCAAAAGCTCTAAACAAATCCAAGTTTGAAGAACTGTGACTTAAACTCGGTGTTTACAACAAAGATATCAAGGAGGAGTGTTAATGCAAGTGATATCTTGCCATGTTAATATGTTCTGAATGCTTGGGCAATCTAAATGCTTGCCACTTGAAGTGTGCAAGTTAAGATGGATGCGAGCCGTAGATAGTTGTGTTCAGATGCGACTAGGAAGTAATGCGACTTGGAAGTGATGCAAGCTGGAAAGCAGGTGATCTAAAGTGCATGCGATCTGATGCAGTATACGACCTAAAAGAGGTCGATGTTCAGAGTTGATCTAGAAGTTATTGTGTTAGAGTTTGGTTAACTACGTCGAGTAGTTTAGCTGATTTTTAAGGATGTAATGTCTGGCATATTTTGTATTAGTTGAGATTATGTGGCTTTGTTATAATGTTTTAGAAAAATCTATGCAAATTAGGTATGTAATTAATTCTTTGCAAGAGTTATTATTAATGATGTAAATGATGATGTCAAGCATCTGTATATAAACTTTGTTTAAGCTAATGAAATAGAGACAAACAATCCCAGCAAAACTTGTCTTCGAAAAAACTTTCGTTTTCTTTCCTTCGTATTCTCCAGTTTGTAAAACCGACACGTAATCATTGGAGCCCCCATCCGGTAGGTAGTTCCAGGGTCCCAAAGATTAGTTGATTTGTGCATAAACTAGCCCAGGCACCCCTGATCATAAAATAAAATAAAATAAAATAAAATAAGATTACCATTTAACTACTCCTAAAAAAATGTCGGTGCAAAGGGTTAAAGTTTCTACTTGTTGATTTGCTTTGATTTATATGTCCTTTTCCAGCCTCTTCGAAATTATACCTTTGGTTGGATATTTGCTTGATACTGATTTCTCCTTAATTTTTAGTTGATTATAATTGCTTTCTTTTATCTCACTTCGAAATCCCAAAACCCCCATTTTTCTTTGCTTTAATTTTCATTAAAATAAATCTACCCAATCTCTGTGGATACGACCTTGCTCATCACTGTTACAATTTATATTTTTTTTTAGAGTGAGAATTTTATTATTTGTTGGATTCGACACCCACCAAATTTTTGGCGTCATTGTCAGGGATCGGTGTTAATTAGATTTATTTTAATGCTTCGTTATTCTCGTGCAGGTGAACTCCAATACGATCCTGAGATTGAGAAGACGGCTTGGAAGTTGAGGAAGGAAGCTAAATTGCGTGACAAACAAGCATCTTCATCCTCATCCCCCAGATTTAATTTAGTACCTGACTTGGTTGATTCATCTAGTGATTCTTCTAGTAACTCTGAAATAGAAGGAACAATAGATGAACAAGAGAGAACTTTAAGGGAATTGGCTGCACCAAATGTAAATCAACAACCATTCTGCATTACATATCCAGCTTTGGAAGTGGGTTTTGAGTTAAAATTTGGATTGATCCATTTGCTCTCAACTTTTCATGGTCTTGAGAATGAAGATCCTCATAAGCATCTGAAGGAATTCCATGTGGTGTGTTCAAGCATGAAACTGCAAGGAGTGACCGAAGAACAAATCAAATTACTTGCTTTTCCATTCTCGCTGACTGAAAAAGCAAAGGATTGGTTATTTTATTTGCCCCCTGGCTCTATAACCACATGGACGGAGATGGTCAGATTGTTTCTTGATAAATTTTTCCCTGCACCACGAGCTGCTGGCATTAGAAGGGAGATATGTGGAATCAAACAGAAAGATACAGAGACCTTTCATGAGTATTGAGAAAGATTTAAGCAACTCTGTGCAAGCTATCCACAACATGGAAGTTTTGAACAGCTCCTCATTCAATATTTCTACGAAGGACTCCTACCCATGGAAAGGAAGATGATAGATACAGCGAGTGGAGGTGCCATAGTGAACAAAACTCCTTGTGAAGCTAGAGATTTGATCTCCATCATGGCCGCTAACTCACAACAATTTGGATTCAGTCAGGATACATCTCCAATAAGGGTGAATGAGGTAAGTATATCTTCCCTTGGAAATCAAATATCCAATCTAACTTCTATTGTTCAACAGTTAGCTGTGGGAAATATGCAACAAATGAAAGCTTGTGGAATTTGTGCTACCATCAGTCATCCAACTGACATGTGCCCTACACTTCGAGATGATTCCTATGAGCATGCCAATGTAGCTGGAGGATTTCAAGGCCCACCACAAAGGAAATATGATCCCTATTCAAATACCTACAACCCAGGATGGAGGGATCATCCCAATTTCAGCTATGGAGCAAGACCACCATTCCAACACTTTCAGCCTAGACCATCTACTCCACCACCACAATAAACATCCATAAGTTCAAGTATGTCTCTAGAAGAAATTGTTAAATCACTTGCAACTAACATGCAACAATTTCAACAGGAGACAAGAACAAGCATGCAACAGTTTCAACAGGAGACAAGAACAAGCATTCAGCAACTGGAGAATCAAATGAGTCAACTAGCATCTTCCATTTGCGTAAGCAATCTTTATTACATCAAAATCAACCCCAGAAAATTCCTTCAAAATTCGTCCTTTTCACACAAAATCCCAAGAAAAACGACTTAAAAACTAGTGAGAAAGGCGCAAAGAACAACAAGCAAATGGGTTTGTTGATGGTGACAATTCAAAGAAAGACCAATGGAGCCTACTTAATTTAAATGGGGTAAGATTTTGGACCTAGATACGGATAATATATTCACCATTGGAATGATAGGAGTATTGACTTGGGTGAGTGTTCAAGTGTTGTGACAATTGCTGGTAATTTCGTCAGCCATCTTTGTTGCCACTTTGAAATATTCTTTTATTGCGGCCCTTCTCGTCTTCATTCTCATTACTCTTCTTTGATTCATACAACTCTGTAATGTATAATTGGCTTTTGTGAGTGCCCAATGTTTGAAATTGTGGACGTTATTATTGTTGGTCACCAAGTGTTTGATAAATTGCCTGACCAACACAATTTCTGACCAACTTGATTATTTTTATTTTTTAACTTGCACAAGATACATAGCAAATGTTTGCAGTCAATTATTTATAGTTGCATTATAAATTTGATAGTGGGAAAACATATCCTTTTGACTACTTGGATCGAGGATTCACAAATCACATACATGCTTCTTGTTCACCGATAACAATGGGTTTATACTTTTTAAAATTTTCAGGTTCATATTTTTTTAACGGATCAAATTGCAAATAATGGGTTTATAGTTTTTTAAATTTTCAGGTTTGATGGCATCATCAAGATGACATCACAGGCCTGACCTGCCAATCCGACCGGTTTAATCGGTCGACCCGGGACCTAGCCACGTTGTCGGGTGACACCCTGGGTTAGGTATTAAAACATTGGTTATTAGGATTATTTGATAACTTACAAGTCTCTGTGGGACGAACGTAGCAATTTGTGCACTTGCGAGTATAATTTTCATTCAAAACTTTTGTATGCACACTTAACCTAGCCCTAATCCACATAGGAATAAGATTAACCTTATTTCAAAGTGGACTAGGTTTAATAGGTATTTTATTATTAATATATAATATTGCTAATTCCATTCCAAGAAGGAATAGACTTAGGTGACAACCTCAAAATTAAGTGAAATTTACATTCACTCAATTACATAGCAAAATTACCAAAATACCCTTCATAACCTAAAAGACCAAAATATTCCTTTCACTGAAAAACCTTAAACCACCTTCTTGACTTAGTGATTAATGAGATCTAAATTGTCATCTCCAATTCCTTAAATTATGCCACAACATAATTCTAGGAACATGACAATCCACTACATAAACCTTAAAGCATCAAAACTTTGGAATTTAACCTTCTTATATGAGTGATTCGTAGGCTTCCTACCATGTTGGCACTGAATAAAATCATGATTGACCACCAACCAATTATCTTTCTATATAGAGACCAAGATTGACCTCTAGTAAGGCATCATGACCACTCAACATATAAAGATTCAGGGAAAACTATTACTTGTCAACAATATGGTTATTGTACAATTCAATCATTTCATCATCCGTTATCTCATATAGGCTAAGGCACATAAATAGTGTCATCCTCAGATTTGATAATTGATATATTAGTGTTTGGATATCAAACAAATGACAAAACTAAATTTGCTATAGTTGAAACAAACTACCTTCCCATCCTTACTGACGCCACCCTTAAGCTTCAAAGCATCTTTGGGCTTAGGCTTGGGTTTGGGTTTGGCCTTAGCCTTACCTTTACCTTTATCTTTGTCCTTCTCCTTACTAGTGCCAACATCAACTAGCAACACTGGTTTCAACTTCTTGATATCCTGCTCTATTGTCTTGAACATTGTTAGGAGCTCAGCAAGGGTTCATATTGAAATTTATTATGAATTACAAATATGAATCAGGTAAGGACTGCAAAATTAAATCGATTTGCAACTTAACGTCTAAACCAAAGCCCAAAGTGTAAAACCGCTCTATATACCCAATCAACTTGAGAACGTGACGGCCAACTGAGGCACCCTCTGCCATTCAACACCCAACCAATTGTTTAGACACCTCATATCTCTCATGTCGAGCTTGTTCTTGATCAAGCTTCTTGAGGTGAAAAATAATTGTAACAGCATCCATCTTCTCTTGTTGCTTTTGCAATTCAGGTGTCATTGATGCTAATATAGTACACTGAGCAATGTTAGCATCATCAAAATACTTTTGATAAGTTTGTTTCTGTTCTTCAGTGGTATCAGAATCAAGTATAGCTAGGTATGGCTGATCGATGGTACATAATTTCTTTTTAGACATAAGTACAATCCGAAGATTTTGATACCAGTATGTGAAATGTGTACCATAAAGCCCGTTCTTTTTTTCGATTATCGATCACAATGATAGGTTGTTATTGCTCATTTTAAGATTCTACAGGTGCAGAATAAACAAAGTTATTATCATGCTTATAATTATTTAATTAGGTCTTTAATTAAATAAATGCTCCTACTATTTTACTCAAGCTAATAGTGGGGCTATTAGCTTGAGTAGGGCTATTATAGTGTTGAATGACCCTACCGAGAAGTAGTGACAAATCTCACATGTCAAGATTGTTTGATAACAACATGGTGCAACACATGGGTACTTGTTGTAAACAAGTTCACTGGACATGACCCACCAAAGGATTCCATGTTGATGGTAACCCCAATGTCTATGGAATAAATTCTCTAATGGATAGTGATTCATGTGATCCTTAGACTTGAGATCATTGGAGCGCCTTGTGTACCCCAATGATTTAAGGCTCTAATAATTGCACAAAACTTCTTATCATAAGTGTTATACCTCCTCCTAGAATCATTGAGCTTCTCACTAAAATATGCTAATGGCCATTTATCTTGAGTAAAGACTACCCTAATTCCGACTCCACTAGCATCACACTCCACTTCAAACACCTTAGTGAAATCGGGTAGAGCTAGAATGGATGCTTCACAAAGCTTCTTCTTAATCACTTCAAAAGCACCTTTTGCCTCCTTTGTCCACTCAAAATTCTCCTTCTTTAAACATTCGGTGATGGGTGACATAAGGGTACTAAAGTTGGGCACAAATCTCCTATAAAATGAGGCTAAACCATGAAAACTCCTTACTTCACTAATGGTTTTAGGTTTAGGCCAACTCCTAATTACATCTACCTTCGACTAAAAATCAGCTCATGCTATGGCAATATAAAACATCACTGCGGTAATCACACTTATGCGTGTGCGTGATTGAAAATTAACGCACGCCATGGCGATATAAACCATCGCCACAGTGATCGCACATGTGCATGCATGCTAAACGATAATCAGTGCACGCCGTAGCGATATAAACCATCATCACGGCGAGCGTACATAAGCCTTAGACCTATGGTGAATGTTTTAAAGTATTTTTGGGTATGTATGATTGTAAATTTTAAATAGGGCCTATGTGCCTTGCCTTTCTCTCCCTTCTCGATGTACATTCTCTTCGCATCTCATTACCCTTGAATGTAACTCAAGGTTTCTAAATTTATTGATGTAAAATTAGTTTAGTATTAATTTCACTATAAATTTAGTATGATGTATTTTGTAATGTACTTGAAGATGGAGCAAAGAAGAAGTAATCATACTTGAAGACTCAAGATATTTTTTTACAGGATCCCTAGGCGACCCACCGATTCCTCTAGGCTTGAGGAAATCAGTTTTAGCTGGGCCATGTACCAGCACGTTTATATTTTACTTAGAATGCATACTAAGGTTGAATGTTTAAGAACATGCCAAACGATGTCATTCTAACAAAGATAATAAATTGGTAAGACATAAAATAAAAACCCCTCAAATAAAGGATATTAAGTCATTGAAACGCCTTTCATCACCATGTCTTTAATCAAACCACTGTTTGTTGGAACCTTGTTCGCCAAAGCGAAGGGTACACTTCTACCAATGGGAGGTTAAAGCTCACTGGAGTTTTCCTTAATGGTGATGGGTCGACTTAAAATGACATGTTTTGCTTGTTTGCCAAAGTGAAGTTTGATAAGCACGTCATAGGAATAGTAGAGAAGTACACTTGTTGTGTATATGTGGCGACATGTAGTGTTCACTCTACTAATACTGAGAATCATACTTAAGGACGATGACTTCGGCCATTGGATTGTGTGATTGGCTTGTTGGCTTGCTTCACATTTGAGGTTGGTAGTAGGAGTTATCAACTGGTGTGGATTAAGTTTGTTAGCCTATCTAATCAACCCATTTTGGCTTGTTTGCCAAAGCGAAGGTTTGAAATGAGCTAGATGGGATCTCGGTCAGCTTTCCTGAGTTAATAGTGAGGCCTATTGGCTTGAGGAAAATAATGGGAGCGTTTTTTAATAAAAGACCATATAAAATAATAATAAACATTATAATGACTTTTACTTTTCTGCATTTGTAGATTCACTAAAATGAAAAATATGAACCTGCGACTAATAATCGAGAAAGAAAACAGGCTGGATGGATCTAATTTCTCGGACTGGTATTGAAATCTTTGGATTGTACTAAAGTCCAAAAAGAAATTGTATATCCTTGACAAGCATTATATGGCTGAGCCTAATCTTGATGCCACTCAGGAAGTAAAGGATACCTACTAAAAGTTCCTTGATGATGCCGATGTTGTTTAGTGTCTTATGTTAGCAACGATGACACCTGAGCTGCAAAAGCAACATAAAAATATGGACGTTGCTACTATAATTCTGCACCTCAAGGAGCTTTTCGAAGGAAATGCTTGAGATGAGAGATATAAGGTGTCTAGTGCACTGTATAAGAGCTGCATGACTGAGGGAGCCCAAGTTGGTCTTCATGTGTTCAGAATGATTGAGATCATGGAGAGGCTTGAGACTTTGGGGTTTCGGTTGGATGCAAACTTACAAGTGGATTTAATTTTGTAGTTTCTACCTGACTCTTTTTCACCATGCATAATAAACTTCAATATAAACATGATGGTGAAATCCCTGTCCGAGCTTCTAAACATGCTGAGGACTATAGACAGGACATAAAAAGGTCCTAGCCTGTTTTACTAGTGGCTGCTGTTAGAGTAGGTACTCTAGAGCTAATCAATTATTATAGAATTGACTCTCTGAAATAATGTTTATTAATCAATAAAAGGCAGTTTTCTTCTATATCATGTAAATCATAATTGTGTGTATTGATATATGTCCTTAGGATGGTAGAACCGTGGCAAAGGTATCAAGTGTTTCAAATCTTGATAGTGAGAACCTTGTGATCACATATGGTGGCCATTCTAGAAATGTCTGTAGCCCTAGTATTATTCTGACCAAGGACACAGATAATACGGTAAAGCTATCATAGTGTTGAATGACCATGTCCAAAGATAGTGACTGATCCCACTTGTCAAGATTGTTTGCCGACAACCTAGTGTGACACATGGGTGCTTGCTATAGGCACGTTCACTGGACAGACCCACCAGATGATTCTATATAGATGGCAACCTTAGTATCTATGGAATAAATCCTCTAATGAATGGTGGTGCATGTGATCCTTAGACTTGAGATCACCAGAGCTCCTTGTGCACGAGAAGTGTATCGAGACTATGGTGGATCAACAAAGGATTCATCACTCCCGGGTATGGGAGAACTTATCTCACGTTGTAATTCAGTGAATGGCAATGACACTAAAACTATGGCCATAGTGGGATTGAGTTGTTGCTCAATCCAATTTATTATTTCGTTCATTGGTCTAGTAACTGAATACAAAGATATTGAAGATAACTGAGGTTGACACTATTTCTGTACCTCGGCCTCGATGAGATAACAAATGATGAAAGAATCGATTTGCATGGTAACCATATCGTTGATTGGCAAGCTATTTCGCTGAATTTGAATTTATCGAGTGGCCATGATGTCTTACTAGAGGCCAATCTTGGTCTGTGTTTAGTGAGACTATTGATTGGTGTCAATCGCAAGACTACTCACTGTCGATATGATGAGGAGCCTTTGGGTCACACACATAGAAGACATAGTAAGGATGAATTGGTGAGAAAGGGTATTTTCGCATTTGTGATGAAAGGGTATTTTTGTCATTTATGATGGAAAGGATATTTTTATCTTTTGAGATGAAAGGGTATTTTGGTAATCTCACAGTGCAATTAAATTTGCTGAGGTCGTTGCCTATATTTAATTTCATATTTAAATTAAAATTAGTGAGATTATGTATTTAAATATATTCATATATTTAAATATAATATATATTATTTAATATTAATATTTGATGATATTAATATTAGTGAAGATAATATATATATGTATTTAAATATATTCATCTATTGAAATATTATATATATATTATTTAATATTAATATTTGATGATATTAATATTAGTGAAGATAATATATATGAAATATGAAAGTCATATTTGAATTTAAATATATATTCGATATTAATATTTGATGATATTAATAAAGATAATATATGAATATGAAAATCATATTTGAATTTGAATAAGATGCCATGTTGATTATTACTTTGTTTGGTAATGAGGATTTACTATTCTAGTCGTGGAATAAATTTATTCCTAACTAAATTAGGGTTTTAATTTTTGTTGCATATAAAAGGAAACTTAAAATTAAAATAAAATGAGAGAACACATTAATTAAATCCAAGCCACTCACCTCACTCTCTCTCACATTTTTTTTACTTGGTGGAGAAGAAATTCTACATCCTTTTTGCTTGTGTGTCTTGCTAGCACTTGAGACCGCAAGTCGATTGCCATCCTGTCTTTGTGTGGATACCGAGAGTTCACTCTTATATTAGAATAGGAGAGATTCGTATCGATTGAAGGAGCCTCCAAACGCTGGTATGAAATCTGAAAATTTTATATTCAATATTATTTCATATGTAAATAACGTAAATCAAGTATAAGGTTCTTAGGTTCAATGTTGTTGTTGGGGATTTTATTTTTAATTTCTGCTATGCAAATCCCATCAGTGACTAACAGCTGCCAGTAAAGGAAAAGGTAAGGACAAGGGAAAGACAAGATGCTCTCAAGCTTGAGGGTGGTGTTGGGAAAGGTAGGAAGGTAGTCTACTTCTATTGTGGCAAGCCTAGCCACTAGAGGAAACACTACAAGACTTTTCTCGCAAACAAGAAGAAGTCAGACGCTTCGACTTCAAGTATATACATGATTGAGATTAACTTCTCTCCTTCAACATCTTGGGTCACTGACACAAGATGTGGTACTCACATTTGCACTAATGTGCAAGGACTAAGGTAGAGTAGATCGCTCGCCAAGGGAGAAGTGGACCTACGAGTTAGAAATGGAGAACATGTGGTTGCATTGGCTATAGGGACTTATTGTTTATTTTTGCCTATGGGCTTATCTTTGGAACTTCGTGATTGTTATTACATACCTTCTATTTCTAGAAATATTATTTCAATATCCGTTTTGGATAATATAGGATATCATCTTGAGATTTCTAATGGATTATTGTCCTTTAGTTTGAATGATATTCTATTTAGAATTGCAAGGTTATATGTTCTTGATTTAACAATAAAGATATTCTCAATGTTGAAACCAAGAGAGCTAAACATAGCGATCGAAACCAAAGCATTGTAGATTGGGTCATGTTAATCAGACTTGCATTGCAAAACTTCAAATGGATGGAGTTTTGGACCTTTTTGACTTCCAGTCATTTGAGGTATGCGAGTCATGCCTATTAGGCAAATTGCCTTTCATAGGACAAAGTGAAAGGGCTATTAAACCGTTAGGCATCATCCATAGTGATGTATGTGGTCCACTAATGTTGAAGCCAGAGGTGGATATTCATACTTCATCACATTTACTGATGATTTCAGTAGATATGGTTATGTCTATCTTATGAGACATAAATCTGAAACCTTTGATAAATTCAAAGAATTCAAGAATGAAGTACAGAATATGTTGGGCAAAAGGATTAAAGCTCTTTTGTCAGATTGAAGAGGTGAATACTTAAGCTCAGGGTTTTCTGAATACCTAAAGGAATATAGGATAGCATCACAATTCACCCATGCGTACACACTCCAACACAATGAAGTGTCTGAGAGAAGGAACATAACCTTACTTGATATGGTCCATTATGTAACAACTTCTTTCTACTATCATATTCATAAAATATATTAATAAAAAGACAAGTATACTTATCAAAATAATTAGGCCCAAAAATTTTCTTACTTAATATATACATTCTTTACATAATATATACATTCTTTACGTAGTACAGTATCATTTGTACAAAAAGACTCTCAAAAATAGTGGACAGTGCAGCCAAGTCTCCTCGCTTGCCGACGTCCATCCGACCACGTCCTCACCTATGTCCTGTAAAACATAGAAAACAACGGGGTGAGCACAAAGATGCTCAATAAGTAAATCCTCTACTCCATAGTCCCCGTGTATTACTCTTCAATTCTTTTCTTACTCTTGTCACTTTCTCTTATTTAATCTCTCTTGTTCTTTCTCTACTTCTAGCTCTCACTATTCTTTTCTTTCTTTCTATTCTCATCACCCATGGAGAATATAATAACAACATGCATGGATGAGGTGCATATGCACTAAAGCATAACAATACATTTTCTCTCTTTTCTTTTCTTTCTATTCTTTTCTTATTCTTATTCTTTCTTATTCTTATTCTTTGCCGATCGGTCTTGGTTGATGCATGGATTCGGAACCCTTAGCTATGTGAGTGTACTCTCTCTCTCGTATATAGCCCTCACCCGTATGTATTCTCATGGCCATACGAATTCTTTTTCTTATTCTCATTTCGCTCTCTCATGGCGGAAACCACTCTCTCATGGTGGAGACCGCTCTCTCATGACGTTGGATAATTTCTACACTCACGGGCTCCCCGTCACACAACCTATTCTATTTTCTCTTCTTTAGCACTTATTATTCATTTTATTCTCTAGTGCTAACTCTTTCTTTCTCTTTATTCTAAGAGAATTAGTTCTTTTCTTTATCTCTATTCTTAGAGTGTTTCTTTCTCATTTCTCATATTTCTTTCTTTGGTGATTACTCAAATAAACATATGCATATGGATGGCTCATGCCTAGAATCTTTCTTATATGCATTCATGAAATGCAAATATGCTATGTTGCATAAAGTAAGGTTCTCTACTTCTACTCATGTTTCTCTTAGGCATTTCATCAAATAATATGTGTGCATACATAAACTCTATTCTAACTTTAATTCTACTTCCTTCTTAACCATCCAAAATTGGAGTTCAACTCCTTTAAATCATCACACATCCTGCATAGAAAACACACTTCAAATATTTCTCTCAATTTCTTCTAATTCTATCCATACTTCTACCAAATTTTATCAACACAATCCACCCTTCTCATGGTGGAAATCTCTTCATAAATCAACATTGAACTCATTCATAACTTCATCAATTCATTTCAAACATAAAAATCCAAGCATTAATCATATATAAATCTCTACACATCATTCAATTATGCAAGTCACAACTTAGTGGATTTACTTACCTTATACTCAAGTAGAATCCGCTTAAGCTCTCTACTCTTGATGGCTTGATACTTTCTCTTAAACCTTAAACACAAACTCAATAAGGATCCTACTCAAGCTCTCCACTCCTGATGGCTTGATACTTTCTCTTAAACCTTAAACACAAACTCAATAAGGATCCTACTCTTACACCAATAAAATTCACATCTAGAGTAAGGATTCTTACCTTTAAGTGCTTAGGATCAACTTGTATCAATTTCTAGTCAAAAGCCCTCCAAAAATCCTTGGAAAGTTGAATGAAAGTTTGAGAGAATTGAAGGATGAAAGAGGTGGTGGAAAGGAAGGAATGAAAAGGTTTCTAAAGTTAAACCCTTAATATCTCATATTTTCTCCACTCTTTCCTATTTTACCCTTACTCCTTCTTAGAAATTCCATCTTTGCCCTTGAATTCTTTGCAAAAACACCCCCATTCAAACTATTCTCCATGCAATTTCCTTGCATTACACTCCCCACTTTTCCTGCTAATTAGGGGTAGAATGGTCATTGTGCCCCAAAAGGAAGAATTCTCTAGAAACTCAAGGGAAATTTCAGCCGAGTCTTCACTGCGGCAAAAACTTACAATAGCTACATGGAAGTTGTAGCACTACATCGCCACGGCGAAGCTTCTTCTTCGCCCCGACGAAGCCTGTAACATCAAGATTTTGCCAAGTCTTACAATTTTCAGGGCAACCACTCAACCAAACCAATACACCCATTCAACCAAGGGCCAACCAACCAATATTAATAACATACAAACTCAAATGAGGATAAATCAATAAACATTCAAGCCATTCATCAAATCTTAACTACGTACCTCAAGTGGGGCGTTACACATTATGAGTATTAGTGATCTACATGCATCATTCTGGGGTTATTCCCTAGAGACTACGACTCACGTACTGAACCGAGTACTGTCGAAGTTTGTAGATAAGACTTCATATGAACTATGGAGTGGACGAAAACCCAACTTGTCTTATCTAAGGATTCAAGGTTGTGAGGCTTATGTCAAGAAATTGACTTCAAACAAGCTGAGCTTGAAATCTTACAAATGTATATTTGTGGGGTATCCTAATGAGATCAAAGGATATTATTTCTACCATCCAAAAGAATGCAAAATTTTTATCGCTTGTACTGGTGTCTTCTTAGAAAGGGAATCTTTTCTAAAAAGTGCTAGTGGGAAAAAAGTAGATCTCGATGAAGTTCTAAAACCACAAGATACATTGGACGAAGGATGGGAAGATGTGCCATAAAGAGTTGTTGAACATCGTGAAGAGATCACTCCACAATCTGTGGATCAAAATGAATCACCTCAAGTAGCACAAAAGCTATGTAGATCTGGGAGAGTACGTCATGAGCTTGAGAGATATGGTTATCTCTTGATTCAACATGGTGATGTACTGGTCTACCAAGACAATGAACCCAGAACCTACGAAGACGCTATATTAGATCTAGATTTCGTTAAATGGCTTGAAGCCATGAAATCTGAGATGGACTCCATGTACCAAAACCAAGTATAGTCTCTGGTGGATCCACCTGAAGGGATAAAACCCATAAGGTGTAAATGAAGAAGACTGACATAGACAGCAAGATGCATGCATATAAGGCACAACTAGTTGCCAAAGGCTTCAAACAAATTCATGGTATTAACTATGAAGAAACCTTTTCGCCGATTGCCATGATAAAATCCATCCGGATTATGCTTGCGATTGATGCATATCATGACCATGAAATTTGGCAAATGGATGTCAAAATAGCTTTTCTGAACGGAAACCTCGAAGAGGATGTGTATATGACACAACACGATGGTTTCATTCTTGATAGACAAGCTGATAAGTTATGCAAGCTGTAGAGGTCCATTTATGGACTCAAGCAAGCTTCAAAGAGTTGGGCTATTCATTTTGATGAAGCCGTAAAAGAATTCGATTTTATCAAGAATGAAGATGAGCCTTATGTTTACAAGAAAGTAAGTGGGAGCGTAGTGGCATTCCTGGTGTTGTATGTCGATGACATACTTCTAATTACGAATGACATACCGAACTTGCAGTCGGCAAAGACTTGGCTGTCTAAGTGCTTTTCCATGAAGGACTTAGAAGAAACAGCCTACATCCTCGGAATCAAGATCTATCATGATAGATCACATAGGTTGCTTGGCCTAACTCAGAGTACATACATTGACAAGGTACTAAAGAGATTTAATATGGAAGAATCCAAAAAGAGATTTCTCCCTATGTCACATGGTGTCTATCTCTTTAAGGATATGTGTCCTAAAACACAAGATGAAAGAGATAGGATGAAGAGGATCCCATATGCATAGGCAATTGGATCTATCATGTATGTCATGTTGTGTACTCGGATTGATGTCTCATGTGCATTAAGCACTTATAGTAAATATAAATCAGATCTAGTTGAGCATCATTGGATGGCTGTCAATAACATCCTTAAGTACTTGAAAATGACTAAGGATATGTTCTTGGTTTATGGAGGGGAAGATGAGCTCACTGTAAGAGGATACAGTAATGCTAGTTTCCAAATGGATAAAGATGATTATCGTTCGCAATCCAAGTTTGTATTTTGTCTCAATAGGGGTGCGGTGAGCTAGAAGAGCTCCAAGCAAAGTACTATAGCGGACTCTACAATGGAGGCTTAGTATATTGCATTATCCGATGCGGCCAAGGAGGCAGTCTAGATCAAGAAGTTCATCACCAAACTTTGTGTGGTCTCCACGATTGTTGATCCATTGTGACAACAATGGAGCAATAGCTCAAGCAAAGGAGCCACGGTCTCGCCAAAAGTCTAGACACATACTCAAACAATTTCATCTCATCAGAGAAATGGTTGAGAGGAAAGATGTGCAAATCAGTAAAGTGCATACTGATGACAATCTCGCTGATCCACTAAAAAAGCCTGTGTCACAGCAGAAGCATGAAAGGAACTTAAGATCATTTGCTATTAAATACATGAATGATTGACTATAGTGCAAGTGGGAAATTGTTAGAGTAGATGCCCTAAAGCCAATCAATTATTGTAAAATTGACTCTTTGTAATAATGTTCATTGATCAATATAATGCATTTTATTCTATATCATGTAAATCATATTTGTATGTATTGATATATGTCCTTAGGATGGTAGAATCGTGACAAAGGTATTAAGTGTTTCAAATTTTGATAGTGAGAACCCTATGATCACATATGGTAGCCATTTTAGAAATGTCTGTAGCCCTAGTATTATTCTAACCAAGGACGCAGATAATACAGTAGGGCTATCATAGTGTTGAACTGTTGAAAGGTGATGACTGATCTCACTTTTCAAGGTTGTTTGCCGACAACCTGGATAACACATTGGTGCTTGTTGTAGGCAAGTTCACTAGATTGACCCACTAGATGATTTCATATAAATGGTAACCCCAATGTCTATGGAACAAATGCTCTAATGAATGGTGGTGCATGTGATCCTTAGACTTGAGATCACCGGAGTGCCTTATGCACTGATTGATGTAGTTTGACGCTAGCCCAACATAGTTCTATTCAGAGCTATCAATACGGTAATGATTGTCAACATCGAGGAGTGTACCAAGACTATGGTGGATCGACAATGGATTCAACCCTCCCAAGTACGGGAGAAGTTATCTCATTGCGTAATTCAGTAAATGACAATGACACTAAATCTGTGGCCACAGTGGGATTGAGTTGTTGCTTAATCTAATTTATTTATTCCGATCATTAGTCCAATGACTGAATACAAAGATATTGAGAGTAAATGAGGTTGACACTATTTCTGTACCTCATTTTCGATGAGATAACAGATGATGAAAAGATTTGATTGCACGGTAACCATATCGTTGATAGGTAGATATTTTGCTGAATTCGAATCTATCAGGTGTCCATGATGCCTTGCTAGGGGCCAATCTTGGTCTGTGTGTAGTGAGACCATTAATTGGTGTTAATCGCAATACTACTCACTATCGATATGATGAGGAGCCTATGGGTCACACACTTAGAAGATAATTTAAGAATCAATTTGTGCAAGGGGTATTTTCGTCTTTCAAAACAAAAGGATATCTTAGTAATCTCATAGTACAATTAAATTTGATGACGTTGTTGCCTGTATTTAATTAGTGAGATTATATTTAAATATATGTATGCATATATTTAAATAAATTATTATTATTAATTAAATGTTAATATATGTATATTAATTGATTTTAATTGTAGTAATAATTAATTAATATTTAAAATACCAAAACAAGGGTGTTTGGATACAAGGATGGATTAGAGTTGGAGGCTTATGTCTATTCCTTATAGAAATAGGGTTTTAACTCATGCACTATATAAGGGCAAGTTGAGTTAAAAGAATAATTCAATCAATCATTATTCAATTATTCAAAGAAAAGAGGTAGTCACCCTTACCCACTCTCTCCCTCGCGTCCAAGGCATAAGATAGAAGAGAAATTCCTTCTCTTCTTGATTCTTTTGAAAGCCTTTGATTCTTGAAGCCATCCCTTTGTTCTAGCAAAACAAGGGTTAGTTCTTCGGATTGTCTTCGTGTAGATCACCGTTTGTGCGATTCTACGTTGAATCGGTAGCGAAGTAAATTCAAAGACACTTGAAGGAGCCTCCAAACGTGCATAAGATTTCTGATCCTTGAATGGAATGATATTATTTTTGTGTAGAATTTTGATTTGACATGTAAACTATATAATCTATACCCGGATCTTGGCATAAAAGGAATAGATTCATCCTTTTGATTTTTTTTTTTCTGCTGTGTTGGGTAGATCAATTCCTAACACCTTAACCCTACAAGCATAGTTGTTACGCATGAAAACAGTCTCATTGTCATAGGTCTCAAACTCTTGAAATATCTAATTCCTATTAGGACTCATGTGAAAGGAGTAGCCAGAGTCTAATACCCACTCCTTTGCACTTTCAGATGTTGACATAGTAAGAACTTTAGGCTATTCTATTAGGTTTTTGGTTGAGGCTAGGTTGCTTTCAGTGTTTCCTTGTTTTTGTTTTTTAATCCATTCAAATCAATTTTTCTTTAGGTGACCAACTTTTTACAGTAGAAACACTTCCTTGTTTCTATTTTTGGATTGTTATTCCCTTTTTCCTTTTTCTTTTTCCTAGACCCATGATTATACTAGTTGCCTTTTCCAGATTGGCCAAATCTAGCTTTACCTTTTACAAACAAGTTACTACCATTTCCCATTTGGACTTTTAGTTCTAGTTCTCTAGCCTTAAGTCCTGGTATGATCAAGTCTAGACTAGGTACAATACCAGAGTACTGTAATGCATTCTTGACTACTTGGTAGTCATCAGTCAACGAATTTAATAGAAACATCACAAGGCTAGTCTCTCCTAATTCTTGATCTATGCCTTTCAAGATCAAGGTCATTTTCAAGAATTCATCTAAGTTGTCCTCGATTGACTTAGAGCTATCTATTTTATAAAAGAACAAATCACCTTTTAAGAATGCAAGATTAAGTGCAGATTGCAATGCATAAAATGTTTCAAGCTTACCCCATAATGCAAGAGGAGTTTCTAGGCCATGTACCTTCCACAGTATGTTGTCCGAGAGGTTCATCACTATGAGGTTGTATGCTTCCTCATCAATTTCCTCCTTCTTTAGCATTTCTTTTGACCATTTCTTGGCATCTTTTTCTGATGCGATAGCAACATTGTTGTGGGAGAAAAGTGCCTTTATCTTCATCTTCTAGCTATCGAAGTCGATTTTCCTATCGTATTGGGTGATCTCCATTCAAGTAGTAGTAGTCATGGTGTGATGTTTAGAGATGATATTAAGGATTACCCAAATTTAAACCCTAGAAATTGTATTTGATTTCCCAAGATTCAACAAACTCCTAGATCTTCCCAAAAAGATCATCTAATTTCCCTCAAATCTCAAATCTACGAAATCCTATTATGACAAGGAACTACCAAAATTGAGAAATCCCCAAATTTCGACGAACCCTAGATTTCCCGAGAAACTATCAGATCGATTTGAGACTTAGAATCACCCAATCTAAACACCTCTAGCTCTGATACCACTGTTGTGAATAACCCTAAGTATCCATATCACATAATTTAAGATCACACACACAAGAACAAGAATCAACACATCAATTTTATCGTGGTTCAACTAACCAAGATTTGGATAAGCTATATCTACGTTGAGCTCCGAAATTAGAGTGGTTCGTTGCACTAACTTTAACCAAGAACAATAGTTTACAAACACTCACAAATCAATCGATCTACCAATCCCTCAAACCTAAATCAACTCGTAACTTCTAATCTAGAGAAACTCACCCAGGAATCCCTATTCTTGAGAGCAAACACCTTCATAGAATGACTAGAACATAATCCCTCAATCTCACAAGTTACATAGATTCAAATCAAGAAATGTAAAGCCTAGAAGAGGGGCTAATTTTTGTTGAACAAAGAGAGAAGCTTTAATCATTCAATCAGACAACTTCAATGCTTATATACCATTAACTAGAAGTGATAATAACAGTCGATGGATCAAAGTAGGTTAATGGTCAGGATTCACCCAAGCTGAGCTCTCAAACGACAGCGCATAACTAACTCCAAAATGACACCATTTCAAGCCTTCACTTCAACATGAGGCTTGGTTAAATAGATGAATGATTATGGGCCAAGATAACATAGGTTGGTAGCTGTTTTCACTAAACATTTTGACTTCTTGAAAGATGCAGATTGCCAACCAAGATAATGAGTTATTTCTTTTAATGTTTGAAAGTTTTATCACTTTACCAAGTTGATTAAACTTATCTCAAATTGGTTAAACATGTTCATTTGTGCTTGTGGGTTTGTTCATTCATTACCAACATAAACTAAACATCCATGACATAATGTAAAGCACACAAGTCATTTTTACATGGTTCGGCCAACTACCTACATTTATGGGACCTTGTCCAAATGAAGCTAATCCACTATGATAAACATTTATAGTTCAATTACAAAGCCAAAGCTAAGCGTCAGTTGTAAAATACTCCTTGTTATGACAACACTTCAAACTCCACCCTTTGGTTGAACTTCGTTCTACCACAGCTGGCTTTACACCAGGAAACTACCTGGACAATCTTGAGCTCCATTCAAGGTTCAACGCCGAAGATGCACTTCTGCTCCAACAACTTGAAATCCCATGAGGCATCTTCAAGGAAACCCACGTTCCAACAAAAGTCAACAAACAAATGTTAACAATGTATTTTTAAGCTACCAAAGCATATGGAACCTAATTAAAAACAAAGGAAACCTCAAAGGATATTTAGAGAACTATCAGAGGTATATTCGAGCTCAAAATGAAATGCAATATTGAAGACAAATATAAAGAAAACTTGCTCAACAATGCAATAACAACCAACCAACAACTTCTTACATGTGTAGCTATTTTGGGTAAGTTTTCACCTACTTTCTTGGGACCACTCTAAAAAGGTAAACGAGTTTCTAGTACACCATCTAAGCTATTGACATGTGTACATGAATCACTCACACATATCTCAAGTCTAGATAATATCCTAACATCTAATGAAGACACGACATGTGTAATGGAAATCTGGCTGGGCGACTATTATCACACTAGACTTTTATGTGCCCACATGATATACAATGAAAACAAACTAACTAAGTGTGTGCACATCAATATACTTAGTGCCATAACACAGAAGGCTACGAAAATGATTGTGCATTAAACAAAATGATGTCTCAACATCGAAACTTAATGTAGCCACACTAATTCATAAGTTGACAAAAGTACTTACGATGTTAAAATGTTAGAATGTTATTAAATTTCTTGGCTGTAAAACTCAACCATTACCAATTGCTGCAATGACTCTTCAAATTTTGACTGATATGAAGATAATGGCCATGTTGAGTGTTGTTATCTTATTTAATAATGCACCCAATAAAGTGGTTTCCATAACGATTTTATATTATAATGTGAATGCTGATATATGAAGATTAAAGTTTCTTTTAAGATTTGATACAGGATTTTCTGATATATACTTAATTATTTATTTCATTAACACAAATTTTGAGTTGTATCTCTATTCACTATTGAAGATGGGCCTGGTAATTTGACCTTTGTTGTTATCTTATGTAGTCATACTATAAAATTGAAAATGTTTTAATTATTTTTTCTAGATCTTAAACCATTAATTAACATTAATTACTTCCCATAAATATATTCCCACTCTTAACGTTTAGTGAATCTAAAAATAGAGAATCTAGTGGGTGGTCAGTCTATGATTCTGAATACTCTCAGCGTAGCTTTACAATATTGTCTGTTAGGAATTAGAGGGTCCTTTGAAAACCTAATAACAACATGTGATGTTGCTCCTATCATTTTCATCGTACCTCTTTCACATGGAGGAGAATCAAAACAAGTTTAGCCAATTGCTACGTGTCAATCCTTTGCTTTCAGAATATGCTAAACAGATTCGCCTTCCTTTATTTCACTTTATAGAATTCTCCATGCATGGACACCTAATTGTACTTACTTCTCTACCTATTATTTAACTATTACGTGTAAGAAATTAAGGCATAGATGGTTTTCCAGATATTAATTAGAAAGTAAGGAACATGTAATTTATTCATAAAACTAGATGTTACTCGTAATGAAACTGTATTTCTACAACAAATGGAACTTGGGACTTTTATTGAGCTTAATTAACTTGAAAATGCATTATAAATAAATAGTATTTNTTCCATAACGATTTTATATTATAATGTGAATGCTGATATATGAAGATTAAAGTTTCTTTTAAGATTTGATACAGGATTTTCTGATATATACTTAATTATTTATTTCATTAACACAAATTTTGAGTTGTATCTCTATTCACTATTGAAGATGGGCCTGGTAATTTGACCTTTGTTGTTATCTTATGTAGTCATACTATAAAATTGAAAATGTTTTAATTATTTTTTCTAGATCTTAAACCATTAATTAACATTAATTACTTCCCATAAATATATTCCCACTCTTAACGTTTAGTGAATCTAAAAATAGAGAATCTAGTGGGTGGTCAGTCTATGATTCTGAATACTCTCAGCGTAGCTTTACAATATTGTCTGTTAGGAATTAGAGGGTCCTTTGAAAACCTAATAACAACATGTGATGTTGCTCCTATCATTTTCATCGTACCTCTTTCACATGGAGGAGAATCAAAACAAGTTTAGCCAATTGCTACGTGTCAATCCTTTGCTTTCAGAATATGCTAAACAGATTCGCCTTCCTTTATTTCACTTTATAGAATTCTCCATGCATGGACACCTAATTGTACTTACTTCTCTACCTATTATTTAACTATTACGTGTAAGAAATTAAGGCATAGATGGTTTTCCAGATATTAATTAGAAAGCAAGGAATATGTAATTTATTCATAAAACTAGATGTTACTCGTAATGAAACTGTATTTCTACAACAAATGGAACTTGGGACTTTTATTGAGCTTAATTAACTTGAAAATGCATTATAAATAAATAGTATTTATGTAGTGCACGAATTTAGCTCTGAATAGCAGAGCATCCCATCACCCAAATGGCCTCCACTATATTAAAGTAAAACCAAAAGAAAATAATGAGATTTTGTCTTCTAACTAAATTAAACCTTAATTATTGGCATGATCTCACACATCAAAATGTTTTCTTCCTCTACTCTAAGCTTCATTCCAAGGCTAGGCATATTCCTTAATACACCACAATATTATATAAAACATGACAGTCCTAACCTAGGATTCATTTTTCATTTCAATAATATTTTCATGAATAAACAAAGAGATGGCATTTATTAATGGACCAATCTATTGTAAAGCAAAATTTTGACGTAAATTTGTGACACAAATTCATGACCATTGATCATGATAATCCAATGGTTTAAAAATTGTGTAGTTGACATTAAAAATCAACTAAGTCTAACTTATTATCCAAATCTGTTGGATTACATTAAATTAATGACTATGAATTTGTTTCATTAATCAGTGTAAAAAATTATTAATAGAAAGAACCTATAAAAAATAAAATAAAATGCATTAAATTTAATATATTAAAAAATCCCCAAAAAATATTCGTAAGTAAAGAAACATAGTATATTTAATGTATTTTGTAAAATAACAAAATTTAGATTCACTCTCAACCACAATAAAATTCTTTAATCTAAAGACTCAAAAATTATGTATAAAAAGTGGGGTTCTTCCCCCACCTCGGTCTTGAATTCGAGTTGTATTAAGAGGTGACCAATTACCATCCATTAAAAAAAAAAAAAAAAAATGGTAGGGTTATTCATTCCACCAATCTTGAATTCAAGTTATACTAAGGAGTGACCAATTATCATACTTAAAAAAATAAAAATAAAAAGTGGGGTTCTCGATGTTAACTCTTTATCTATATATATTTCAATAGTGAATTCAACACAGCCAAGTGGAGCAATTGTGATTCACAAGTAAATATTTATGTAGTGCACGAATTTGGCTCTGAATAACAAAGCACATAAAGATAAAGTTTCATGCTGTTAGAGAAGCCAAGCAGAACAAAGAAGTTAAGCTCGTTCATTACAGGACCGAAGAGCAAGTCGTTGATGTCTTGACAAAAGCTCTAAACAAATCCAAGTTTGAAGAATTGAGACTTAAACTTGGTGTACTTCCAGCAAAGATATCAAAAAGGAGTGTTAATGCAAGTGATATCTTGCTGGAAGCATGTTAATATGATCTGAATGCTTGCGCAATCTAAATGCTTGCTACTTGAAGTGTGCAAACTAGGATGGAAGTGAGCTATAGATAGTTGTGTTCATATGCGACTTGGAAGTGATGCAAGCTGGAAAGCAGGCGATCTAAAGTGCATGTGATCTGATGCAGTATACAACCTAAAAGAGGTTGATGTTCAGAGCCGATCTAGAAGTTGTTGTGTTAGAGTTTGGTTAACTACATTGAGTAGTTTAGCAAATTTTTAAGGATGTACTATCTGGCATATTTTGCATTAGTTGAGATTACGTGGCTTTATTATAATGTTTTAGAAAAATCTATGCAAATTAGGTATGTAATTAATTCTCTGCAAGAGTTATTATTAGTGATGTAAATGATGATGTCAAGTGTCTGTATATAAACTTTGTTTAAGCTAATGAAATAGAGACAAACAATTCCAGCAAAACTTGTCTTTGAAAAAAACTTCCGTTTTCTTTCCTTTGTATTCCCTAGCTTGAAAAACCAACACATAGTCATTGGAGCCCTTATCCGGTAGGTAATTTCAGGGTCCCAAAGATTAGTTGATGTGTGCATAAACTGGGTCGGATACCCCTTATCATTAAAAATAAAAAATAAAAAATAAGATTACCATTTAACTGTTCCTAATAAAATGTCGGTGCAAAGGGTTAAAGTTTCTACTTGTTGATTTGCTTTGATTTATATGTCCTTTTCCAGCCTCTTTACTTGACACCATCACTTGTAGGGAGGCAAAATTCCATACGGCTCCGAAGTCAATTCCGTGTACAAGAAAACATAACCCTGCACATTAACAGTGTTTAAATTCAAATTGTAGTATATATGAATATGATTTTTATATAGCTTTGGGCTCAACAATCAATGACTGGAGAAACTTATTCCCAATCTTCGTACATGCAGCCTGGCAAATTAATAGATTAGCACAATGATTAATTGCCTATTCGGCTATTTCTTTATCTCTTTCATGTTTCCAAGTTTGAAAAATGGACAAATCTACTTTACATGAATCACACATGGTCATGAAGCATTTATATTACATGCAGTAAAACTTTTGACAGAAAAACGGTGATCTATGATTAGAATTATGTGAAAACATAAAATGGTTGTTATATCCCATCTTATGTTTTGTAACTATGATTAGATTAAAATTAGGATTTGTTATGCCTGGGGAAATAAGGGTTGACGTGGGAAAGTCACGTGAAGAGTGACCTGCTCCCGTCAGGGCAACACGCACACATCAGACCTGCTACATGATATGGGGCTCACACGCGTCCCTTTCCCCTGCAATAAATCATGCGAAATCAGCTTGGGAAGAGAGCAATGGGACATAAAGCCGGATTATATCCTGACAATCACACCAACCCATGGATTTAATGATAATTACACGCTTCAGCTTGGTATAAAATGAGGAAGACCCCTTCATTAAGGGGATTCGGCCGTTTTTACAAGGACTCTCTCTCTCTCTCTCTCTCTCTCTCTCTCTCTCTCTCTCTCTCTCTCTCTCCTGTAAACACATTTACTTTTCATAATTCCTCTGTAAGTCAGTCCGCTTGGCGACCTGACCCACACTAATATCAATACAAATCAGTGGATGTAGGACTTGCTACCTTAGCATCCGAACCACTTTAAAAGCTTTCTCTGCATTTATTTCACTTCGAATATTCATTATCACGTGTTAATCCACCAATCAGTAGTACGCACGTGATAATTAGTTGGTGTCAAAAACGAGCATCAACAGTTTGGTGCTAGAAGGAGGGCCTGATTTAGTGTCTACCCTTCATCAGGAGAATCTTTGACCTACTGGTCCTACAACAGCAGACGACCCGCCAATCTGAGCCAGGGCAAGCTAATCAGCGTACTGAAGAAGTTCCAGTTTCGCAAAATGCTGCGGGGGATGTCCCGGCAGCTCCACAACTCGACCCTGCCATCAGAAACTACCTGGAGAGGTTCAACAATACTCTCCAGATGGTCAACCAAAGGTTAGACCGTTTGGACCAAGGCATGTCATCTAACACAGCTAGGGCGGTGCAACCGCCAAAGATGCCTGCAGGTCGCGCGAAAGCGCGGCAAAGGGCAATAGCCCGTGCCGCGAGCACTGCAGCGCGTAGGCGCAAGGGTAAGCAAGTGGCAAAAAGTAAGCCTACGAGCTCCCAAGGACCAGCGAACTCAAAAGGTGCCTCGAGCAGGGTATCGGCAAAGCTGAGACTCGGCGAAAGAGTGGATCCCGAGCCGTCCCATGCCACGTCGCAGGCAAACCCAAGCAAGAATAGTGGACGCGATGATTCTTATCACCACCAGCAGAACGACCCCGATCGTTCTCAAGCGGGTGGCTCCCACACCTCGCGAGGAGGTTCGTACCACCGCGAGGATCGTGAAAATGCCCCGCACAATCCACCACCTTCACGCGCCTCTAGTCAGCGTGTGTCGAGTGCGGTCGAAAATGCCGGCCGAGGCGAGGAGGAATCCGACCTCTGGACCTTCCTGAACCGCAATCGAGAAGGCCGGACTCGCACGGGTGAAAGCAATCCCCAATTGGCTCCGTTACCACAAATAGAAGAGCTGCAGCGAGCTCTGGACAGGTTACGGGAGCAGCAAAACGAACAGGCGCAGGTCGCCTCTGCATCCCCTTTCTCTCCCGAAGTGCTAGCTGCTCCCCTTCCACCAGGGTTTAGAATGCCAGATATGCGGCCGTTTGATGGGAACTATGACCCTCAGGATCATTTATATGAGTTCAACGACCTGATGGAGCTCCACCAGGTTTCGGACCTTGCCAAATGCCGTTGTTTGGCCGTAACGCTGACTTCTCACGCCAAGCGGTGGTTAAGGTCGCTCCCGGCGGGATCTATCAGTTCGTGGCCTCAGATGAGCACGACGTTCCTGCGGCATTTCCAAGCCAATCGAAAGTTTTCGATGCCTTTGAGCTACCTCAGTAACATAAGGCAAGAAAGAGACGAATCCCTGCAGTCTTATATTGACCGCTTCCACAGGGAACTCAACAAGGTGGCTCATGCCCCAGAAGAGTCCATCCGAACTCTTATAATAGCTGGAGTTCGCCCGTAAACCGACCTATGGAAAGAGCTGCAGGCTGAGGACGATATTTCCCTCACCAGATTCTACAATCTGGCAGAAAAGTATCTCCGAATAGAGAATTCATTGGCGGCACTCTGCCGTCGCGATCACGGCACTTCCAGCAGTATGTCAGGTCGGGGAGACAATAGGCGAGCTGATTGCAAGGGAGACATTGACGATCAGCGAAAAGGGAAGAAACCCCGCTACGAGCAGAAAAAGTCCTATGCTCCTGTCCCCCGTCGCGACCGCTACAGGACCCAATACACTCCGCTGAACGTGTCCATATCTACGATCCTCGACAAGTCCGAGGAAACCAGCCTGCTCGGTGAGCCAGAACCCATGAAAACTCCTGCTATGGCCAGAAACAGCAAAAAATACTGCCGTTACCATCGGGATAACGGGCATCACACTGATGAATGTCGGGCCCTAAAGCAGGCTATCGAAGAGCTCATCAAGAAAGGGCACTTCAAGGAGTACGTTGATGACTCCCCAAAAGAAAACCAAGGGGAGCGAAAGAAAAAGCGTCGTGATCGCAGCGGGTACAACAATGTGAACCTAATTTTCGGAGGTCCGCACCTCGCTGGAAACACGCGAGGAGCGCAGGAAAGGTATGCTCGTGAAGCGCATCATGACCCAATCAGAGTAATGAGCACTTCGCAGCGACCTCAAAAAGCCAGGAAGGAGGAACCAATCACCTTCTGCGAGAATGAGGCAGCTCGCTTGCACCATCCTCACGAGGATGCTCTAGTGATCACACCCCTGATAGGGTGTCATAATGTCTGCAGAATGCTTGTAGACAACGGAAGCGCTGTGAACATCCTGTTCAAATCAGCTTTCGATAGAATGAACCTAGTCGAGGCCGACCTGAAGCCAGCCTCGATGCCTCTGTACGGTTTTACGGGGGATCACCTGATCCCCAAAGGGACGATCCAGCTACCAGTCATGCTCGGCGACTACGACGAGGTGACTAGGGTTACTGAATTTCTGGTCGTGGACTGCCCGTCGGCCTTTAATAGAATCTTGGGGCGACCTCTGCTGAGAACCTTCAGGGCGGTCACTTCTATTTATCACCTTAAGATGAAGTTCCCCACTCCATTGGGGATAAGGAAGGTAAGCGGGTCGCAAAGCGCATCTCGCGAATGCTACGTAAAAGCGGTCCAAATGGCCGACAAGGGGAAGGGCATTTCGCGATGTGCGCCCCGCCAGGCTATGACGATCAACCGGATCGAACCACGGCCTGGTCCGGCGGAGGATAACATAGATCCGCGAATTCAGGAAATCCCTCCGAGCGGCCCGGTTGAGGATCTGTCCGAAGTTTCGGTTGATCCAGAAGAGCCGAGCCGAGTGCTAAAGATCGGAAGCTGTCTCAACCCCCAGCTCGCTTCCGAGCTTGTGAGCTTCTTGAAGGAGAATGTTGACGTGTTCGCTTGGTCACACGCAGACATGGTTGGAATCAGCCCAGACATTATTTTCCATTCACTGAATGTCAGCAGTGAAGCCAAGCCAGTTCGCCAAAAAAGGAGGGCGATGGATCCGGAGCGGTACGCCGCACTAAAATTAGAAGTGGAGAACCTTCTCCGAAATGGATCCATTCGCGAGGCTCTCTACCCGACCTGGGTTGCTAACCCGGTCCTGGTAAAGAAGCCAAATGGCAAGTGGCGGACCTGTGTAGACTTCAGCGACCTCAACAAAGCTTGCCCGAAAGACAGCTTCCCCCTGCCAAGAATCGATCAGCTCGTTGATGCCACCTCGGGACACGAGCTGTTAAGTTTCATGGATGCTTACTCGGGATACAATCAGATCCCGATGTATGGACCAGATGAAGAACATACGACCTTCATTATGGATCGGGGGCTATACTGTTACAAAGTCATGCCTTTCAGCCTCAAGAATGCAGGCGCGACCTATCAGAGGTTGGTCAATCGAATGTTCTCCGATCAGATCGGGAGAACAATGGAGGTCTATGTGGACGACATGCTGGTCAAATCCCAGGTCGCCTCAAAGCATATTGCGCACCTTGCTGAGATGTTTGACATACTCCGGCTCTACAGAATGAAGCTGAACCCTCTCAAATGTTCGTTCGGGGTATCGTCAGGAAAGTTCCTGGGATATATGGTCAATCAGCGGGGCATAGAGGTAAACCCCGAAAAGATTCAGGCTCTGCTCGATATGGAAAGCCCGGCCAGCAAGAAACAAGTCATGAGTCTGAACGGGCGAATAGCGACACTTAATCGCTTCATATCAAGGCTAACAGACCGCTGTTTACCATTCTTCAACGTCCTAAAGGCCAATAAGAAATTTGAGTGGACTCCCGAATGCGAGCAGGCATTCCAGAATATAAAAGAACACCTTGGGAAGCCACCTCTCCTCTCTAAGCCTCTTCGACAGGAGACCCTGCTCGTCTACCTGTCCGTGTCTCAGTTCGCGGTCAGTGCAGCTTTAATACGGGAAGAGGAAAAGGCTCAATGGCCAGTATACTATGCAAGTAAGCGTCTATCGGATGTCGAGATGCGATACCCGGAGATGGAGCGACTAGTTTTTGCCCTGCTGGTCGCGTCCAGAAAGCTGCGACCTTACTTCCATGCCCATACGATCAATGTAATGACAAATTACCCCCTCAGGCAGGTCCTCCAGAAACCAGAGGCCTCGGGTAAATTGCTCAAATGGGCCATGGAGTTAAGCCAGTTCGACCTAAAGTATAAGCCCAGGTCGACCATCAAAGGGCAGGCTGTTGCAGACTTCATCTCGGAATTTTCTTATCTCCCAAGCGAGCAACAGCCTAACGAAGTCGGGCAAGAAAGTATTCAGAACCTGTCAACCTAGAACCTCTACGTCGACGAGTCATCAAACAGGAAAAGAGCCGGCGCGGGTCTTCTCCTTGTGAGCCCCGAGGGGGCTCGGATTCACGGTATCCTCCTATTCGGGTTTAAAGCGACCAACAATGAGGCCGAGTACGAAGCCCTGCTCGCTGGGTTGCGACTTGCCAAAGAAATGGGTGCAACCGCGATCAGCATTTACAGCGACTCTATGCTGGTCGTCAACCAAATCCTAGGGGAATACCAAGCCAAGGAAGAGAACATGGTCCGCTACCTAAAAGAGGCTAAGGCCTCTCTGGGGTCTTTTAAGCATTTTGAAATCGCTCAGATCCGCAGAGAGGGCAATTCTATAGCGGATGCCTTGGCAAAGATGGCTTTATCGTTAGATTCTGAGGCTCCTGATAATATTCCTGTTCGCTTCGTCGACACTCCTACTATCAGATCGACCGAGCATGTCTTAAATGTGGCTCAACAGGATTCCTGGATGACTCCCATTGCCCAGTACCTCAAGGATGGGACTTTGCCAAGTGACAAAGTCGAAGCAAGGATTCTGCGAGTAAGGTCTGCTCGTTTCACACTCATCGGGGATCAGCTGTACATGAGAGGATTCAGTACCCCTCTACTCCGATGTGTAACCAGTGAAGAAGCAGACTACATCATAAGGGAAATTCATGAAAGGATCTGCTGTAACCACACAGCAGCTCGATCTCTTGCGAACAAGGTTGTTCGTCAGGGATACTATTGGCCCCGGATCCAAGAAGATGCACATAACTTTGTCAAGAGATGTGACAAGTGCCAGCGGTTCGCGAACATTCCGCGAGCCCCATCTCACGAGCTGATTACTATGTCTAGCCCCTGGCCATTTTCCATGTGGGGGATCGACCTTATCGGCCCCATGCCAGTTGGAAAGGGAGGGGTCAAGTATGCCGTGGTCGCGGTAGACTATTTCACAAAATGGGTTGAAGCCGAGCCGCTAGCCGCGATCACGACCAGAAAGCTAAAAGTTTTTGTTTTCAAGAACATAGTGTGCCTTTACGGAATTCCTCACACCCTTATCTCGGATAATGGTAAGTAATTCGATAATGATGAGTTCAAGCATTTCTTCGACGAGCTGGGCATCCATAAAAATTTTGCCTCATTCGCCAGACCGCAAGCGAATGGCCAAGTTGAAGCAGTCAACAAGACCATCAAGCACACTCTAAAGGCCAAGCTCGGAGCAGCCAAAGGAAATTGGGCTGACGATCTCCCCGAAGTCTTATGGGCGTACAGGACAACTCCAAGAACCTCCACCTCGAAAACCCCTTTTTCGCTAGCCTATGGCTGCGAAGCGATGATCCCTATAGAGGTCGGAACTGGTTCTCTTCGGAGGGACTCGTACAATGAGGTCGAAAACGAAGTTCTTATGAGAGCGAGTTTGGACCTGATCGAAGAGCACTGCAACAAGGCTTCGCTAAGGGTAGCAGCCTACCAGCAGCGAGCAAAAAGGTTCTTCGACTCAAAGGTCAAGTGAAGAGACTTCCAGATCGGAGATCTTGTGCTAAAGGAAGTTCTCCTCGGGACCAGAGAGCCAAGTGCAGGGGTGTTAGGGCCTAACTAGGAAGGTCCGTACCGGATCGACAAAGTAATCAGACCGGGGACTTACCACCTCAAAAGGTTAAACGGCTCCAAAGTACCCCGAGCTTGGAATGCTGAGCACCTCCTGCCATACTATCAGTAATCCCGAACTCAGCTCTCCATTTTTGTTAATTTCTTTCAAGTATTACTTTGTTCGCTCGAAACAGTTCGCATGTTTCCTGTTCGCGTGTAAGAATTTGTAGGCAATTGCTTATGTAAACCACAATTGTAAATTGTACATATATATATGAAAAAGCGAACTACAATTGTAAAGATAGTCTCCGTTCATGTACAAACAAAAAAGTCAAAAGACCTGATTACAATGGGAACGACTCATTACGCTAAGGCTGGTCGGGGGGATCCTTTGATCCAGAACCCCCTGCCTGGTCGGGTCGTTGGACGGCCGCGGCTTCCTGTTCATCCTCCTCGGCCATGATCCGCAAAGTCGCTTGCCAACTCTCCGGGAGGTCGGACATGTCCAGATCTGGGTTTTTTGCTCGCAGGAAGTAAATAGACCCGATTGCCCAGTCTGCGGCCTTTTCTTCCATCTCCTCTGACTGATTCTGCATTTCTGCAGTCAAGGAAGTGATTTTCTCCCGACTCTCCTGGAGTTCGGCCTCAAGAGCTCGCCTTTCTTGTTCGGAGGCCTCACTGTCTTGCTCAGCTCGCTGAGCCCGTTCGAAGGTCGCCCGCATCTCCTGGTCCTTTTCTCCGACCTCCTTGGAGAGCCGGGCGGTTGTCCTTTGAAGTTCTTTAATTTCCTCTACACGTCGATCGAGTTCCGTCTTTTGGAAGTCCACCGTTCGTAAAGCGGCATCCTTTTGGTTCAGATACTTGTTCGCCGCTTCGAACGCTTGTGTTCTTTCCGCTTCGACGGACTCCAAGCTCTGCTTCAGCTTCGCGACCTCCTCCTCTAGGTCACTTGTCCCCTTTGCGTCCCCCAGCCGCGTCTTTTCCATGGCCATCCTCATCGCAAGTAACGCCTGCGAGCAAGATATGAGTTAGAAATAAATCAGAATGAAGTTTCAAGTCCAGCTTGTTTACCCTGCTCTGATGCTGGAACGACCTGGTCAACAGGTCATCGCCCATGTCAGCGAACTCGTCGTATGATTCCGATAGCTCGCACTCGAGCAGGCCATAGACTATCGGCTGCAGGTGCTCGGGCAGACTCCCTAATGAGTCTAGAACTGGTGCGTCCTTCGCCTTGCCGGCAGCGGCCGCCTCGTTCACGAGCTCCTTGCCCGACCTCCTGGATCCCTGGCGCGTCCTCAGAGGCTCCTCTTCGGATTCGGTCTCAGACTCTTCGGCCTGGACCTGTTTCCTCTTCTTGGACCTTTGGACCGGAGCCTTCCGCCTTGGGCGAACAGATGGTGGCTGAGCGACCTGCTCCGTCCTGGTCGCTTCTTGCACAGGACAGGGCTGCGAAGCCGCAGAAGTTCACAGCGACTGTGCCGGAATGGGATGGGCAGCTTCGGCCGCTCTCTCTCTCTCCTCGATCGAAGGAAGACAAATGGTGCTTGGCGGGGTTGCTCGGACTCCTTTAGGGGCATGGTCTCTGCATTTAAGTTCGTTAGTAAGCAAACTTATCCTACGACCAGAAAGGAACCGGTATAACTTACCTTCTGGGGGTTCTAACGACGCCTTGTCGCTGAAAAAATCGTATTTCCGCAAGTTTACGGTTGTCACAAGCTTCCTCGCGTCACGGCTCTCCTCGTCCAGTACTCCGAATGATACAAGCCTGTCTGGGTCGGAGAGTAGCGCCTGCTCGGTCGTTCTATTGACTGCAAAAGAAAACAGGTCGTTATTATGGATCAGGCGAGTAGATAATGAACCCATCGAAAGAAAACCTACTTGGATCTTGAAAACGGCAGTAGCCGTTATAAAAGAAAAAGAAGAACTTTGTCTCGTAGGCCCCCGCATTGCTGGGATAGCTGTGTATCCCCGCGGCAATGGTAGGTCGCCGAGACAAATAGTACGAGTCCTTGTCCCTACTCTTCTTAAGGTAGTAAGCGACGCCGAGCTCCATCGCCGTTGGCTCTCCCAAGCCGCTCTCGCAGCACGCGATGTACATCGCGACAGCGATGACGTAAGCGTTTGGCGTCAACTGCATTGGTGCGATCCCAAAATGATCCAGGACCGACCTGATGAAAGGATGAAAGGGAATCCTCCCTCCACCCTTGAAGATCTCTTCAGAGATCGCGGCAAGGCCATCGGCCGGGCGCCGTGACGGTCTGGTGTGGTCGAGGAACACCTCCGCGCGGATGTCAAACTACCTCTTTATTCTATTATATTCCTCGGATTTAAGAACCGAGTAGACATCGAGGGCTGCATCCTCGGGAACTTCCCGCGAGGACGAGCTGGCTCCTTCCTCGGGTCTGGATGTTGACGGTTTCATTCCAGTCTGCAACATCGACAGACACGGTCATTTAGGCCTTCGTGCTCGTCCCGTGCGGCGGCAGGGGACAAATTCTTAAAACCTAGCAGTGACTCGAGCCGCCATCCACGGTTCGAATCCAATGACGGCGTCACGTCCTCGGTGAAACACCGGGAGACCCAACGCCATGGTCCATCCAAACCATTGCAAAAAAAAAAAAAAAAAAGGGAAAGGAGAACCTTACTCTTTGGGATGCGAAGCTGAGGCCGAAATTCGTTTCGGTTGCCTGAAAAGCGCCGATCGGAAGAGAATGGTTCTTGGTTTGCAAAGGATTGTCACTCGAATCGAAAGAAATTTCGGTGACCTCATCTGAAAAATACAAGCTTTTATATGGATCGCGAACCGACGGTTACCACCCCTCGAAACCGAAACGACAGCTCTCTCTCTCCCCGCATTAAATGCGCCCACGTCGCATTAAATGCCATGATAAGAGTCGTCGTTTCGAATACGTTACACAACCAATGCCATCAAAACGGCGTCGGCTCAGCACGCAACGCATTTAATGTGTCTGATAAACGCTTTAACGCGTGCAGAGCGCCTGACAGCGCAGAACCAGGTTCATTGAATCTCTAAGGTACGGAAAGGAGCGTCCATCAGATCCAAGTCGCAAGGTTGAAGATTGTCAGGTCGCTTAGGCAAGGAATTGCACGAGATCGTGTTCGCCAAGAGTCCTGTGTCGAGCTCATCCCATTCAGGTCGGGGCAACCAGAAGCTCCAATGTGACTTAGTTTCCAAGGTTCGATCCTCAAACCTTAGAAACTAGGGGGCTTCTGTTATGCCTGTGGAAATAAGGGCTGACGTGGGAAAGTCACGTGAAGAGTGACCTGCTCCCGTCAGGGCAACACGCACACGTCAGACCTGCTACATGATATGGGGCTCACACGCCTCCCTTTCCCCTGCAATAAATCATGCGAAATCAGCTTGGGAAGAGAGCAATGGGACATAAAGCCGGATTATATCCTGACAATCACACCAACCCATGGATTTAATGATAATTACACGCTTCAGCTTGGTATAAAATGAGGAAGACCCCTTCATTAAGGGGATTCGACCGTTTTTACAAGGACTCTCTCTCTCTCTCTCTCTCTCTCTCTCTCTCCTGTAAACACATTTACTTTTCATAATTCCTCTGTAAGTCAGTCCGCTTGGCGACCTGACCCACACTAATATCAATACAAATCAATGGATGTAGGACTTGCTACCTTAGCATCCGAACCACTTTAAAAGCTTCTCTGCATTTATTTCATTTCGAATATTCATTATCACGTGTTAATCCACCAATCAGTAGTACGCACGTGATAATTAGTTGGTGTCAAAAACGAGCATCAACAGGATTACTGTTCAATGCTATTAATTACATAGAGGCGATGTTTTGAGGGTTTTATAAATCTTGCATCTATATTTTCCTTAAGAGATCTGTTCGCATCAATTTAGGGACAGACAAGTTCACTTGATTAGATTTACATCACTGTGAGGGATCTGCTAATTTTGAGTCAAGTAGTATTGCCCTCAGTAAAATAAAACCTGAAAAGGAATACAAATTCAGATAAAACACCAAGTTAATTATAATGCAACAACCATATTTAATTATCTTGGTTCCATGATTGAAATTGTAATCTCATTTGCGGAACAAGTTTTTGACTTATTTTCAGAAACTCCAGGCTCAGCAGAGCTATCACTGATAAAAAATACTGGTTGTTTTGGGGCAGGAAAGGGCTTGGCTTCACGTGTAAGCATGGAAACAACTTTTCTCATTGTGGGTCTATCTGTTGCTTGGTCTTGCGCACACAAAAGACCCACATGAATACATCTCAAGAGTTCAGTAGGAGAGTTTGGTCCAGCAAGTATTTCCGAGTCGATCAGCTCTAAAGCTTTACCATCATTCCACAGCTGCTAGGCCTAAAAATGGAGAGTTTTAGCACCAAAAATTTTCAGGGTTAGACGATTAATGTACCGATCCTCTTTGTAAAGAGTTCTTATGAGGATTTTGTAAAAATACATAAGGCAGATGCCTGTAAGAGAATGACTTGCAATGGATTGAACACTTACATATCCTACAAGGTTGAGTGGGCGCTCCGGATGATATATTCTACTGTTCTTCTTACTGCTAACAATTTCCAGAAGTAAAACTCCGAAGCTGTATACATCATTCTTTGTTGAGACAATGCCATTCATGATATACTCCGGAGACATATAGCCACTGAAGAACCATTAAACAACATTTTTTTTCAGTGTTTGAAGGAAAGAAAATATTTATGAGTCATCAAGTGAAACAAATCATAAAAGATATTTTGTATTTGGTTGTATATGTAACATTTATATACTTACTGTGTTCCCACAATTATGGTTGTGTTTGATTCTGGTTCATTTGTTGTGAAAATTCTAGCCATCCCGAAATCAGATATTTTCGGATTCATTTCGTTATCAAGTAAAATGTTGTTGGCTTTCAAGTCTCTATGAATTACTTTTAATCTCGAATATTTATGAAGATAAAGAAGTCCTTGAGCGATCCCTTCGATTATGCTAAAACGTTTCTTCCAATTTAATAGCTTTGTTCTTTCAAAATCTGTCTCAAAGTGCAATAAAACAAAATTGAATGATGAATAGTTGATCTCTGTTAGAATTGTTGCTGCGAAAATCCTTAAATATTGTTGTAGAAAACTTACAAAATTCAATTTCTAATGATCTTTATCACCACCAATCACTCTGAACGCAGAGTGTTCTGTTTCTGCAATGAACTTTTTTCAGGAGTTTTGGTAGACTTTTATAACATCAATCTTACATACCTATTCCCTTGTCCTTTCTCCGCACTTTATAGCTCAAAGCACCCAAAATGATTAGCAGCAAAGCAGCTAGAGATCCTAATATTTCAATAATTAACCATGGTAGCTTCTTCATCTTCTTCGCTGTTCCTGCAACAATATTAATATTCGTGTTAAAGTATGGATTTAACCATCTCAGGAGCTTATATATAATGACAGTCAACAGTGACTACGGGAGTGCCAGTGCTATGTGACTGGTTGCAATGTCACGGGTGGTGGAATGCTTGCCAAATAAACGAGTAATCCAAGTCTCTTTACCCACTTTTATAGTCCAAGATCCAACCCAATAGACTAATCTATAAGACGCTTCTAATAGACTAGTTTATTAATTGTTTCTGTTTACCCATTTTTTTAATTTTTATTAATTTTTATTTTTTAGGTATCTAAGGCATCCAGGTAGAAGAACACTCTACAAACCCAATAAATCAAGATAATTATACAAATATGATAGATACCTCTCTTACGATTTGAACACAAGACTTTCTGAGTATAATTAATCTCAGTGATTAAAGAGTTTTGCCTTTCAACCACAAGGGGAGAGGTTGTTTACCCCTTTTTATAAGAGTAAGATTCAACTTATCTCTATTAGTTGAACTTGTCAGTTCACCTATATTACTTATATAAGTTCAAGATTCAACTAAGTTTTATATGATATGAGATATTGCAGCATATGCTTCTAAATAGTATATTAACTATCGAGTAGAGAATGCTCAAGTGTTGAGATATTGATTGAATAATTAGTTCAATCGGTTTCCAGTTTAACATGTCATAATCATAATTTATACAAACCAGCATTGTTTAAATTAAGCAAATCATACATATTACAATCATTCAGCTAGAGGGATTACTATAATTTACTATAAGTTTAATTTGTATGTTTCCATATCGCTAAAAGAATATTTATATGCGGGCCTACAAGTCATATCTACAGACTGTAGTCCGTCCTAACATCTGTTTTTTAGGTACACAAATCACATGCACTCTGGCAAATTTTGCTCCACACAAACCCTAATGTTTTTTAAAGCACAGAACAATGTCTTTCTTCTTTCTTCTCGATTTGCGTTTGCATTTCTTCCATTTTTCTACATGGTTCCATCCTGCAAACATTGTTCAAAGCAGAAAATTAATATTAAGTGGGATCACTATAATTTTAATGCACTATACGAGGATGATTGGTCAATTCTCAAACATGCATACGTCGGCTTACAACTTATAATTGAAGAGACTAGGAAGTAATGCGACTTGGAAGTGATGCAAGCTGGAAAGCAGGCGATCTGAAGTGCATGCGATCTGATGCAGTATAGAACCTAAAAAAGGTCGATGTTCAGAGCCGATCTAAAAATTGTTGTGTTAGAGTTTGGTTAACTACGTCGAGTAGTTTAGCTGATTTTTAAGGACTTAATGTCTAGCATATTTTGGATTAGTTGAGATTATGTCGCTTTGTTATAATGTTTTAGAAAAATCTATGCAAATTAGGTATGTAATTAATTCTCTGCAAGAGTTATTATTAATGATGTAAATTATGATGTCAAGCGTCTGTATATAAACTTTGTTTAAGCTAATGAAATAGAGACAAACAATCCCAGCAAAACTTGTCTTTGAAAAAAACTTTCGTTTTCTTTCCTTTGTATTCTCCAGCTTGTAAAACCGACACATAATCATTGGAGCCCTCATCCGGTAGGTAATTTCAAGGTCCCAAATATTAGTGGACGTGTGCATAAACTGGGTCGGATACCCCTTATCATTAAAAATAAAAAATAAAAAATAAGATTACCATTTAACTGTTCCTAATAAAATGTCGGTGCA